>NC_139792.1:2500-141589 GCF_965231275.1 Zosterops lateralis
CCTAACCCTAACCTAACCCTAACCCTAACCCTAACCCTAACCCTAACCCTAACCCTAACCCTAACCCTAACCCCTAACCCTAACCCTAACCCTAACCCTAACCCTAACCCTAACCCTAACCCTAACCTAACCCTAACCCTAACCCTAACCCTAACCCTAACCCTAACCTAACCCTAACCCTAACCCTAACCCTAACCCTAACCCTAACCCTAACCCTAACCCTAACCTAACCCTAACCCTAACCCTAACCCTAACCCTAACCCTAACCCTAACCCTAACCCTAACCCTAACCCTAACCCTAACCCTAACCCTAACCCTAACCCTAACCCTAACCCTAACCCTAACCCTAACCCTAACCCTAACCCTAACCCTAACCCTAACCTAACCCTAACCCTAACCCTAACCCTAACCCTAACCCTAACCCTAACCCTAACCCTAACCCTAACCCTAACCCTAACCCTAACCCTAACCCTAACCCTAACCCTAACCCTAACCCTAACCCTAACCCTAACCCTAACCCTAACCCTAACCCTAACCCTAACCCTAACCCTAACCCTAACCCTAACCCTAACCCTAACCCTAACCCTAACCCTAACCCTAACCCTAACCCTAACCCTAACCCTAACCCTAACCCTAACCCTAACCCTAACCCTAACCCTAACCCTAACCCTAACCCTAACCCTAACCCTAACCCTAACCCTAACCCTAACCCTAACCTAACCCTAACCCTAACCCTAACCCTAACCCTAACCCTAACCCTAACCCTAACCCTAACCCTAACCCTAACCCTAACCCTAACCCTAACCCTAACCCTAACCCTAACCCTAACCCTAACCCTAACCCTAACCCTAACCCTAACCCTAACCCTAACCCTAACCCTAACCCTAACCCTAACCCTAACCTAACCCTAACCCTAACCCTAACCCTAACCCTAACCCTAACCCTAACCCTAACCCTAACCCTAACCCTAACCCTAACCCTAACCCTAACCCTAACCCTAACCCTAACCCTAACCCTAACCATAACCCTAACCCTAACCCTAACCCTAACCCTAACCTAACCCTAACCCTAACCCTAACCCTAACCCTAACCCTAACCCTAACCCTAACCCTAACCCTAACCCTAACCCTAACCCTAACCCTAACCCTAACCCTAACCCTAACCCTAACCCTAACCCTAACCCTAACCCTAACCCTAACCCTAACCCTAACCCTAACCCTAACCCTAACCCTAACCCTAACCCTAACCCCTAACCCTAACCCCTAACCCTAACCCTAACCCTAACCCTAACCCTAACCCTAACCCTAACCCTAACCCTAACCCTAACCCTAACCCTAACCCTAACCCTAACCCTAACCTAACCCTAACCCTAACCCTAACCCTAACCCTAACCCTAACCCTAACCCTAACCCTAACCCTAACCCTAACCCTAACCCTAACCCTAACCCTAACCCTAACCCTAACCCTAACCCTAACCCTAACCCTAACCCTAACCCTAACCCTAACCCTAACCCTAACCCTAACCCTAACCCTAACCCTAACCCTAACCCTAACCCTAACCCTAACCCTAACCCTAACCCTAACCCTAACCCTAACCCTAACCCTAACCCTAACCCTAACCCTAACCCTAACCCTAACCCTAACCCTAACCCTAACCTAACCCTAACCCTAACCCTAACCCTAACCCTAACCCTAACCCTAACCCTAACCCTAACCCTAACCCTAACCCTAACCCTAACCCTAACCCTAACCCTAACCCTAACCCTAACCCTAACCCTAACCCTAACCCTAACCCTAACCCTAACCCTAACCCTAACCCTAACCCTAACCCTAACCCTAACCTAACCCTAACCCTAACCCTAACCCTAACCCTAACCCTAACCCTAACCCTAACCCTAACCCTAACCCTAACCCTAACCCTAACCCTAACCCTAACCCTAACCCTAACCCTAACCCTAACCCTAACCCTAACCCTAACCCTAACCCTAACCCTAACCCTAACCCTAACCTAACCCTAACCCTAACCCTAACCCTAACCCTAACCCTAACCCTAACCCTAACCCTAACCCTAACCCTAACCCTAACCCTAACCCTAACCCTAACCCTAACCCTAACCCTAACCCTAACCCTAACCCTAACCCTAACCCTAACCCTAACCCTAACCCTAACCCTAACCCTAACCCTAACCCTAACCCTAACCCTAACCCTAACCCTAACCCTAACCCTAACCCTAACCCTAACCCTAACCCTAACCCTAACCCTAACCCTAACCCTAACCCTAACCCTAACCCTAACCCTAACCCTAACCCTAACCCTAACCCTAACCCTAACCCTAACCCTAACCCTAACCCTAACCTAACCCTAACCCTAACCCTAACCTAACCCTAACCCTAACCCTAACCCTAACCCTAACCCTAACCCTAACCCTAACCCTAACCCTAACCCTAACCCTAACCCTACCCTAACCCTAACCCTAACCCTAACCCTAACCCTAACCCTAACCCTAACCCTAACCCTAACCCTAACCCTAACCCTAACCCTAACCCTAACCCTAACCCTAACCCTAACCCTAACCCTAACCCTAACCCTAACCCTAACCCTAACCCTAACCCTAACCCTAACCCTAACCCTAACCCTAACCCTAACCCTAACCCTAACCCTAACCCTAACCCTAACCCTAACCCTAACCCTAACCCTAACCCTAACCCTAACCCTAACCCTACCCTAACCCTAACCCTAACCCTAACCCTAACCCTAACCCTAACCCTAACCCTAACCCTAACCCTAACCCTAACCCTAACCCTAACCCTAACCCTAACCCTAACCCTAACCCTAACCCTAACCCTAACCCTAACCCTAACCCTAACCCTAACCCTAACCCTAACCCTAACCCTAACCCTAACCCTAACCCTAACCCTAACCCTAACCCTAACCCTAACCCTAACCCTAACCCTAACCCTAACCCTAACCCTAACCCTAACCCTAACCCTAACCCTAACCCTAACCCTAACCCTAACCCTAACCCTAACCCTAACCCTAACCCTAACCCTAACCCTAACCCTAACCCTAACCCTAACCCTAACCCTAACCTAACCCTAACCCTAACCCTAACCCTAACCCTAACCCTAACCCTAACCCTAACCTAACCCTAACCCTAACCCTAACCCTAACCCTAACCCTAACCCTAACCCTAACCCTAACCCTAACCCTAACCCTAACCCTAACCCTAACCCTAACCCTAACCCTAACCCTAACCCTAACCCTAACCCTAACCCTAACCCTAACCCTAACCCTAACCCTAACCCTAACCCTAACCCTAACCCTAACCCTAACCCTAACCCTAACCCTAACCCTAACCCTAACCCTAACCCTAACCCTAACCCTAACCCTAACCCTAACCCTAACCCTAACCCTAACCCTAACCCTAACCCTAACCCTAACCCTAACCCTAACCCTAACCCTAACCCTAACCCTAACCCTAACCCTAACCCTAACCCTAACCCTAACCCTAACCCTAACCCTAACCCTAACCCTAACCCTAACCCTAACCCTAACCCTAACCCTAACCCTAACCCTAACCCTAACCCTAACCCTAACCCTAACCCTAACCCTAACCCTAACCCTAACCCTAACCCCTAACCCTAACCTAACCCTAACCCTAACCCTTACCCTAACCCTAACCCTAACCCTAACCCTAACCCTAACCCTAACCCTAACCCTAACCCTAACCCTAACCCTAACCCTAACCCTAACCCTAACCCTAACCCTAACCCTAACCCTAACCCTAACCCTAACCCTAACCCCTAACCCTAACCCTAACCCTAACCCCTAAACGCCTACCCCTAACCCGCTACCCTAACCCGCTACCCTAACCCGCTACCCTAACCCCATTAATTAGTATAATAATAATTAATTTCATTATTTTATATTATATATTTTATATAATAATTATATTTATAAATATATATTTTAAATTATAATATATATTATATTATAAATATATTTAATATATTTATATTATAAATAAATATATTTAATATATATTAAATTAGGTTATAAATATATTTAATATATTTAAATATATTCAAATTTATATAAATATGTATATATATTTATATAAATATATATTTATATATATTTTTATATATTATATAATAATCAATAGTATAATAATTACTAATATATATAATTAATAATTGGCATAAATAATTAGTATAATTAATATAATTATATATTATAATTACACCCTAATTGAATAATTAATTAGATTAGCTGCATAATTAATTGAGTGATTTGCGTATGTGTGGGTAATTAGTTGTTTGATCATTTGCATAATTGGGGTAATTAATTGTGCAGCTGACTAATTGGGTCATTAGCAGTTCAGGGGGGGGGGGGGGGGGGGGGGGGGTGTGCGTGCACTATATAGTATAGATACACCCTATATAGATGGGGGCTATATAGTGGGTATACCCTGTCTATAGGGGGAGTATAGGGTGGGCATACCCCCTATATAGGGGGTATATATAAATAAAAAAAAGAATAAAAATAATAAGTCTGGTGCAGTGGTAGGAATTTTCATGCGGCCAGGGAGTAAATATTTTTATTTATTTAAAGTTTTTTTTAATATTTATTCCCTGGCCGCATGAAAATTCCTACCACTGCACCAGAGTTAGAAATAAAGTTAAACTTTATTTCTAACTTTAAATTACAAAGGAAGAGAAAGAAAGAGAGAAAAACAGAGAGAGAGAAACAGAGAAAAACAAAGAGAGAGAGAGAGAAACAGAGAAAAACAAAGTGAGAGAGAGAGAAACAGAAAAACAAAGTAAGAGAAAGAGAAACAGAGAAAAACAAAGAGAGAGAGAGAAACAGAGAAAAACAAAGTGTGAGAGAGAGAGAAACAGAGAAAAACAAAGTGTGAGAGAGAGAGAAACAGAAAAACAAAGTGTGAGAGAGAGAGAGAAACAGAAAAACAAAGTGAGAGAGAGAGAAACAGAGAAAAACAAAGAGAGAGAGAGAGAGAGAAACAGAGAAAAACATAGTGAGACAAAGAGAAACAGAGAAAAACAAAGTGAGACAAAGAGAGAGAGAAACAAAGCAAAAGACAGACGTAGAGCGAAAGAGAGTGAGACAGAGCGAAAGAGAGTGAGACAGAGCGAAAGAGAGTGAGACAGAGCGAAAGAGAGTGAGACAGAGCGAAAGAGAGTGAGACTTCGAGAGAAACAGTTGTTAGAGTGAAAATAAAAGAGAAACAGCATTAGAGTGAAACTGAGACAGAGTGAGCGTGAGACAGAAACAGAGAAACAGACTGAGAGACTGAGAAAGAAAGAGAAACAGACTTAGACTGAAAAACAGTTACAGTGAAACACAGGGAAAGAGAAACAGCTAGAAATAGAACAACAGAGGAAAGCAAAGAGTTAAGAGAGAAAGAAGCAGAGTGAGAGAGAAAAGGAAATAGCATGAAGATATAGAGAGGAAAATAAATAGACTTACCTGGAATTAGGGAAAGAGAGTGAGGGAAAGCAAGAAATAGAGTGAGAGAAAATGACTCAATGACACCAAATAAAGACAGGAGCCAAAGGGGGGCAGAGGGGGCAGGGGGGAATCTTTATTAGGGTGGATTCAACTTTTATTGAATGAACATTTTTATTTACACATCAGCAAAACACACGGAAACAACATATACAAATGCAAGTACAGATACAACCCGTAGACACGCTGATAAAAGTACAGCTTCGTACAGAACGATACATGGAAACACGGCAGCAAATGCAAATACGGAACAATACGGGGAACCGCAAGCCAAATACATATTGAGACAATAGAACAGTTTTTCTACTTCTGAAACATTAATTATATCTCATTTTATTGGTACAGGAAATGCAACACAAAAGCAGCACATGTAAAATAGAACAGTCATCCACCACACACACCTCCTTCAGCTTGCACACAAACCCACTCTCGCTCTCACCTCAAAGCACCTCCCAACAACCCCCAACCACCGACACACACTCGCGGCACTCCTCGGGAACGTGGTTCCCGGGAGCCTCGACACAAACCGGCCTGCCTGACGAAAACCCCGGTCCCTAGGCCGTCGGCACCCAAACTTTGGCGATGAACATCGCCTCGCGGACCGGCCGGGACCGAGGAAAAAAAAACCCAGCCGGGGGGGAAAATTAAAAAAAACCCCCCCAGCTGGGGATTTTTTATTCTAAATTTAAAGTGTGTTGAAAAACCTGAAAGGCAAAAGTCACACACACAAGGTTACAACCACTCAACACATGCACCTCCTTCACCTTACACACAAACTCACCCTCACTCTCACCTCAGACCACCTCCCAACGACCCCCAACCATTGACACACACTCGCAGCACTCCTCGGGAACGTGGTTCCCGGGAGCCTCGACACAAATCGTCCTGCCTGACGAAAACCCCGGTCCCTAGGCCGTCGGCACCCAAACTTTGGCGATGAACATCGCCTCGCAGACCGGCCGGGACCGAGGAAAAAAAAACCCAGCCGGGGGGGAAAATTAAAAAAAACCCCCCCAGCTGGGGATTTTTTATTCTAAATTTAAAGTGTGTTGAAAAACCTGAAAGGCAAAAGTCACGCACACAAGGTTACAACCAGTCAACACATGCACCTCCTTCAGCTTACAAACAAACCCACCCTCACTCTCACCTCAAAGCACCTCCCAACAACCCCCAACCATTGACACGCACTCGCGGCACTCCTCGGGAACGTGGTTCCCGGGAGCCTCGACACAAACCGGCCTGCCTGACGAAAACCCCGGTCCCTAGGCCGTCGGCACCCAAACTTTGGCGATGAACATCGCCTCGCAGACCGGCCGGGACCGAGGAAAAAAAAACCCAGCCGGGGGGGAAAATTAAAAAAACCCCCCCAGCTGGGGATTTTTTATTCTAAATTTAAAATGTGTTGAAAAACCTGAAAGGCAAAAGTCACGCACACAAGGTTACAACCAGTCAAACCAGTCAGCACACACACACACACACACAGGCAAACACAAGCAAACACAGACAACTCTCATACACACCCAGTCACTCTTCAGCATAGGTGGTAGATTCCAGGAAACTTGTAGCATCGGCAACCGCAGAGATGCTAATCCTCCTCAGGGACCTGGAAGACAACAAGAGGTGGTCAACAAAGGCTTATCTGACAGCAAGTTATCCCCACTCCAGGCCCACATCTCTTATGCCCAAAACTCCATAGAAAAGAGGTGAACTGTGAAGTTTTACAACTGTTCTACCTCACTAAGACTATGTGCCAGGGCAGGGCAGCTCATACATAAGTGGCATAAGATAGCCTGATACAACATAGACACATACAATAGGATACAGCATAGTCACATACAATAGCATCCAGCATAGTATGATACAATATAGTCACATGCAATAGGATACAGCATAAGCCAGCATAGTCACATACAATACAATACAGCATGGTCACATACAATACAATACAGCATAAACCAGCATAGTCACATACAACATATTCAGATACAATGTAGGCACATACAACATAAACCAACATAGTGAGATGCAATAGACTCAGATACAATGTAGGCACACACAATATAAGCCGACACTGAGAGACGCAATATTGGCACATTCAATGTTGGCACACACGATGTGAGCCGAGAGACAGAGAATACAAGTGCTGACTTCAGATGACTCTGGAAGATACTGCATGCACATGAGGGGAATGTAATACCCTCCCTATAAAAGTCCAAGAGAATGGCATCTGAAAAGGCAGCACTACTGAAGCTGAGAACGAAAATGGATGAGAACGCTCGAGTGTCCGTGTGCCGGCCTCAAAAAGTCAAAATGTAACAAGGCCAGAATAAGGATGATCCGGAAAAGTATGTGAGGAGAGTACGGCCGACGTCGGCCTGAAGGATGCAGATAAAGCGCCTGGATGTAACAAAGGCCTATCACACAGAAGACAAGGGACACAAACAACACAACGCAGACGCAGACAACACAGCAGACACAACTTGAAACTGCCAGGCAGCTTCACCTTATGGACCCGAGACTCCTAGCACAAGATGAGCCACAGGCTGATGATGCCAAAGGAAAGAAAGCTTTAAGGCAATAGCACGTGATGATGAAACGGAACTCCTTACAAGAACTAGTGCCTAAGTTGTTAATAGGATGCTCGAGAAGCTGGGTAGGCTGAGAGAAGGAAGCGATGACTGCCGGGTGACTGTGGCGATAGCTCTGGACGCGAAGGTGACCTCCTCGGGTGAAAACGTCCACGAGGATGTTGAGACTTGAAGATGGATGACGGCGCAAAACACGCGAGGACGCGGAACTGCCCTGCCCGGCAAAGCCTCCGGTGAGGCCGAGGTGAAACCCTCTCCCGTTACTTCCCACTAGGGCCCTCTCCTCTAAGCTAACTCTGAATTGCCTCCTTTTGCAAAGCTTTTTCCCCTTCACCCAAACACCAGCCCAAACACTTATCTTTCACAAGATGAGCGCACAAAAATCCATCTTCAATGGAAAAGAACACATCCGCTTCAGTGCTGCCATATCCGATCTTGGGCTCCACACCTCATGGTACCTAAGACAACAAAACAGAAAATGTGACAATTGCCTGACAGAAAACATAATCCCCAGGCCTCCACTGCACCGCTACCCCGGCTCACCTCAGATAACCATTTGACTCCTGAGACAGCCCGGAGGGTACCTGCAAAAGGAAAAGGTACACATTTAGCGTGCTGTTAGACACCGCTCACCTGAGTCATCCTGCCAAAATGTCAACTCACCTGCTTGCCTCTCTTCCCTGGTATGCGTAGGGCCGCAGCAGCTCCTACAAAGAAACAAAGCAAAAAGCAGGCTGAGTTACTGTGAAAACACAACTGCTCCAGGCTGACAGAACTCTGAAACATGTATATCTTAAACTTGTACCCACCAAGCTGCTGGGATCCAGGACTGGAACACCTTGCAAGTGGACCACCTAAAAAAAAAAAAAAAAAAAAAATCATCAACAGTGTATGCTTAGAGTTGCACCAGAAATTGAGACCTAAGCAACAACTGCTTCCATCCACCAGTCAACACTCACCTTGTCTGCTTCACCTGGAGTGCCAGTATCCCATGTTACCTCCTAAAAATAAAGACAAAGAACAATGCTGTAACACAGGCACCATGTACACTGCCACTGCAGAGACAAACAAGGACTGACTTAAACTCACACCCACCTGGGCACTAGCATCCAGAACCAGGACACCTCACACATGAACCACCTGAAACAAAAAAAACAAGAGGGGATGATTAGAATTGCACCACAAATTGACACCACAGCAATAACAACTGCTCCCATGCACTGCCTCACCTTGCCATCCTCACATTGACTGGCGATATCGCGCTTTACCTCCTAAAAATAAAGACAAAGAGCAGTGCTGTAACATAGCCACAATTTACACCTCCCCTGCAAAGACCAAATAACACTCACCCTCTCACAGCTATGGACTCCACCAATACAGAGTGCTCCGCTTTTAATCCATCTGACTTGATCCATCGGCAACTGAAAGAAAGTTAGGACAAAAGTCAAAGTGCTGCAGGATAACTTGACAGCTCCAGGCATCTTCTGTCAACCTACAGATAGCACCAAGAACCCAATGGACCCTACAACTCAAATTTCAAGTCCCCTACACCCAACAGTGCGGCAGGGCAGAGCAGCACGGGGCCAAATACCAGCAACACCTGTGACACAAGAGACAAACAAAGAGACACAACAGGGACAAAAATCTCTGAGCCAGAAGAATGACCATGAGAACTCAGAATGAGATGACCGATGTAAAGACTAATGGAGAGCTGACCAGGCTCAGAAAGCCCTGCAGGAAGAAGATGAAGCCAACGGGATGACTTGTCCCAAAAATCGCAAAGATGGACGCCCGAGAACACTCCAGTTGGAATCTTCTACCACACTTTGCAGTCATTCAAGACCATATCCGCCAGAAGGGATCGTTGCGGTGCACGGCTGTCGATACAGCTCAGAACAAGACCTGGAAAGGCATCGGTCTGGATGCTTCTGAAGAGAGATACAATCCCCATGCCCACCTGAGCTCTCAAGTAAACTGTTCAATGGCATCGGCAACTGGCCGAGGAAAGGAGGGACCGGAGATGCTCAGAACAATGTCAGGGTTTTTGACACGCCCCTTGAAGGGCTAAGGGAAATGACATGAAACACTGAGTGCACAACAAACAAGTGACACGACAACCACCGGGACTGCTCTGCCCTGCACACCTCAGCATTGACATCAAAAGTGAGACTTTCCCTTTATGCACCCTAAGGGGCCACTTCTTGGACAGCCTCAGCTCCAAAGCTGACTCAAAAACCCCTCTCGGCCAGAAGCCAACCCAGCACCCTGCTCCCATCCCCTCTGTGGCTCACAGCCCTCTACTTATCTCTCAGACAGCTGGAGATGCAAAGTCCCATCCAGTGCGAAAGATGGATGCTGTTCCCCCAGTGAAATTCCTGCTATCACCCGGCTGTTCTTCCGTAGTCAGCTACAATAAATAAAAGCAATCATCACTGCATGCTCTTAGCAGCACATTGACCAAAACCCAACAATTCTGCTACTCACCATCTCCTAAGAACATCCAGGTCTTCAGGCCACACACTTCAGCCAGGTTCAGAGGCCAACAACAAGGTCACAAGGTATACCTGGGTTTAAGAGCAGACAAGGTAATGTGGCATTGCTGAAACTTGAGAGGACCCTCGTTCCTACTCCCTACCTCCCCAACTCCTCAGCTGTTAGCAAAGCCTGCCTGGAAAAGCACCTTCAAATGGAGAAGATCAAGGCTTCATCACAGAGTCCTGTAATGCTTCCAGAGGGCTCACACCCAGGTCCATCCTCTCGTTGGTCAGGGGAGTTCAGCACAATGAGAGTGGACTGCCTAAAACACACAATAATAGAGGCTTAGAGTGGCACCAGAAATTGACACCACAGCAATAATAACTGCTCCCATCCACTGGTCACCGCTCACCTCGCCCTCCTCAGATTGACTGGCAACATCCCACTTTACCTCCTAAAAGAAAAACAAAGCAGTGCTGTAACATAGCCACCATTTACTCCTCCCCTGCAAAGGCCAAATAACACTCACCTTCTCAGAGCTATGGACTCCACCAAAACAGAGTGATCTGTTTTCAATTCATCTGATTTAAGCCATCTGCACCTGAAAGACAGTTAGGACAAAAGTCAAAGTGCTGCAGGATAACTTGACAGCTCCAGGCATCTTCTGTCAATCTACAGATAGCACCGAGAATCCAATGGACCCTACAATTCAAATAGTAAATCCCCCAGGCCTTGTTCTATTACCCCTACACCCAGCTGTGCGGCAGGGCAGAGCAGCTCGGGGCCAAATACCACCAACACCTGTGACACAAGAGACAAACAAAGAGACACAACAGGGACAAAAACTCTGAGCCAGAAGAATGACCATGAGAACTCAGAATGAGATGACCGAGGTAAGAACGATGGCAAGCTGACCAGGCTCAGAGAGCCCTGTAGGAAGAAGATGAAGCCAAGAGGATGACTTATCCGAAGGACTGGAAAGATGGATGCCTGACAGTGCTCTGGTCAAAATCCTCTACCAAGCTCTGCAGTCTTGCAAGACCTAATCCGCCAGAAGGGATCGTTGCGGTGCACGGCTGTCGATACAGCTCAGAACAAGATCTGGAAAGGCATCGGTCTGGATGCTTCTGAAGAGAGATACAATCCCCATGCCCACCTGAGCTCTCAAGTAAACTGTTCAATGGCATCGGCAACTGGCCGAGGAAAGGAGGGACCAGAGATGCTCAGAATGATGCCAGGGTTTTTGACGCACCCCTTGAAGGGCTAAGGGAAAGGACATGAAACACTGAGTGCACAACAAACAAGTGACACGACAACCACCGGGACTGCTCTGCCCTGCACACCTCAGCATTGACATCAAAAGTGAGACTTTCCCTTTATGCACCCTAAGGGGCCACTTCTTGGACAGCCTCAGCTGCAAAGCTGACTCAAAAACCCCTCTCGGCCAGAAGCCAACCCAGCACCCTGCTCCCATCCCCTCTGTGGCTCATAGCCCTCTACTTATCTCTCAGACAGCTGGAGATGCAAAGTCCCATCCACCGCAAAGGAAGGCTGCTTCTCCCTCTGGGAAACTCCTGCTATCACCAGGCTGTTCTTTCTTAGTCAGCTGCAAGATAACTTGACAACTCCAGGAATCTTCTGCCAATCAAACAAAACCAAACATCAGTGCGTGATCTTATGAGCAAAACCCAACAATTTCTTTCTCAAAACCCAACAATTCTGCTACTCACCATCTCCTAAGAACACCCAGGTCCTCAGGCCACACACTTCAGCCAGGTTCAGAGGCCAACAGCAAGGTCACAGGGTATACCTGGGATTAAAAGCACACAAGGTAATGTGGCATTGCTGAAACTTGAGAGGGTCCTCGTTCCTCCTCCCCAACTCCTCAGCTGTTAGCAAATCCTACCTGGAAAAGCACCTTCAAATGGAGAAGATCAAGGCTTCATCACAGCGTCCTGTATTGCTTCCAGAGGGCTCACACCCAGGCCCATCATCTCATTGGTGGGGGGAGTTCAGCACAATGAGAGTGCACTGCCTAAAACACACAATAATAGAGGCTTAGAGTGGCACCAGAAATTGACACCACAGCAATAACAACTGCTCCCATCCACCGGTCACTGCTCACCTCGCCCTCCTTAGATTGACTGGCGATATCGCGCTTTACCTCCTAAAAACAAAAACAAAGAGCAGTGCTGTAACATAGCCACCATTTACTCCTCCCCTGCGAACTCCAACTAAGACTCACCTTCTCAGAGCTACGGACTCCACCAATACAGAGAGATCTGCTTTTAATCCATCTGACTTGATCCATCGGCAACTGAAAGAAAGTTAGGACAAAAGTCAAAGTGCTGCAGGATAACTTGACAGCTCCAGGCATCTTCTGTCAATCTACAGATAGCACCAAGAATCCAATGGACCCTACAACTCAAATTTCAAGTCCCCAGGCCTTGTTCTATTACCCCTACACCCAGCTGTGCGGCAGGGCAGAGCAGCTCCGGGCCAAATACCAGCAACACCTGTGACACAAGAGACAACAAACAAGGACACACAACAAGGACAAAAAAACTCTGAGCCAGAAGAACGACCATGAGAACTCAGAATGAGATGACCGATGTAAAGACTAATGGAGAGCTGACCAGGCTCAGAAAGCCCTGCAGGAAGAAGATGAAGCCAACGGGATGACTTGTCCCAAAAATTGCAAAGATGGACGTCTGAGAACACTCCAGTTGGAATCTTCTACCTCCCTTTGCAGTCTTGCAAGACCTAATCCGCCGGAATGGATCGTTGCGGTGCACGGCTGTCGATACAGCTCAGAACAAGACCTGGAAAGGCATCGGTCTGGATGCTTCTGAAGAGAGATACAATCCCCATGCCCACCTGAGCTCTCAAGTAAACTGTTCAATGGCATCGGCAACTGGCCGAGGAAAGGAGGGACCGGAGATGCTCAGAACAATGTCAGGGTTTTTGACACGCCCCTTGAAGGGCTAAGGGAAATGACATGAAACACTGAGTGCACAACAAACAAGTGACACGACAACCACCGGGACTGCTCTGCCCTGCACACCTCAGCATTGACATCAAAAGTGAGACTTTCCCTTTATGCACCCTAAGGGGCCACTTCTTGGACAGCCTCAGCTCCAAAGCTGACTCAAAAACCCCTCTCGGCCAGAAGCCAACCCAGCACCCTGCTCCCATCCCCTCTGTGGCTCACAGCCCTCTACTTATCTCTCAGACAGCTGGAGATGCAAAGTCCCATCCAGTGCGAAAGATGGATGCTGTTCCCCCAGTGAAATTCCTGCTATCACCCGGCTGTTCTTCCGTAGTCAGCTACAATAAATAAAAGCAATCATCACTGCATGCTCTTAGCAGCACATTGCCCAAAACCCAACAATTCTGCTACTCACCATCTCCTAAGAACACCCGGGTCCTCAGGCCACACACTTCAGTCAAGTTCAGAGGCTGACACCAAGATCACAAGGTATACCTGAGTTTAAGAGCAGACAAAGTAATGTGGCATTGCTGATACTTGAGAGGACCCTCACTCCTTATCCCTACCTCCCCAACTCACCCCAATGCCTTGGCTGTTACCAAAGTCTACCCAAATGACACCTTCAAAAGGGAAAGAATAAGGCTTCTTCAGAGAGTCCCAGAACGCTTTCAGAGGGGTCATGAGAGAAGCCAACTGGGTCTGCTGGCCGGTTGATGAGGGGGTCTCAGTGTAATAGGATTGGACCACCTAAGACACACAAATGACAATAAATTCTTAGACTTACACCACAATGTGGTCCTATCATTATATCTCCAGGCTGTGGCCCCTGACTTATCTTTGAGGTGAATCCACTTTGGAGCTGAAATGAGTCTGCCTCAGAAGACCCCACGCTCGCCACTTAGCCTCAATCAGATACAAAAAAGAAAACCAAGACCAATGTACAAATTTAGTGGCACATGGGTCAAACCCCCATGAGGGGGCTACTTGCCCTCTGCCAAGTGTGCCTGGGCCCTGGAGTCTGTGGCTTCACCCCACATTGAAGGCTAGGGCTGTTAGAATGTTTGATACCCAGGTTAGTGAAGGGCAAAATTGCACAGCACTTCTGTGAGCATGGTGGATGTGCTGTAAGACACATCAATGAACCTGCTGTTTCTTGTGAAAAAGCCCTGGGGGAGGCCCTCAAGTGAACACCCTTTCTCACTTTGTGGCCTTCAAAATCCCCGAACTGTAATTCCTAACCGGGTACCCAGCTCACAATCCTTGACTTACCTATTAGAAGCCTTGATCACAAACATCACCTTTGACACAAACCCTTTTGTGGCAACGAATCTGCTGAAAGAATCTGAAGTATCATACTTGACACAACCTGGAATTTCAGGAGCTGCACTCCTCCTAAAAAAAAAAAAAAAAAAAAAACCCAGAAATTACAAAAGCACCTTACCACCCCTGAACACACAACCCAAACCCCTAAACTTAAACACTCCCTGTATTCAATAGTGTCTTCTTCATGGAGTCTTCAAAGCCTCCCTCACTTGCAGGTGCCCAAAAGCACCTACTGAAATAAGCTGAGATAAACCAAAAGAGCCTCTTCACTGAAAAGAGAGGAGAGCTCTTATCCCAGCTGATCCCCAGGAGGGAATGAAGCCCTTAGCAAAAGCTGGGGTTTATATACCCCTGTTGGGGGGGCCGCCTCCCTTTCCCACAATTCCCTGGGAAAAGGGAGGAGACAAATCCCACCGGGTATAAAAGCCCTGGGAAAGGCTATTGTTGTTTGGCTCCTCTGACTTAAATTCCAGGTGAGTAAAGGGCCCCATGTAGTGATAAACACATCAGAAAAATAATAGTGCTTTCTTTTTTGCTGGAACAACCTTGAGCAAAAGGGCAGAAAATGGGTGAAAAAGAAAGCTTTGTGTTTTGGTAAGGTAGTTAGATAAATTGGATAACTTGTTGCTGACTTGTGTTATTATTCTTAAGTGATTACTAAGTAGTACTCCACATGTGACTAAATAGGAGAGAGAAGATTAATGCCAATAAGAATGGTATAAATCTCACTAGGACTTTTAATTAGGGTCCCCTTAGTTGTATCTACATTATAGAAAAAAATAAGAAATAATAACAGACTCCCAGGCAGCATTATGTGCTGAGCTCGCTCCCGTCTGAGATATTTGGGACCAGGCTGTGGGTAAAAGTGCCCTGAAATGCTGTTTTAAAATGCTGAAAATGGATACCTTCCTCTAACTGAACCCATTAAACTGAGGAAAGGGGGAAGATACCCCGCTTAAACTGACACAATGGGCAATAAAAGGCTTCTCCCCTTTGCTTTAGTCCCCTAAAATATTGGCAAAAGAAGAGTTTTCCTGTGGGAAGATAACTAGAGGTAATGCTAAAGGCAATCCTAGCTCTGCTACACTGCAGCTATGTTAATTATCAAAGAGTGGGAACAGTCTAGCCCTCCCAGGTATGGGTGTGGTAAAGAGTGAGTTAGCTGGGAGGGGTGTCAGTGGGAGTCTGCTAGCCGTGCTGTGCGGAGGAAAGGACGGGAGGTCTGTTGAGGGAAAAACGACATAAGCTACTGTATGAGGGACAGAAGGGGATAGGCAGGTGTGCTAGGGACAGAAAAGAGTTAGCTGGAGAGCAGAATTCTCTCTCACCTACTGGTTCCCGGTACGGGCAGGCAGAGGTAACCCCTTAAAAATGACCCCTGGGGGACCCAGTGCCTTGTAATCCTTGCAAGTCACACCTGGAACTGCTTGAACTTGGATGGCTGGGGAGAGGTAAAGAAAAGTCCTGGAGGTCATTGGCTTCGCTGCACAGCCTGGTGTCTGCCTCTGAAGCTTGAGGGCTGTGGGGTGTCCATGCCATGGAAAATAGCTGTCGCTTGGGTCCAGGGGTGATTTAGAAAGATTTGGGAAGGACGTGCAGTTGCTGGGATAATTTCAGTGGTTTTAGGACCAGGTCTGGGATGCTTAAGCTTTTTAGGAGCTGGTGGAAATAGTTTAGGTGTTCTGAAGCAGGCCGGTCAGGATTTAAAGAAGGTGACTGTGGCTTCGGGGGCTACTAGAGGCCCCTGAAAAGTTTGTAGGACCTCCTAAGTCCTCCTAGGCCCTGGAATACCACTCAGAAACCTCCGATGGCCTGCTAGAGGGACCCGACGACGTCTATGGTATCCCTGGAGGTCATGAGGTCCCTGAAACTTTGCCGAGACTTAATGGAGCACCGAATGTTCTGGTCTGCTGGGATAGGGATGATTCTGAACAGAAAATTACTCCCCTGCCAGGTGCACGAGTTGTAACATAATGTGCCTCGTGGACTCTCCTGATAAACTGATGTTGTGAGCCCCTCGGGGGCTTGGGGATAGAGAGGAAATGAGAATCTGAGGCCACCCGGAGGTGTACAGTGGGGAGACAGATAGAGACGGGGTAAAGGCAGTCTTGCCTCTGATATATTGCAGCTATGTTAATTAGTCAAGAGTGAGACCAGCCTTGCCCTCACAGTTATGGGTGCGATAAAAGAGTGACTTACCTGGTAGACGGACAGTTGGAGTCTGCCGGCCGTGCCATGAGGAGGAGGGGACTGCAGGGCACACGAGGGACGGACAGGGTTAGGTGGCCGTGCTAGAGATGGGAAAGAGCGAGCTGGAACTGCAGAAGGAGGAGAGAAAAAAGACAAAGAGCCAGAGCTGTGTGGATCTGCTCATGGGAGGCTACATAGAAGAGATATAAAAGACTTCTAGATAACAAGGTGCTGATGCCTGAAGCCTTCTGAGGTTTTAAAGAAGCACTCGGGGTGTTGTGGCTGTCTCGACAACGGCGGTGTACCATCTGCCAGTCCCGGTCCGGGAAAAATTGTCTGACATTTGCAATTTTGATAAGCGTATTCCTGGTTTTCTACAACAGCACCTGAGTAGAAAAGTGGCTGGATTCCACAGGTAGGAAAGATTTCTGATTGGATCTTTATGGGGTTTGAAGTAGCCTTCCGAATACCTAAGGCCAGTGAGAAAGCTGTCCCTAGCGGGCTTCACCTGGGGGAAATCCTCTGATGATCTGAATTTTAAGACATGTAATCCCAAGGTCAGATCTGGGCTCCTGGCTGTAAACAAGGGCTATTTGGCATATTTAGGAACTTTCCAACCTAGTGTCTAAAGAGCCATTTAGAGGAGGCAACTCTAAGGCCAAAGCTGGCCAGAGCTTGTGTTCTCAGCACCATTCATTTAGAAAAACTCTTGTGATATTGGCAAATTTAAGAGGTGACACCCACTTTCACACCGTGGCTCCCGGATGCGAACGATATGTCTTTTCAATGGTGAGGAAATCCACACACTCTAGGGTCTCGAGGTCGCTTCACGTGACGGTCACAGGAGCCGAAATCCAGCCAGAGGCATAGCTCCCAGAAAACTTCTACCATAAGAAATCCTGCAAAATTTGCAGTTTTAGGAGGGGAACCCCACAGGACATACGAGGCTTCTCACTCCAAATGGGAGCTTCTTTCCCCATGATGAAAAAGTCAGCGAGCCGTCCTGGCGAGACCAGTTCGTGGGAGGTGCGTGACACTGGAGGGCTGGGCAGACCTGACTCCACGGAAGCTTTAATCTGAAAGAACTCATGTAATGTTGGTGTTTTTGAAAGGTAGAATTTAGACCCTGGCTGATGCCTCAGAGTGATTCTTTTACACAGTAAATAAAGATTTCCATTCCGGTGTCTGTAGGTGGCTTTGGAGACAGCCCCTGAACTCCGTGACTGAGAAGAGCCATAGTTGCTGGCAGCTGTCATCCGGGAGGAATTCTGTGACATGCACAATTCAAGAAATGCAAAAGTTCAACACCTGATACGTAGATGCAAAAGACTCCTGTTTTCCTGAGGTAAGAAACACTTCAAACCTGACATTCGAAAGGAGTTCAAAATATACACCCGGGAGTGCCGTGATTCACAAAGAGCTACATCCTGGCAGATGGTCTCTGTGGTAAAACCTGAAACACTAGAAATTTTAGGAAGCAGAATCCAAACTATGCCACCTGTAAGGAAAAGGTACCTCTGTTCAAGAGCCAGAATAACTGGCACCCGAATGTTTCAGAGCAAGTTGACGAGAGGGCTTAAGGGATGCCAAGGCCACCTACACCTTTACTTCCTAGAACGGCTGATGTCAGACGAGAACTGCGATTTCACAAGCGGAAGTAAAACTGATTCCAAGTCGTGGGGCAGCAGTACTGCTCTCTGTCCACGAGGTGGCGACACTGCCACCGAGCTCGGCCAGGAACTGCGGCGAGCTTTGGGGGTGGGCGGAGAACGGAGGCAAAATTTGCCAGAGAGCCTATTTTATTCCCTTCAGCCTCAGCATCTGTTCTTATGGTTTCAAAACACTTGATGGGATCATTCCTACACAAAACCAATAGGCATTATTTTCAAAACTATTACCCATCTCTGGTCAGAGTTTCCTACATTTCTGTATGCAATAGAGTGGATAGAGAGAAGGTTTCTTTCTGAAAGAATTTAGAGATAAGCTCCTATTTTTGACAATATCTATAAAAACAAAAAAAATTTAACAGGTTTTAGTATTCTACAACCACTCGTGCCTGTGAATTTTCTGGCAGCTTTCGGATCCTCCGGGGGAGGGCACCCAGCATGACCCCTCCTCATTCCTCGCTCACCTGCTCCTCCACTGCCAAGTGGCTCCCTCTTGGTCCCAAATGCTGCCCCAAATGACATCAGAGCCCCCAGGTCTCCACCCCCTCCCCCTCAGCTTTTTTTCCTCACCCCCAAAGAAGGCACAGAAAGAGTCAAACTGCCCTGGACAGCAGCACGGTGCTTTATTCCAGCCCTTTCCGAGTGTACATCCCCCCAAAAAGGGACTTTGCTGCAACAAGAAAGGGGGACAGCCCCCAGAAGGGTTGCAGTCCCTCCTTACCCCTGCAGTCACAGGCAAGAGACACAAAGGATTGGCAGCAGAGAAGACGGGGGGGGGGGGGGGGGGTGGATTAAGATCAGGGTGCAGGATGAAACTTTAAAAAAAAAAACACCAAACAAAAAACTTGAGATGGCCAGCAGGGCAGAGAGGGATTTAAAAAGAACAGAAATAGCAAATGGGACACAAGGATCCCAGATTTCCTGTGGGAAAGTGGCACGAGGAGTACCACAGAGCCACGGAGAATAAAAAAGGAATGGGAGTGAGGCATGGAAAAAGACTGAGAAAAAGACAGAGTGCCAGACACATGGCAAGGACAGAGGCATACGGCGACAAAGAGGGAAACGAGGAACCGGAGAGGAAACGACCACGGCAGGTGCTGGTGGGGGGGAAGACGGGCAAGGCACAGCGCAGGGATGGAGACGGAGAGGTGTGGCCAGAAGGGGGGAGGCTTATGGAGAGAAGGGTACAATGAGTGTGGAGGACTGGGCAACAGGTGTGGACGGGTACGGGCAAAAGGACGACGAGAGGGACAAAGAAAGAGTCACGGTGTGGGACAAAGGGAAAAGAGGAATGAAGAAGGGAGACAAAGATGTGAGGAGTGAGGGAGGGAGACAAAAAGCAGGACAGAACAGGGAGAGGGATTGAGCAACATTTGTTAAATAAATATTGAGGATTCGTTCCTTACAAGAAAAAGAAGAACAAGACAGAGTGAAAGAAAGTGGGAGAGGGAGCACACAGAACAAGAAAGGAACACAAGACACATCTATACAGGTGTCATCAGCAAAAAGAACCTGGCTGTTTTCTTCTGGATTTCTCACTTCTCAGCATAAAGCTGACGTACATCTTCGGTAGCACTACCTGGCCCTACCGACAAAGTCTTTCCCGGACGGGCACCAATTGTTCCCTGGAATGCATCACCGAGGCGTTACTGAGGAACAAAACAGTAAACATAAGAACTCAAAAAACCTTCATCCTCTGAAAAGTCAGTAATAAAAAGCAAGCCTCTCCCTGTTCCAGCTGTCAAACACACACCTAGTTTGTGCAGACCTGGCCTGTGCTGTGCACGTGCTTTGCCCAGGTGTCCCAGGACAAGTGCTGGTCCCTGGAGCGGCTGTGGGCTGCCTGGGGGGCGGTACCTGTCAGGAGCTCCTCTATTTGTCTTTGGTGGGTGATGTGCTCACAGCTGTGCAGTCCCACAGGGTCAGTGTCAGTCCCTTCCAGCCCGCTCAGACAGCAGCTGAATACTTGTCCTAGGTGTCATTTCCAGGGAACCCAGCTCCTGGCACCCCTGGGGTGGGCTAAGGACACCTGTCAGTGTGTGCTGAGGGGTCACTGCTAACCTGTGTCCTGCTCAGAGCATCCCCAGCTTTGTACTGTGCTCCAGGTTGCATGTCCTGCTCCCCTGGAGCCCCTGGGGTATACTCAGAGTGACAGCTGAGTATAAGTGCAGAGAAAAGTCCTCTCTTAAGTATAAATAAAAGACTCAGAGCAGGCATGCAATAAAGTTTTCGGTCTTTAGCCTCTTCCACAATGTCACCGTTGACAGCAAACATGGCTTCAGCCTCAGCAAGACAGACTCAGAGATTTTGCAGATCCTGGTCTCACCTCAGCCTTTCGCAGGTTCAGTCTGCAAGGAGAGAGAAGAAAATGGGTCAGAGTGGACAGCCTACCTCCAGAAAATCATCAACATCCATAAAACATTAAGCAGAGCTGTAAGAACTTCCCCAAAGGTCCATTTCCCTGCGGACTGAGGGCTCCAGGTTGAAGCACAGGCTGCACCTGCCAAGGGCAGACTATGGAAACCCCAGAGGTAAAAGCTGCTCAGCCAGTTTCATAAAGCATTCCAAAATTAGGCTCCTAGGATGGACCATCTCTTCTCTCACCTTCAAACACCCGGAATGAGGTCTATTGCTGTTGAGCAGCATTCAAAAGCTTGTTAGAGCAGAAACTGCCTCCCAAGTGACACTGGAGTAATGGAAGGTCTTATGCAATTTCTCATACAAAAGGCAGACACGGTTGTTTTGTTTGGGTTTTTTTTTTTTTTCTAGTATTTGCCTTACCCAGGTAATGTTCCTCACAACTCAGCACTACGATGCCAACAGCAGCAATACAGAAAACCCCTCTGGGACAGAGCAGCAGAAAAACCCACCTCCAGACTCACCAGAGAGATGACAGGAGGGCCCTCTGTGCGATGCCTGCTGAGCCAAGTGGAGCTGGCAGGGTGACCCATGGACATTCTGTGTTCACCTTTCAACAGAGTCAATGCGGAAACAGAACAAATCTCTCTTGGAGTCGAGATGCCTTCAGGTGCACCTGGAGATGCTGCAGTGTCCTTCAGCAGCCAGAGCAGAACAGGGTTTCTACTGTGCTGTAAGTGAGAAATACAATTGAATCAGAAGAAAATAAAAGGAAGCACCTCTCTCCATGCTTTTTATATTTAAAAAATCATGCATTAGAATTTTTTTAAGCATTCCTTCTTGCTTTACGCAGTATAAGTTACAAGAACTCAACTTTCAGCCTGAAATTGCAACAGCTCCTCAGGCTGACTGATCTCAGCCAGACCACCAGAATCACTGAATTGTGGAAGGGAAAGCTCATCCCATTCCAGCCCCAGCCACGGCACGGACACCTTCCACCAGCCCAGGATGCTCCAACGTCCCACCCGGCCCTGGACGCTGCCAGGGATCCAGGGGCAGCCACAGCTTCTCTGGGGAACTGTGCCAGGGCCCCGCCACCCTCACAGGGAACAATTCCTTCCTGATATTTAATCTAAACCGGCCTCCCTTCATCCTGATGAAGCCGTTCCCCTTGTCCATCACTGCGTGTCCTTGTGAGAAATCCCTCTCCATTAGGGCATAAGCGGCTGGCACAGACCCCCCCAAATCAATGTTCCGGGGGCTCCCGGGGCCACACGAGCACTCCGGGCGTTTTACCGGCTTCCCCTGCCGCCTTCTCCGGGAACTCCCGGCTCGGCTCCAGCGCCGACAGCGAGTGCTCCAGCTCCGGGCACAGCGCCAGCGTGTCCCGCCCGCCCGCCGGGGGATCGGCAGCGGCCCCGACACCGCCTTGAATGGCCCGCCGAGGAAGCGGCAGTGACGGCGGACACCGGCCGGGGCCGCCCCGGAACTGTGCGCGGCTCGTTCGGGGAAACTCGGCTGGGTTCGGCTTCTAACACAGGCGCCTGACTAAATCCACTAACCTGAACCCGGCTGCGGCGCGGCTGAACCCACAGCCCGTGTCCCTACACCTGGAGACGCCACAGAAAATTCCCCCGGGCGGCGCCGTGGTCGGGGTTTTGTGCAGGGAGACACAAACCCGGGGTTTTCTCTATTTCCCGCCGCGTGCGCCGGGAAATGACGCGCGGGGCATGCCGGGATACACCGAGGCATTCATGCCGCAAAGGCTGCTGGGATATATCGAGGCGCCGTACCGCAAAGGCTGCTGGGATATATCGAGGCGCCGTACCGCAAAGGCTGCCGGGATATACCGAGGCGCCGTACCGCAAAGACCGCCGGGATATACCGAGGCGCCGTACCGCAAAGACCGCCGGGATATACCGAGGCGCCGTACCGCAAAGACTGCCGGGATATACCGAGGCGCCGTACCGCAAAGACTGCCGGGATATACTGAGGCATGCGTAGCGCAAAGACTGCCGGGATATACCGAGGCATGCGTAGCGCAAATGCCGCTGGTATACACCGAACCGCGGCGCAAGGGACTCCAGGATACACCGAGACGTGTCCCAACACTGCCGTGGCACCGCGGAGCCCCCATCCCGTGTCCGCGCACGCCGTGGAAAATCCCTCCCGGGCGGCTCCGTGGTCCAGGTCGCGCGCAGGCAGCCGGCTGCCACGTGCTCTGGGTGCTTGCATTTTTTCTCGCCTTTTTGGCCGTGATCTTTCGGCGCTCGGGTGGCAACACTGCCCGTGAGCTCACAGCCCGGGGCTGCTGCGCGGCTCCGGACGGCACAGGGGAGAGCTGTAGTACCGCTCTAGATCCACAGGATGGCAGCACTGCCGCACAGCTCCCGGTCACCGGCACGGGGGGGAGCTGCAGTACCGCTCTGTGCCCACACGGTGGCAGCACTGCCGCAGGGAGCGGAGGCAAAAAAGAACGTGGCCAAAAATCCCCTTCCAAACATCCCCTAAAATGCCCCAAAAGACCCCCAACCACAACGCGAACCCTGCCATCAACCACGGCAAAACAAAAAAAAGCCTTAGTTTTAGGCTATATTTCACTATCTCTTCTATTTCTTATTTTGATATTTCGATTAATCATTACAATTTATCTATTATATCATGTACATTATAGTAGGTATATTTTACATATTATAATATATGGAACATGTAATAATATACTGTATGTCTATTGATATTATTTTTCGTATTTTATAGTTCTCTTTTTGTTATTTATTTTTTTTTTTTTGTATTTTTATTTATTTTCAGTGAGCATTTACGTCTTGATATTTTAAACAATATGACTTCATTAACCTAACAGATCAGAACCACAGTTAATTAGAATTGAATGATCCTGATTGTCTAAGGGGTAAATATTTAATCTTTATTAAAATAATAATAAATAATAATAAAAATATAAAATAGTTTTCTCTTTCTGTGTGCTTTTGGGGGGGTTGTTTGTGGGGGGTTTTGTTTTGGGTTTTTTGTTTGTTTGTTCGCTTAGTTTTAGATTTCTTGGCTAATAAACAAGGAGGTTCAGAGAGTAACAAAATAAAATGTCTACTTAGTTTTATCGCTGTCTCTGCAATACACCTCGAGTTAGTGCTGGCAATACTGTGCATGGGGAGAATGAGACCTGAAAGGAAAAAAAGGCACCACGGTGTTCACAGCTTTCTCTGTTCAGGTTTTTTAATTTAGCAGAAAATACAGAGGATTTTGGCTAACTGCACTCTCAATTCTATCCAGATGTCCAGTAGACAGGGAGGTCATTTCTCAGCTTCTTTCTTCCCAACAGGTAAACTTCCACATACTCAGGGAAAAAAAAAAAAGGAACAATGAAAACATGAAAAAAATTAATATAGAATAAAATAAAACAAAATAAAACAAAATAAAAATTTAAAAAAAGAAAACTCCAAAGTTAATAAAAAAGTAAAATAAGAAAAGAAATTAAAGAAATAAAATCTAAAATAAATTTAAAATATAATTTAAAAATTTAAAAATACAAAATAAATAACATGAACGTAAAAACTGAAATAATATCCATAAATTTTAAAAAAATAGAAGTCATTAAGATTTTAAATAGTAATAAAGAAAATTTTAAAAATTTTAAAAATAAATAATAGACTAAAAATATAAAAATTAAAGAAATAAACCAAAAGCATTTTAAAAAGACAAAACAAAAAAAATTAAAACATTAACCACAATAAAACATTTAACATAAAATACAAAAATCAAAAAGTAAAAAATAAAATAAACAATAAGTAAAATAAAATATGAAATTAAATAATCACAGCCCTCCCCTCATGCCACTTCCTAACAGGCCCCAGGAGTTTTCTCGATTAGGCAGGGATAGGAAAAACAAACCCAGTGCCTCCCAGAAAAAAAAGGTTTTCTAAAAAATTCCCAGTTTTGCTTGGAAACAAATTCTGTTTTAGCAGGAAGCTCACTTAGGATGAACATCCACATGTGCCAAGGCAGGAAAGAACCACCCCATTGTGTCCAAGGAACAGCAACTAGGCCAGGATTTAAGTTTTAATGGAACTTAAGTAATTAAAAACACACTGAATTGAACTTGAAAACGAGATGAATCAAGGCAATTAAACACTTTACAAGTTTTCCTGGGAATTCCCAGAATTCTGTGGATATGGTGCTGACACATTCCTGATTTACCAACCTTAATTGGGGAAATTTCCTTGGAAATGTCCCCTAAGAAGTACCAAAATTCCAATTAGGATAGAAAATAGGAAAAAAAAATATAGCTTACTAAAATCAGAGAGAGGAAAAACATCAAATAAAAGGAAGGAATAATATCTAACTCCCAGCTTGCCCAGAAAACAAGCCCAGAAATTTCTAACATGGAAAACTTTTGGAACAGCCAGGAAGTCTGTGGATGTCCATGGAATGATGATTTCAAATCTGCTTCCTCTGCTCTGATTTTCCAGGGAAGAGGGAGTTAAACATGCCAATTTACTCCTGTTCCAGAAGGATCTCTAGTTTGTGGGAGTAACAACCCAAAGAAACTCCAATCTTACTTGTATTTGGCAGCTGAAACTCTCAGCAGAGTTGGGAAGTTTCAGTGGAACCAAAGAGCCACGATTCCTGGAATAACAAAATTCAAAAGTCAGCAATTGTATTTACAAATCCATGGAGGAGGAGGAGGAGGAGGATGACACCAGGAACACAAACCAGCTGAAAGCAACGATGTACTGGAAAGGGCTGGCAATCAAATGGACAGTCTCTGGTTATGCTCAGGCATTTCTCCAGGAGTCAGAGAGAAAAGTGGGAACCTTGAACTGGGATAAGGCCTTCCAGTGCCTCCACTTCCCACTGGCTCTCTCCTTTTTTGCCAACTACCTGCAAGAGGAAAAACAGCAGGAATAAAGTTTCAAACAGGAGGTCCTTGGTTCAGGCAGACTGAAGTGCAGCTCCCAGGGAGCGAGTCCAGGCTGGGCCCAGGGGAGCTCCGGGAATCTGGGATTGCCCGTGGGATTAAAGGGCTGGAAAAGCAGGACCCACCTGCCGGGTTTAGTGCTGGGACACAGCAAGGCCTTGGCTCAGGGGCAGCAGTTGGAGCTGGGACTGCAGGAGAACACCCCAAAGCCAGGTTAAACATCACGCAGCACGCTCCAGGAGAAACTCAGGAGGGAGAAGCCCCCGGATGCTCCGTGTTCCTTGCCCTCAGCATCTTTGCCAGGGCCTCCCTCAGAATACTGACCTCACCCTGCAGCTCCTAAAAAATAGGAGAACTTATGGAAATCACCCAGCAATCCATGGATTTCCAGGTATTAAGAAACCAAAGCTGCAGCAAAATGTGCCCAAACTCTACTGCAAACCAGCAGCTCTGAGGAGACACAGGAGTTTATTCCAGAGGGGACACAACTATCCTTCAGCCAGCCAGTGTTTCTCTCAGGCTCTCCCCAGTGCTCTCTGAGGACACAAACAGCAGTTTTTCCCTGCTGTTCCCCTTTCCACCAATGTGAAGACTTCTGTTCTCCTCCAACTCCATGTTCAGGAGGGAAAATAGGAATATTATCATTGCACAGACTGTCCAGGAGAGTGTGGCTGAGGCAGGATCACCAGCTCCCAATCCACTGCGGCTCCTGGATTTCTGAGCAGTTCCTTCCCCTCCTGCCCTCCCCAGCACCATGCCCTGGGTGCCGTGTCCACAGACACCTTCTCCATGCAGCTTAAAACCCACAGAAGCCAAAAGAAAGAAGATCAAAAATCAATTCACATGTTTCTAGTCTGAAGAGAATGAGGGAGATCTAAAATCTGTATTTATTTTAGAACAAGTAGAGCAATTTTTAATGATCTTGAGTATCGCCAAAGGCCAGCAAAAGCTGATAAATACCTTCATTAACTTTTATTAGCACAAAAAAATAGAAGTTTTAACTTCAGTAAAGATCAAGTTTTGCTGCTAAACATTAAGGTGGTGGCATGTTGGTGTTTGTGCTTTCATCTTCTGACATTAGAGATATTTTTACAATAAATTTGTTATTGAAGCAGCACATCTCAAAATAAGGTTTTTAACAAAAAAAATGGCCAAAAAAAGAGAGTCTCAAAAGCAAGAAGTAAGTCTCCCAGCTATTAAAAAAAAAAGCTGTCTCTGGTGTGTATAACTTGCCAGCCCCTCATGTTTTCAGTCCTACCATTGATTTTTACCAAGTTGATGGTTAAAACCTTGTAGAAAGCTAAAAAAAAATGATAAAAATAAAATAAAAAATAAAATTTAAAAAAAAAAATCCTGGACAAAGCCAGGCATTTTCCCAAGCCCCCTCAGTGTGGAGCTGTGTCAGCCCCGAGGGTTTGGCCCCCCAGCCCAGCCCAGAGCAGGCTCCAGCTGCTCCCCAGGGGGGGTTACCAAGGGACTCACCTGTTTGAAGCTGTAAATGCAGGTGCCCTGCACTGCAGTGCCAATAAATGTGAAATATGTGAGTCTCATCATCAACAGTGACTGACCTTCTCAGGGGAGCCTCCTCACCCGGGATGGGGCACTCTGCCATGGATTTAATCCATCTGCACCTGAAAGAAAGTCAGGACAAAAGTCAAAGTGCTGCAGGAGAACTTGACAGCTCCAGACACTTGGTGTCAATCCAGGAATACCCTCTACAGGCCAACTACACCCCACATGACAAATTTCAAGCCCCCAGGACTTGTCCCATTCCCCCTACACCCAGACTGAGCAACAAGGCAGAGCAGCTCCAGGCCAAACACACCAACCCCCGTGACACAGGACAGGACAAAAGGGGGGACACAACAGGGACAGAAATATCTCGGCAAGAAGAATGACCCTGAGGACTGAGAGAACTCGCAATGAGATGACCGAGGTCAGACCGATGGGGAGCTGACCAGGCTCAGAGAACCCTGCAGGAAGAAGATGCCGACGGGATCAGAGATCCCAAGAAACGCAGAGATGGATGCCTGAGAATCCTATGGTCAGAATCCTCCACTCGGCTGGGCACTTTTAGAAGACCTAAACTGCCTGAATGGATCACAGCAGTGCACAGCTGTGGATACAGCTCAGAACAAGACCTGGAAAGGCACCAGCCTGGATGTTTGTGAAGAGAGATGGATTCTGATGTGTGTCTGAGCTCCCGAGTCAAGGGTTTGATGCTTGGCCTGGTATCAGCACCAGGAATATGAAGATGTTAAGAACGATGCCTGGGGTTTCCAACAGACCCCTCAAAGGGATAATACAAAAGAGACAGAGTGCACAACAGACAAGTGACACGACCTTGCCCTGGGACTGCTCTGTCCTGCACACCTCAGCACTGGGATCAAAAATGAGACTTTTCCCTTTACACAGCCTAAGGGGTCACATCTTGGACATCCCCATCTCCAAACCTGATTTAAAAACCCCTCCCGGTGACCCCTGACCCCACACCCCACTTTCATCCCCTCTGTGGCTCCCAGCCCTCCACTTATCTCTGGGACATCTGGGGATGCCAATCCATGTCAAAAGCCAAAGAAGGTGCCTCTCCTCTGAGGTAATTCCTGCTGCCTCTGGGCTGGTGTCTCTCAGTCAGCTACAATAAAGAAAAGCAAACGTGACCGTGTGATCTCAGCAGCACATTGGCCAAAAACCAGCAATTCTGCTACTCACCACCTCCTGAGCACACCTAGGTCCTCGGGCCCTGTGCTCCAGCTCTGCTCAGACACCAACACTGCGGGGTGTGCCTGGGTTAAGAGCAGACAAGGTGATGTGGCACTGCTGAAACTTGAGCAGCCCCTCGCTCCTCCTCCCTGACACACCTCAACTCCTCAGCTGTTACCAAAGCCCACCTGGATGGCCCCTTCAAATGGAGAAGGTCAAGGCTGCACCACAGAGTCCTGTAATGCTCCCACTGTCTGGCTGGTGAGGGGAGCTTGGCATCGTGTGAGTGGAACACCTAAAACACACAGCACTGGATGCTCAGAGTTCCACCAGCAAGTGAGGCTGGAGCAATAGTAACTGCTTCTGTCCACCCATCACTGCTCACCTCGTCCACTTCACCTTGACTGCAGAGACTCAGCTTTGCCTCCTAAAAACAAAGACAAAGAACAGTGCTGTAACATGGCCACCATTTACACTCCCCTGCAAACACAAACACTGACTGACCTTCTCAGGGGAGCCCCCTCACCCGGGATGGGGCACTCTGCCATGGATTGAATCCATCTGCATCTGAAACAAAGTCAGGACAAAAGTCAAAGTGCTGCAGGAGAACTCGACAGCTCCAGACACTTTGTGCCAACCTCACTCTTTTTACTCCTGAGGGGTCCATCCCACTGGGCCCTCTCCTCTCTAAGGTAACTTTAAATTGCCTCCTGGGACTGAAAAGGTTTTTCTCCTTCACCCAACCACCAACCCCAACAACTCAACTTTTGAATATGAGTGGACAAAATCCATCCTGGACAGAAATGAACGTGTTGGCTCCGTGGATTTGGAAACGTTCTCTCAGTGCTGCCATATCCAAACTCCAGCTGTGCACCTCCTCACACTACCTGGGACCACAAAACAGAAAATGTGACTATTCCCCTCCAGAAGAGTCATCCCTGGGGCTCCTCTGCACCCCTGTCCTGGCTCCCCCTCAGATCTTCCCCCACTCCAGAGGCTGCCCAGAGTGAACCCAGCAAAAGGAAAAGGGACACACTGAGCACAGCACTCACCTCTGGGCCACCTGCCCAAGTGCCAACTCACCCCCTCCCTCTATTCCTTGGCACACCTGGGCAGCAGCAGCACCTGCAAAGAAACAAAAAAGGAAAAATCATGCTGAGTTCCTGAAACTGCAACCTCCCCACTCTGGCTGAAGCACAGCACAAGTGAACCTTAATGTTGCACCCATCTACCCTCCTCTGGTATCCTGGGCCAGCACATCTGCCAAGGGGACCACCTAAAATAAATTAAAAAAAAAAATAACAGTGAATGCTTAGAGTTGCACCAGCAAGTGACACTTCAGCAAGAGCAACTGCTTCTGTCCACCCATCACTGCTCACCTCGTCCACTTCACCTTGACTGCAGAGACCCAGCTTTGCCTCCTAAAAACAAAGACAAAGAGCAGGGCTGTAACATGGCCACCATTTACACTCCCCTGCAAACACAAACAGTGACTGACCTTCCCTGGGGAGCCCCCTCACCCGGGATGGGGCACTCTGCCATGGATTTAATCCATCTGCATCTGAAAGAAAGTCAGGGCAAAGGTCAAAGTGCTGCAGGAGAACTTGACAGCTCCAGACACTTGGTGTCAATCTAGGGATACCCTCTACAGTCCAACTACACCCCACATGACAAATTTCAACTCCCCAGGACTTGTCCCATTCCCCCTACACCCAGACTGAGCAACAAGGCAGAGCAGCTCCAGGCCAAACACACCAACACCCGTGACACGGGACAGGACAAAAGGGGGGACACAACAGGGACAGAAATATCTCGGCAAGAAGAATGACCCTGAGGACCGAGAGAACTCGCAATGAGATGACCGAGGTAAGACCCATGGGGAGCTGACCAGGCTCAGAGAACCCTGCAGGAAGAAGATGCCAATGGGATCACTGATCCCAAGAAACGCAGAGATGGATGCCTGAGAATCCTACAGTCAGAATCCTCCACTCGGCTGTGCACTTCTAGAAGACCTAATCTGCCAGAATGGATCACAGCAGTGCACAGCTGCGGATACAGCTCAGAACAAGACCTGGAAAGGCATCAGCCTGGATGGTTGTGAAGAGAGATGGATTCTGATGTGTGTCTGAGCACAAGAGTCAAAGTTCAATGATATCAGTGCCTGTCCAAGGAACAGGGAGATGTTAAGAACAATGCCTGGAGTCTCCAAAAAACCCCTTGAAGGGTTAAGGCAAAAGACACACCACACAGGACACACAACAGACACAGAGTGCACAACAGACAAGTGACACAACATGCCCTGGGACTGCTCTGCCCTGCACACCTCAGCACTGTGAGACCTTCTCTCTATGTGCCCTAAAGGGGTACCAGCTTGGACATCCCCATCTCCAAACCTGACCCAAAAATCCCTCCCAGTGACCCCTGACCCCACACCCCACTTTCACCCCCTCTGTGGCTTTTAGCCCTTCACTTATCTCTGGGATGTTCAGGGATGAGAATCCACATCAGGTGCCAAGGAAGACTGTCTCTGCCTCTGGGAAATTCCTGCTGTCTCAGTCAGGTGCCATAAAGAAAACCAAACATCCACGGATGATCTCAGCAGGGCTGTTGGGTGAGAGGATCTCAGTGTGAGACAAGTGACCACCTGAAACACACAAACAATAAGGGATGCTCAGAGCTGCACCAGAAACACCACTGCCCTGACCACACAAATATATCAATTGTAGAAAACACAAACAAAAGTCCAGCAAAAAAAAAGCCAACTCTTATTACTGATAGTTAAACTACCTAATACAATATAATACAATAATACACTATAAAACAATAATACAATATAATGATGTATACTATAATATAATATATATAATAATAAATAATATATATAATATTATATAATATATACTATAATAATGCATAATATAATATAATATAATATAATATAATATAATATAATATAATATAATATAATATATAATAAAAATAACCCCATGTCCATTCCCCTCAAAAAACCTCCAAGATGCCTATCTTATGTATCTGGGTATACCCCCAGTTTAAAGACCTGCCTCTAATCAAATAAGCATAAAACCCACATCTTTTAAACTATATAAATTCATTAAGCTAATACATCAAAACCACAGAATTTTAAATCCTTAGTCAACACTAGTACATACACTAATTCCATCTCTACATACAAACTCAAAACCCATTTTCTATTATTAACATAACAAAAAAAGCCTCAACTTTTAACTGTAGTAAAACCTAAAAACACCTACTTAAATAAAATAATTCCATTATATCTGAGCCAAAACTTCAAACAAACCTCCTCCAAAATTAATATTTTAAGTGCCAGAAACCCTCAAATATTTAAAATAACTCCTTCAAAAATACCTTCTGTACCTTTCAGACTGATTGTGAGAGCAAAGCAAGGAAAGAAAAAGCACGCAGTTTGTTTTAAGAAAACAGTGTTCACTCCTGTGCATTCCCTCTCCAGTGCGTTCAGCCCAGGCACAGACAGACTGCAGCACACAGATCTCCTTTGCTCTTTGTTAGTTTTAGGGCAGGGAAGTTCCCTGCACTGATGTTTTTCCCTTTTTCTTCGGGTTCATTAAACCTGCTGCAGACTGAAAAACCCAGAGAAGCACCAAGAGCTGCACCTGCAGCCCAGGGGGCCTGGACCTCAGCATTTTATCAACACAGAACAGCTGATAAGAGACCAAAGGAGCTGAGCTACAGCCACAGCAAGGGCTTTCTGAATTTACCATCTCCCTTCAGAAAACCAAAATGCTTTATTATTTTATGTTATTCATTCTTTATGCTTAGGAGCACTTTGTGTATTAAATAGTTTTTTCCATTTCTTCCCCAAGAAATTCTTTCCCAAACCAATTTAAAAGAGTGACCAATTTTAGTTTACTTTCCAAAAAAAACCCATTCAAGAGTTTCCTCCCAAGTTTACCCTAAACCATAACAACAAACAAATTAATAAAAAAAAAAGGCCCAAATATACTTCATTTAACAGCGCCAAAAACAATTATTCCAAACTCAATGAACTCTTAATACCTCAAAACCATCAGAACAAACAGACCACCTATAAATACACACAAAACCAAAAGATCCATTTGAGTACAAACAATATCTCCCAAATTATCCATAACTAAATAAATGCTAAATAAACAAACCCCTACAACACCACAAACAATAGTCTAATTATAAATATTAAGAAACCTTAAAAAATTAACTACATCACACCAACTCAAACCCACTAAAACAAACACAACACCCTTGCCATGATAAAAGCCACAACTAAATAAATAAAACCCTCCCCTATACCTCACACCACAGCCAATTACACCACTGTAAACCTTAGAAAACAAACCCTGGAAAAACACAATATCCCCCAAAAAACGATTCAACAACAAAACTCAGTTCAAAAATACTCTGACCAATGTGAACTGTGAAACCAAACATGAATTAAATACACCACATATCCCTCGTCACACCACCTACAAACACAAAAAAAGCCACACAATAAATCACTAAAAACCACCAAACAGAAAAAAACAGCTCTACCCAACCTGAATCCCTCCATACAACACACAAAACCCCAATAACACATTTCAGAAGTTTCTCAAAAAAAGAGCTACTTAAATTAATTCTACCTCAAATACAAACAAACCCACCCATAAAGTTATCTTCACTCAAAAACCAAAATATAAATAACAAATAATACCAAAAAAGTCACACAAAACACTACGCACCACCTAAGAACATATAATTGAATAAAAGCCACACAGAAGTGCCACTATTCATTAAAATTCCAGATGAAAAGAAAATCCCTCCACTTTAAACACAGATAACAACAGAAAAAAAGGAGTTTCTTCAATCAATTTGAAGCCCTTTTGTCTCCATAACTCCTTTTTCTTCTGGGAGCACCGGGGGGGGTTTATTAAGATGAAGCTGAAAAGGAAAAAAAAGTCCCCCCCTATAAACCCACACTGGTTTACCTTGTGCTGTTGCTCAGTGTAAAGGTTTGATCCCCATCGCCTCCCAAGTAACGCTCCAAACCCACGTGCTCCCCATGAACCACAGCCAGGACCGCAGCGTGAGCTCCTCACTCCCCACGGCTCCATACCAAAATGAGCTGGGGCTCCTCATTTAAACTGGAACCGCCCCCGGCTGAAACCGTCCCCTCGTTATCCATCACAGCTCCACCTGGGGCTGCTCTCTCCCCTCACCATCCTGTGGCATCTCTCACCTGCAGCTGCTCCCACTCCGAGGGTGAGGCAGAGGGGACTTGCTGTTCATTCCCGGGACAGTTCATGGTCTGCAGCTGACACGATGGGGCACCGGGCTTCCCTTGCTGTGGATAAGGACCCCTCTTCTCCTGCAGGTGCCCGAGGCTGAAACGGGGATTCCACCCCCGAAAATCCATATGCCTGAGGTTCATAATTCCTAAGGAAATTCCCCAGAAATCGTTACCCTTCATTTACAAATATTCCTTTGGAATCACTCCTGACTTGTCCTTCTGTGGAAGCGTTTTAAACATTCATTGGAGAGCTCAGGAACCGAGTTGGCTTGTTTATGACTTGGCTGACAAGCCCAGACAAGACCCAAACACCGAGAACGCCGGCCCTGCCCGGCCCTGCCCCGTGAACTGCCCGGCTCCGCCCCCGGCTCCGCCCCCGGCTCCGCCCCCGGCTCCGCCCCCGGCTCCGCCCCCGGCTCCGCCCCCGGCTCCGCCCCCGGCTCCGCCCCCGGCTCCGCCCCCGGCTCCGCCCCCGGCTCCGCCCCCGGCTCCGCCCCCGGCTCCGCCCCCGGCTCCGCCCCCGGCTCCGCCCCCGGCTCCGCCCCCGGCTCCGCCCCCGGCTCCGCCCCCGGCTCCGCCCCCGGCTCCGCCCCCGGCTCCGCCCCCGGCTCCGCCCCCGGCTCCGCCCCCGGCTCCGCCCCCGGCTCCGCCCCCGGCTCCGCCCCCGGCTCCGCCCCCGGCTCCGCCCCCGGCTCCGCCCCCGGCTCCGCCCCCGGCTCCGCCCCCGGCTCCGCCCCCGGCTCCGCCCCCGGCTCCGCCCCCGGCTCCGCCCCCGGCTCCGCCCCCGGCTCCGCCCCCGGCTCCGCCCCCGGCTCCGCCCCCGGCTCCGCCCCCGGCTCCGCCCCCGGCTCCGCCCCCGGCTCCGCCCCCCGTTCCGCCCCCCGGCTCCGCCCCACGCTCCGCCCCACGCTCCGCCCCCGGCTCCGCCCCACGCTCCGCCCCACGCTCCGCCCCCGGCTCCGCCCCACGCTCCGCCCCACGCTCCGCCCCACGCTCCGCCCCACGCTCCGCCCCCGGCTCCGCCCCCGGCTCCGCCCCACGCTCCGCCCCACGCTCCGCCCCACGCTCCGCCCCACGCTCTGCCCCACGCTCCGCCCCACGCTCCGCTTCACGCTCCGCCCCACGCTCCGCCCCACGCTCCGCCCCACGCCCTATCCTGCCCGGCCTGGGGGCGGGACCAAACTTCCACATACTCGGGGGAAAAAAAAGAGTAAGGAAAAAAAAAAAGGAACAATGAATACATGAAAAAAAATATTATAAAATAAAACAAAACAAAATAAAAATTTAAAAAAAACCTCAAAAGTTATTAAAAAAGAAAAAAATATAAATAAAATCTAAAATAAATTTAAAATATAATTTAAAAATTTAAAATACAAAATAAATAACATGAATGTAAAAACTGAAATAATATCCATAAATTTTAAAAAAAATAAAAGTCATTAAGATTTTAAATACTAAGAAAGAAAAATTTTTAAATTTTAAAAATAAATAATAGACTAAAAATATAAAAATTAAAGAAATAAACCAAAAGCATTTTAAAAAGATAAAACAAAAAAAAATTAAAACATTAACCACAATACAATATTTAACATAAAATACAAAAATCAAAAATTAAAAAAAAAAAAAAACAATAAGTAAAATAAAATACGAAATTAAATAAACACAGCCCTCCCCTCATGCCACTGCCTAACACAGGCCCCAGGACTTTTCTTGATTAGGCAGGGATAGGGAAAACAAACCCAGTGCGTCCCAGAAAATAAGGTTTTCTAGAAAATTCTTGGAAACAAATTCTGTTTTAGCAGGAAGCTCACTTGGGATGAACATCCACATGTGCCAAGGCAGGAAAGAACCACCCCATTGTGTCCAAGGAACAGCAACTAGGCCAGGATTTAAGTTTTAATGGGACTTATGTAATTAAAAACACACTCAATTGAACTTGAAAACGAGGTGAATCAAGGCAATTAAACACTTTACAAGTTTTCCTGGGAATTCCCAGAATTCTGTGGATATGGTGCTGACACATTCCTGATTTACTAACCTTAACTGGGGAAATTTCCTTGGAAATGTCCCCTAAGAAGTACCAAAATTCCAATTAGGATAGAAAATAGGAAAAAAAATATAGCTTACTAAAACCAGAGAGAGGAAAAACATCAAATAAAAGGAAGGAATAATATCCAACTCCCAGCTTGCCTGGAAAACAAGCTCAGGAATTTCTAACATGGAAAACTTTTGGAAGAGCCAGGAAGTCTGTGGATGTCCATGGAATGATGATTTCAAATCTGCTTCCTCTGCTCTGATTTTCCAGGGAAGAGGGAGTTAAACATGCCAATTTACTCCTATTCCAGAAGGATCTCTAGTTTGTGGGAGTAACAATCCAAAGAAACTCCAATCTTACTTGTATTTGACAGATGAAACTCTCAGCAGAGCTGGGAAGTTTCAATGGAACAAAAGAGCCACAATTCCTGGAATAACAAAATTCCACTCAGCAAAATACAGCAATTCTATTGACAAATCCATGGAGGAGGAGGAGGAGGAGGATGACACCAGGAACACAAACCAGCTGAAAGCAACGATTTACTGTAAAGGGCAGGAAATCAAATGGACAGTCTCTGGTTATGCTCAGGCATTTCTCCAGGAGTCAGAGGGAACTGGATAAGGCCTTCCAGGGGCTCCACTTCCCACTGGCTCTCTCCTTTTTTGCCAACTACCTGCAAGAGGAAAAACAGCAGGAATAAAGTTTCAAACAGGAGGTCCTTGGTTCAGGCAGACTGAAGTGCAGCTCCCAGGGAGCGAGTCCAGGCTGGGCCCAGGGGAGCTCCGGGAATCTGGGATTGCCCGAGGGATTAAAGGGCTGGAAAAGCAGGACCCACCTGCCGGGTTTAGTGCTGGGACACAGCAAGGCCTCGGCTCAGGGGCAGCAGTTGGAGCTGGGACTGCAGGAGAACACCCCAAAGCCGGGTTAAACATCCAGCATGACACACAGCACGCTCCAGGAGAAACTCAGGAGGGAGAAGCCCCCGGATGCTCCGTGTTCCTTCTCCTCGGCATCTTTGCCAGGGCCTCCCTCAGAATACTGACCTCACCCTGCAGCTCCTACAAAATAGGAGAACTTATGGAAATCACCCAGCAATCCATGGATTTCCAGGTATTAAGAAACCAAAGCAGCCGCCTCTCAGTGGTGTCCCCAAGGCCCAGCAGTGCCCAGCACCTCTGACTGGAATTTGAGGGGTCCCAGCACAGCCCCAGAGCAGCAGAAAAACCCACCTCCAGACTCACCAGAGAGATGACAGGAGCACCCTCCCTGCGATGCCTGCTGAGCCCAGTGGAGCTGGCAGGGTGACCCGTGGACATTCTGCGTTCACCTTTCAACAGAGTCAATACTGAAACAGAACAAATCTCTCTTGGTGTCGAGATGCCTTCAGGTGCACCTGGAGATGCTGCAGTGTCCTTCAGCAGCCAGAGCAGAACAGGGTTTCTACTGTGCTGTAAGTGAGAAATACAATTGAATCAGAAGAAAATAAAAGGAAGCACCTCTCTCCATGCTTTTTATATTAAAAAAATCATGCATCAGAATTTTTTTAACCGTTCATTCTTGCTTTACACTGTGTAAATTACGAGCACTCAACTTCCAGCCTGAAATTGCAACAGCCCCACAGGCTGACTGAGCTCAGCCAGACCACCAGAATCACTGAATTGTGGAAGGGAAAGCTCATCCCGTTCCAGCCCCACCCAGGGCACGGACACCTTCCACCAGATCCAGGGGCAGCCACAGCTTCTCTGGGGAACCTGTGCCAGGGCCCCGCCGCCCTCCCAGGGAACAATTCCTTCCTGATATTTAATCTAAACCGGCCTCTGAGGCATAAACTGAAAAATCACAACTAATCCTTTATAGTAAATTAAAGAGCATATAAAGTATAATAGAATATATTCCAAGTAGTATTTTAAAATACATAAGATAGCATTTAGTAACACTGTGCTTATTACTTTTTTGCATATATTTAAACATTACAAATATGAAACCTTCGGCACAATCAGAAAATGAACTACAAGAACTAACCTAAACAACAGAATAACAGCATTAAGAGCACAAATAAAGAAAAGAACACAGACTCTAAAACAATATGTTCTCTTAAAATTGTGCCAAAAAAGCCAAAGCACACATGAGAAAGATAAAGGTGAAAAAATGAAAAAAAAATGACCCCCACCACGGCCTGGAGACCACCACCACTAAAAACTGAGCTTGCCCAGAAAAACATAAAATAATTATCATATCAAACGAAAATAACCAAGATAAAAAAATAAATATGTATGAAGAAAGTCTGTAAGATATCATGCATATGTAAAACCTCAGAAAATAAGAAAGGGGGCAAATCCCCTGCGGGGTATGCGTGTCTTTGATAAAATTATTCCCCACGTCAATAAATACATACCGCTCTAACAACTCGGATTAGTTGTGGAGTTCCTTCCGCGTCGTTTCAGCCTCCCTTCATCCTGATGAAGCCCTTCCCCTTGTCCATCACTGCGTGTCCTTGTGAGAAATCCCACTCCATTAGAGCATAAGCGGCTGGCACAGACCCCCCCAAATCAATGTTCCGGGGGCTCTCGGGGCCACACGGGCCCTTTACCGGCTTATCCTCAACGCCTTCCCCGGGAACCCACCGGGCTCGGCTCCAGCGCCGACAGCGAGTGCTCCAGCTCCGGGCACAGCGCCAGCGTGTCCCGCCCGCCCGCCGGGGGATCGGCAGCGGCCCCGACACCGCCTTCGAATGGCCCGCCGAGGAAGCGGCAGTGACGGCGGACACCGGCCGGGGCCGGCCCGGAACTGCGCCCGGCTCGTTCGGTTCGGCTGAGGGGTGCGACGTTCGGGGAAACTCGGCTGGGTTCGGCTGTTCGGGGAAACCCGGCGATTTCCGTCAGCCGTCGGCTATTCTCGGCTGTTCGGAGAAACTCGGTCATTTCCGTCAGTAGTCGGCAATTCTCGGCTGTTCGGAGAAACTCGGTCATTTCCGTCAGTAGTCGGCAATTCTCGGCTGTTCGGAGAAACTCGGTCATTTCCGTCAGTAGTCGGCAATTCTCGGCTGTTCGGAGAAACTCGGTCTTTTCCGTCAGCCGTCGGCAATTCTCGGCTGTTCGGCAACTCTCGGCTATTTCCGTCAGCTGTCGGCAATTCTCGGCTGTTCGGCAACTCTCGGCGATTTCCGTCAGCCGTCGGCTCTTTTCGGCTGTTCGGCAACTCTCGGTCATTTACGTCACCCCCCCGGCTATTTTCGGATGCGAGTAGCATTACGTCACTTTCGCCCCTCCCCCGCCGCCATCTTAGTTGTGGCTGAAGCCAAGTCCGGTCGAGCCGCCATCTTTGTTGTGGTACACTTAAGGCCCCCATCGGTGTCTAACACAGGCGCCTGACTAAAATGAGTAACCTGAACCCTGCCGTGGCGCAGGTGAACCCACCTCCCGTGTCCCTACACCTGGAATCGGCGCAGAAAATTGCCCCCAGGCGGCGCCGTGGTCGGGGTTTTGTGCAGGCAGTCTGAAAGACAAACATGGGGTCCTCTCTGATTCCCGCCCTTTTGGCCGCCATCTTTAGAAGGTCAAGCGCCGCGAGCCGCGCCGCCATCTTGGTTGTGGCACCCCCCCAAATGTCCCTCTCGGCTGCTCGCACAGGCGCCTCACTACATCCACTGCCCAAACACTGCCGTGGCGCCGCTCAGCCCCCATCCCGTGTCTGCGCACCTGCGTACGCCGCGGAAAAATCGCTCCCGGGCGGCTCCGTGGTCCAGGTCGCGCCCAGATCGCCGGCTGCCACGTGTCCGGGGTCCTTGCACATTTTTCCCGCCTTTTTGGCCATGATCTTTTGGCGCTCGGGCGGCAACACTGCCCGTGAGCTCAGAGAACGGGGCTGCTGCGCACCTCGCGTACCGGCACGAGGGAGAATTGCAGTACCACTGTATGTCCACAGGATGGCAGCACTGTCGCACAGCGCTCGGGCCTAGCGCGGGGGAGAGTTGCAGTACTGATCTTTATCCACAGGATGGCAGCATTGCCTTACAGATCGGCTCGGGGGGAGCTGCAGTACCACTTTTTATCCACAGGATGGCAGCATTGCCTTACAGATCGGCTCGGAGGGGAGCTGCAGTACCGACATTTATCCACAGGATGGCAGCATTGCCTTACAGATCGGCTCGGAGGGGAGCTGCAGTACCGACATTTATCCACAGGATGGCAGCATTGCCTTACAGATCGGCTCGGGGGGGGGCTGCAGTACCGGTCTGTGTCCACACGGTGGCAGCACTGCCGCAGGGAGCGCAGGCAAAAAAGAACGTGGCCAAAATTCCCCTTCCAAACATCCCCTAAAATAAACGCCCCAAAAGACCCCCAACCACAACAACTACGAGAACCCTGCCATCAACCAAACCGAATCCAAAAAAGCCTTCATTTTAGGCTGTATTTCAAAATTACTTCTATTTCTTATTTTGATATTTCTAATAACCATTACAATTTATCTATTATATCATGTACATTATATTAAGTATATTTTACATATTATAATATATGGAAGAAGTAATAATATAGTGTAGCAATAGTGTATCTATTGCTCTTATCTTTCATACTTTATAGTTCTATTTTTATTACTTATACTTTTCTTATTCTTTTGTATTTGTATTTTTTTTCAAGTCGTATTTATTTCTTGACATTTTTACCCACATTTTAAACTATATGAATTCATTAACCTAACACATCAGGACCACAGTTAATTAGAATTGAATGAGCCTGGTTTTCTAAGAGATAAATATTTAATCTTTACTAAAATAATATGGGCATATTTTTGCTTTCTGTGTGCTTTGGGGGAGGGGGGGTTTGTTTTTGGATTTCTTGGCTAATAAACAAGGAGGTTCAAAGAGCTACAAAATAAAATGTCTATATTATTTTATCTCTGCCTCTGAAATACACCTCAACATCAAGCTCCTGCTGGTAATACTGTGCATGGGGAGAACGGGACCTGAAAGGAAAAAACAGGCACGACAGTGTTCACAGCTTTCTCTGTTCAGGTTTTTAATTTAGCAGAAAATACAGAGGATTTTGGCTAACTGCACTCTCAATTCTATCCACACGTCCAGCAGACAGGGAGGTCATTTCTCAACTTCTTCCTTGCTGAGAGTCAACCTCCCACATACTCGGGGGAAAAAAGAGGGCGGATTTAATCCATCTGCAGCTGAAAGAAAGACAGAACAAACATCAAAGTGCTGCAGAACTCAACAGCTCCAGACATTTTGTGTCAACCTGGGAATACCCACTGCAGTCCAACTACACCCTACATGACAAATTTCAAGCCCCCAGGACTTGTCCCATTCCCCCTACACCCAGACTAAGCAACAAGGCAGAGCAGCTCCAGACCAAACACACCAACACCCGTGACACAGGACAGGACAAAAGGGGGGACACAACAGGGACAGAAATATCTCAGCAAGAAGAATGACCCTGAGGACCGAGAGAACTCGCAATGAGATGACCGAGGTAAGACCCATGGGGAGCTGATCAGGCCCAGAGAACCCTGCAGGAAGAAGATGCCAACGGGGTCACTGATCCCAAGAACTACCAAGACGGATGCCCGAGAAGCCTGCGGTCAAAATCCTCCACTTAGCTTTGCATTCCTACAAGACTTAATCTGCCAGAATGGTGACAGTGCACAGCTGTGGATACAGCTCAGAACAAGACCTGGAAAGGCATCAGCCTGGACACTTGTGAAGAGAGATGGATTCTGAGGAGCCTCTGAGCTCCCCAGTCAAGGGTTTGATGCCTGGCCTGGTATCAGCACCAGGAAAAGGGAGATGTTAAGAACAATGCCTGGGGTCTCCAAAAGACCCCTTGAAGGGTTAAGACAAAAGACACACCACACAGGACACACAACAGACACAGAGTGCACAACAGACAAGTGACACGACGTGCCCTGGGACTGCTCTGCCCTGCACACCTCAGCACTGTGAGACCTTCCCTTCACGTGCCCTAAAGGGGTCACATCTTGGACATCCCCATCTCCAAACCTGACCCAAAAATCCCTCCCAGTGACCCCTGACCCCACACCCCACTTTTATCCCCTCTGTGGCTTTTAGCCCTTCACTTATCTCTGGGATGTCCAGGGATGAGAATCCACATCAGGTGCCAAGGAAGGCCACCTCTGCCTGGGAAATTCCTGCTGTCACCGGGCTGTTGTCTCTTAGTCAGGTGCCATAAAGAAAACCAAACATCCAGGGATGATCTCAGCAGGGCTGTTGGCAGGTCAGTGAGGACATCTCAGTGTGATACAAGTGACCACCTGAAACACACAAACAATAATGGAGGCTTAGAGTTACACCAGAAACACCACGACCCTGACCACACAAATATATCCATTTTAGAAAACAAAACACAAAATGTGTCCATTCTCCTCAAAAAACCTCCAAAATATACACCCAGAAGCCCCTCAACTTAAAGACTTGCCTCTAACCAAATAAGGAACAGAAAATCCCGAACACCAAGAAACTTCCTCCAAAACAAATACTTGAAGCACCAAAACCCCTCAAATACTTAAAATAACTACTTCAAAAATGCCTTCTGTACCTTTGAGGCTGATTTTGAGAGCAAAGCAAGGAAAGAAAAAGCACCCAGCTTGTTTTAAGAAAACAGTGTTCACTCCTCTGCATTCCCTCTCCAGCATATTCAGCTGAGGCACAGACAGACTGCAGCACACAGATCTGATGGCTCTTAGTTTTAGCTAGCTAGGGCAGAGAAGTTCCCTGCACTGATTTTTTTTCCTTTTTCTTAGGACTGTTTAAACCTGCTGCAGACTGATAAACCCAGAGAAGCACCGAGAGCTGCACCTGCAGCCCATGGGGCCTGGACCTCAGCATTTTATCAACATCAGAACAGCTGATAAGAGACCAAAGGAGCTGAGCTACAATCCACAGCAAAGACTTTCTGTATTTACCATCTCACCTCAAAATAACAAAAAGTTTTATTATTTTATGATATTCATTCTTTATGCTTGTGAGCACTTTGTTAAAGAAATAGTTTTTTCCATTTTTTTCCAAAGAAGTTCTTTCCCAAACCAATTTAAAAAGAGAGATACCATTCAGGTTTACTTTCCAAAAAAAAAAAAAACCCCATTCAAAAGTTTCCTCCCAGGTTTACCCCTAAACCACAACAACAAACAAATCAAACTATAAAAATAACAATAGCACAAATACACTTAAACTAACAGCACCAAAACAAATTACTCCTAACTCAATAAACCCATAATTCCTCAAAACCATCAAAACAAACAGACCACCTATAAATACACACAAAACCAAAAGATCCATTAGACTACAAACAATATCCCCTAAATTATCCAAAACTATAAAACACATACTCTAATCAAGCAGGCTAAATAAACCCCTAGAAAACAACAAACAATAATCTAATTATAAATATTAAGAAACCCTAAAAAATTAACTACCTCACGCTGTCTCAAACCCACTAAAACAAACACAACACGCTCACCATAAAAGCCACTACTAAATAAATAAAAACCTCCCCTATACCTCACACCACAGCCAATTACATCACTGTAAACCTCAGAAAACATACCCTTGGAAAACACAATATCCCTCCAAAAACAATTCGGCAACAAAACTCAGTTCAAAAATATTCTGGCCAACACGTGAACTATGAAACCAAACATGAAATAAATACACCACATATCCCTCATCACATCAACTACAAACAGAATAAAGCTAAACAATAAATACCACCAAACAGAAAAATCCAACTCTACCCAACCTGTTTACCCAACCAGTTTAAACACAGACAACGGAAGAGGAATTTCTTCAATCAATTTGAACTCCTTCTTTTCCATAACTCCTCTTTCTTCTGGGAGCACCGGGGAGGGACTGGCAAGACGAGGCTGAAAAGGAAAAAAGTCCTCCCCTCCCATAAACCCACGCTGGCTTTACCTGCTGCTGTTTGGCACAAAGGTTTGTCCCTCGGCGCCCCCCGAGGAAATGCTCCAAACCCACGTGCTCCTGCAGGCGCAGAGAAAACTCTCAGCGCCGCTCCACGAACCGCACCCAGGAACCGGGACTGAGCTCCTCACAGCTCGGCACCGAACTGAGCTGAGGCTCCTCTCTTGAACGGCACCGTTATTATCCGAGACAGCTCCACCTGGGGCTGCTCTGTCCCCCCTCACTGTTCCCAGCTCCACCTGGGGCTGCTCTCTCCCCTCCCCATCCTGTGGCATCTCTCACCTGCAGCTGCTCCCAGTCCGAGGGTGAGGCAGAGGGGACTTGCTGTTCATTCCCGGGACGGTTCATGGTCTGCAGCTGACACGATGGGGCACCGGGCTTCCCTTGCTGTGGATAAGGACCCCTCTTCTCCTGCAGGTGCCCGAGGCTGGAACGGGGATTCCTCCTCCTAAATTCTGTACGTGTGAAGTGCATAATTCCTAAGGAAATTAGGAATCGTTACTCTCAGCAATCGTTACTCTTTATTTACAATTTTTTCTTTTGGAATCACTACTAACTTGTCTTTCTGTGGAAATGAACGTTTAACGTTTAACACGTTCATTGAGAGTTCAGGAGCTGAGTTGGCTTGTTTATGACTTAGCTGACAAGCCCAGGCTGAACCCAAACACCGAGAATTTTTACGGTGAAGTATGGAAACCGTTTATAAATACGCCCCTTCCTTACAACTTAGTCCTTTATCGCAGATCCCCGGAGCAGATTTACCTTCTTCCCAACAGCACCGCTGCAGCACAGATCCCATTTCTCAGACATAGAACAGAAATCTACCACAGAAGGGGCCAGGGGGGATCGGGACCGGGGGGGATCGGGACCGGGGCCGATGGCAGGGCCGGGGGGAATCGGGGCCGGGGGAACCGGGGTCGGTGCTGAGGGAGGGGTTACGTAGTGGGAAATGTGTGTTTGGGGAAGCTCCCTGTGGATAAACTGCCCAGGTTACCTGATGGGAAATGTGTGTCTGGAGCAGCCCCCTGTGAATGAACTGCTTTTCTGTTGCAGATCTGCAGCAGTGCTGGGTTTGGCAGCGTGGCTGAAGGGTTTGTGCGAGCAGAGCAGGGAATGGACCCATCAGCTCCAGCAGGGTGTGTCCAGAAGCTTTTGCCTTAATGAAAGTTTAATGCCTGTGGCTGTAATTAGCATAGTAACAGTGTAGTAATGGTGCTTCTTTTATCTCTGAAGGTCACTGCCCAGCATGGAACAAGAGCTGACCCAGAACTCATTGGTGCCCTGGCAGAGAGAGAAGCAGCAAATGGTGTTCAGAGAATGTCTGTGAGTACGGGTGAGATCCTGGTGTTCTTGAGAGCTTAAGAAATGATCTGAAGAGAAAAATATCTTTCTTTTTACAGGAGATTCTAATGTGGAACATGTAACCAAGGTGATTTGATGTGACTTCTTGTACCCTTGGAATAAGGCAATATTGATCTTTTTGGATAGAAGCAAAGCATCTGCAAACATTTGGCAGAAGCCTGTGAAAGGTAAGTGAGGGGCTGCAGACACAAACTGGAAAACTTCTGGGGTTGTGATTTGATTTCACAGAGGATTATGGATTCCTGTCTCAAATGTCCATGTGTCAGTGGAGCTGGATCCATGTGCCCCAGTGGAGGCACAGGGTTGTCCTGTGTTCCTGGCTTTTTAGTGGCTTGGGTTTTGCCCAAGGAAGAGCATCCTGGTTTTGCTGCTGTGTTCAGCCACCACAGAGCTGTCTGGTGCCTCCTTCCAGGAGCAGTAGGAGCCTGGATTTCTGTCCCTGGGATTGCTTTGCTGTCGAGGACAAGGGCTAAAGGTGAGTGGCAGCCCTGGGGGAGCTCTGGGAGTCAGAAGTGCCTTGGCCTCTTATTCCCTAGTGCTGCTCAGGTGTTCACTTGAGGGCTTTTTGATGAAGTGTGGCTCCACAGGAGATAGGAACAAGCTTTCTTCCGAGGTTCAAACAGCTTGGGACCTATTGAAGGCCTGAGGCCTTTCTTGAGCCAAAGCTGATCTCTGGGTGAGCCTTCAAACCAGATGTTGTGTTTGCAGCCCCTCAGTAGTGAAAGAGCCAGGATCATTAGTGTTCTGGACTAGGTCTGTGCTCATTGGTGTAACACAGCTTGAACTTTCCGTGTTCAGAGGCCGGACAGGGCCCTTAGATCAGTCCTGTGGCCCTGTTGGGAGGTGTGGGGCCAAAGGCAGCTCCTGCATTGCTCCTGAAGCCCTGGCCAGGCTTTGGGCACAATCCAGGAGGAGGCTGAGCCCAGCTGTGCCTGCAGTGGGAGTTGTTTGAGCCTGTTCATTGCCCGCAATTGTCTGACCTGGGCCCTGTCCCAGCATGGCTGGAGCATCTTTGCCTAGGAAAGGTGTCTACTCGTCTGCCTGAACCAGAGCCGGACTCCACCGCCGAACCCACGCTTTCATTGCGATTTCCCGAGGCGTTTCCTTCGGCCAGCAGCGGCAGGCATCCCGGCGGCCGGCTCTGTGCCAGCCCCGCCACGCCGCTCTCACCGAGGAACCCCACGGGCAATGCGCTGCTCGCAGTTCTAGGAGGCAGAGCCAAACCCTAATCCAGCCCCGGCCACAGGCCCCTGGACGGGAACGTTGGCCCTTTTCCCTGCGAAATAATTTCAGCCCCCCCAGTGTCTTGATGTTAGTTCAGAGGTGGTGTCTCTCACTCCAAGGGCAGCCAGAGTCCTAGGTTTCGGCAGTTTTCGTTTGGGAGAAATCCTGCGCAGTTGGCAATTTTAGGAGGGTCCCCTCTGAGCTCCTGGGTCCTCCCATTCTTCCCTGACCCCTGCCCACTTTGGGGCCCCCTTATCCCCTGTGTTTCCCTCAACCTCTCTCACTGGTTTGTGTGTCCCCCTGAGGCACTTCCCCCTGCCGTGTTCAATATGACGACACAGAAGCTGCAGTAGCTGACGGCTCCTCAGTGGTCCCAGTGGGCCAAGGCGTAGCACCCCTACCCCAAAATCTTGTTGGCGTCTGGGGGGTGCAGCCCCCCAAAATCTCCACACCCCCTTCCTTGCTTTGTACCTGTCCCTGGAATAAAGGAGAAATAGCTCCAAGTGGGATCTGGGGGTCTCAAGAGGAAGCATTTGGGGTATGGGGGGGTGGAATCTAAGCAGTCTAGGGAAACTGCCACAGCTGCACACATTCCATGTGATGTCCTTCTTCCTGCTTTTGGGGTCCCCCAATCCCTCTCCCCCCTTACCTCTTTTGGGGGACCTCTTTTGCCCCCTCCGCCACCCTTCCCGGTTTTGGGGTCCCCCCGAATCACTCCCCATTTGGGACTTCCCTGCAATACCCTTCCCAGTTTTGAGACCCCCCCTTTTTTTGCCCCCCAAGATCCCTCTGTCCCTTTTGGGCTTTGCAGGGACTGAACTGAGACACCCCAAACTCCTGAGCCCTCTAAATTTTCTCCTCGGGGATTTTTGCCCACCCCCCAAAATAACGCCCAGGTCCCCCAAAACAACTTTATTCACAGCCCAGTCCCTTCCATGCCCCTTCCCCACCCCACAGGGGTGTCCTGGTGTCACCTCCCACCCCCGGGGGTCCCACCCTCGTGTCCTGCCCCCCTCCCCCTATTTACAGCTCTGGGATGTGGCACCGACTGGATACAGCGAGGGGCACCGAGGGGGGCATGGGGTGGGGCTTGGGGACATCAGCTCTGTGTCACTCTGTCCTGTCCGTTTGTCCTCCCCCTTTGAGTCACCGTGTCCTGTCCTTGTCTCAGTCCAGGTGCCCCCCACTGTCTCCCAGCTTGAGGTCACCACATCTCCTCACCTGTGGCACCACCTGTGTGACCTCAGCTGTCACCACGTCCTGCCCATGAAACACTCCCTGTGTCCCCTGTCCATGGCACAGTCCCTGTGTCCCCCTCCAGGGTGGCCCACTGTCTGTGTGTCCCCACAGGGCACTAAGAGCAGACACTGCCAGAGCATTGTCCAACTGTCTGTGTCCCCAGCGCGGTGTCCCCTCAAAGCACCAAGACCGGGCGGTGCCCCAACTGTCCACGTGTCCCCACGTCCCGGTGCCACTGTCCTTGTGTCCCCTCAGGGCACAAAGAGCGGGTGGTGCTCCCAGCAGTGTGGGGGCAGTGTCCCCCTGTCCCTGTGCCCTCGCCACAGTGTCCCCACGTCCCTTCAGGGCACAAACAGCAGGCGCTGTCCCACATCCCGGCGCAATTGTCCCCACGTTGTCCCTTCAGAGCACGAAGAGCGGGCGGTGCCACGGTCCCCACGTTCCCTCAGGCCACGAAGAACTGGCAGTGCCACGGTCCCCATGTTCCCTCAGGCCACGAAGAGCGGGCGGTGTCCCCGGCGGTGCCTCCTGAGCGCGGCGCTCCGGGAGAAGCTCTCCCCACACTCCACGCAGATCAGCGGCTCCTGCCCGTGGCCACCTTCACCTCCAGTGGGCTCCTCGTCCTCTCCCCCCACCCGCGGCCCCTTTAGGGCCCCAGGAGCCCCCGCAGGGTGGGCGCAGCGCCGTGGCCGCGCCGCCCCCGGCCCGGCATGGGTGCGCTGGTGCTTGATGAGGTTCTTGCTCTGCGTGAAGCTCTTGCCGCACTCGGCGCAGCCGTACGGGCGCTCCCCGGTGTGGATACGCTGGTGCTGGATGAGGTTGGAGCTCCAGGAGAAGCTCTTGCCGCAGTGGCCGCACCTGTACGGCTTCTCCCCAGTGTGGGTGCGGCGGTGCTGCACCAGGTGCGAGTTCTGCGAGAAGCTCTTGCCGCACTCGCCACAGGTGCTGGGCCGCTCGCCCGTGTGCGTGCGCTGGTGCCGCAGCAGCTTGGACCAGTGGCTGAAGCTCTTGCCGCACTCGTTGCAGATGAAGGGGCGCTGGCGGCCCCCGCCCCGCCGCCCCCCGCCCTCCTCGGAGCCCCCTGGGGCCGGGGCGGGGGTCCCGCGGGGCTGTGGGGGGCGCAGGGGGCTGTGCGGGATCACCGTGCGGATGATCTCGTGCGGCAGCACCTCGGCCTCGCCGTCGCTCACGATGCCGTCGTCAGCTAGAGGGGGGCACGGGAAGGGATGAGAGCACAGAAAGGGCTGGACCCCCCACCCAAATGTTTGCTGGGATGCTAAAAGAGGCTGGAAGCCTGATTTAAATGTTTATTGCAGCCCTAAAATGGGCTGGGCCTCCCTGCCCAAATGCTCATTGCACCCTAAAAGGGTACCTGGAGCCTCCTCAAAATGTTCGTTGTGACACAAAAAGGGGCTGGGCCTTCCCCTCAAATATTTATTGAGTCCCAGAAAGGGGTTGAACCCCTGACCCGAATGTTCATTGTGACCCAAAAAGGGCTGCACCACTGACCAAATAATCACTGTGATCCAAAAGGGGCTGGACCCCCATCCCAAATGTTCACAGCATCCAAAAAGGGGCTGGGACCCCCGACCCAAATGTTCACTGCACCCAAAAAGGAGGTGGACCCCCTCCCCAAATGTTCATTGTACCCTAAAAAGTGGCTGGACCCCCAACCCAAATATTTATTGTGACCCAAAAGGGCGCACAAAAAGGGGCTTTGCTCCCCTCCTCTTGTCCAGGGCTCCCCGGAAGGGGGCTGCACCCCCTACCCAAATGTTCATTGTACCCCAAAAAGGGGCTGTGCCCCCTCCTGGAGTGTCTGGAGCCCCCCAAAAGTACCTGAAGGCCCCCAAAATTCCCCATACCCTCTTCTTGGAGGGTCTGGAACCCCCTCAAAAGTGTTTTGAGCTCCCCTTAAATGCCTCTAAGCCCCCTCCAGTGGTGTCTGGAGACCCCCAAAAGTGCCTTGAACCCCCTCCCAAACACCTCTACCCCCTTCTTGGTGCATCTGGAGTTTTTGCCTGCAGCCTCCCCAAAAGTGTCTGGATACCCCTAAAATTTCCTGCACCCCCTTTCTGGGTTACCTGGAGACCCCCAATCCCCACCACCACTTTTGGTGTCCCCCCTCACCAATGAAGACCCTCCGGACCACGTCCCCCTCATCCGAGTCCTGCAGCTCCACCACGTCTGGCTCGTCCTGCTCCATGGGGGCTCCAGGCGGGGCTGCAGCATCAAGGGGGGGGCCTGAGCATCCCAGAACCTCCAAAGACCTCCCCCCCCCGCCCCCGAGCTGCAGAAACCCACACCCCACCCCCTCAGTTCCAAAGCATTGTTTGCATCTTGGTTCTGGCTGTGCCCCCCAAATTTCCCAGTGTGACTCTAAAATCTTCCCTGTGACCCCAAAATCCCTTTTTGCCCCCCTCAATTTCTCTGTACCCTCCCCACAAATCCTTCTGTGTTATCCCCCTCCCCAAACTATTCAGAGTGATCCCAAATCCCCTTGTGTCCCCCTAAGTCTCATCCCTCCAAAAACCTCTCTGCCACCCAACCCATCTGTTCCCCTCAAAATCTCTGCATCCCCCCAAATCCCTCAGTGTAACATTAAACTCCTTCCATGTGATCCCAAATCCCTCTGTGCCCCCTCAAATATCCCTGTTTCCCCCAAAATCACTTTGTGTCCCCCCAAATCTTTCTCTGTGACCCCAAATCCCTGTGTGCCCCCCCAAATCACCCTGTATTCCTCAATTCTCCCTGCACCTGCTCTTTGGGGGTCTCAGTGGGTCCCACAGCTGCTCTGGACCCAGTCCACGAAATCTGGGGAGGGAATGGAGGAACACAGATGGGGGGGATCACAAAGAGCAGGTCACCTAGTGGCCCCAAAACCACCAAGGGTCCCCCCAAATCCTCTGCCCCCCACCCATTTTGCTCCCCCCCCTTTAATTTTGGGAAGGGGGCACAAAAGAATGACAGAGCCCTGGGAACCTTCCTCAAAATTCACCCCCCACCCCAAATCCAATACTGGCAGGGGGACTCACAGGTTTTTTTGAGGGGTCCCCACTCTCCTGTCTCCCCTCCCAAAATGGTTCATCCACATCCAAAATGGGAGTATCCCAAATTTGTCAGAGGAGGTCCCCACTTATTCCCCCCCTTTCTGGCCTCTAAACCAGCACCCGAGCCCTCCCCCGAGGCCCAGGTGCATCTCCTTTCCCATCCCAAATCCAAGACCGTGGTTATCCCCAGCTGCAGGAGGGATCTCCCGAATTTTTGTGGGGGGTCCCCAGTCTCCTTTACTCTCTTTTCCAAACGTAAAAACGGCACCTCCCCGCTCCCCCTCCATAGTCGTTCCCCTGCCATCGCCTCCCGATCCCAAATCCAAGACCGGGGGTATCCCCCATCGGGGAGGGGTCTCCTAAATTTGGGCGGGGGGAGTGTTCCCCGCTGTCCTTTTTCCATCATCTTCAAATCTAAAATCGGCGCCTCATCTCCACCGCCCCTTCCCACCCCCCCCCCCCCGCCTTGCGGCTCCAATCCATCGTTCCCTTCCATCCCCTGGGTATCCACAGTTGGAGGGGGGGGTATCCCAAATTTTTTTTGGGGGGGGAGGGGGGTTCCCGCTCTCTTCCCTCCCCTTTCCACCTAAATCCGCCATTCATCCACATCCTCCCCCACCCAAATCTTCTGCGACCCCTCCGCCATCGCCTCTCCAAATCCATACCCGCGGCTATCTCCAGCTGTGGGTGGGGGGGTCTCCCAAATTTTTTACGGGAGGATTCCCAGTCTCCTTTTTCCCTCATTTCCAGCTCCTCGACGGCACCCCCTCGCCATCGCCTCCCCCATCCCAAATCGAACATCAGGGTATTCCAATTTGGGGGGAGGGGGCTTGTCCCTATTTTTCTGGGGGGAGAGGGGTCTCCGCTCTTTCCATTGCCCTTCTTCCCCCAAAAACGGCGCTTCCCGTTCCTCCCCCCGCGCCCCCCGACTCACCTCGGCGGCTGCGGGGCTGGGGGGGGCCCGGGGGCGGCTCCGGGGGTCCCGTCGGGCTCGGGGGCGCGGGGGGATCCTGGCGGGGGCGTCCCCCGGGCGCGAGGCGGGCGCGGGGCCGGGAACAGGAAGGTCCCGTCATCCCATTCCCCGCCGGATGCGCCACTGGGAAAAAAGCGGGGGAAAAAACGCTGGGAAAAGCGGGGGGGAACACCCTGGAAAAATGGGAATTTGGGCGGGGGGGAACACTAGGGGGGAAAAAAAGGCGGGTCCCAGTAGGGACACCCCCCCAAGCGACCGGTTTTGAGTGGGGGGGAATTGTGAGAATTTCCCGAATTGTTGGGGTTTGGGGGTTTTGGGTTGTTTTCCAAGGGGGAAATGGATCGAGGGGCGAAGGGGAGGAGGTGGATGGGGTGGGTTTGGGGGGACTACGGACAGCCCCCCCCCAACCTTCTCCCTCCCCCGTTCCTGCTTTGTGTAACGGCAGCGACGCGTTTCCTGCCCCCCCGGGAATTAAAAATGGTTGGAATTACGCAACGAGGGCGGAGGGCTCGGCAGCGGCATCCGGGGATTCCGGGAACGGCGGGATGATGGCTTCGGGGTGTCGCCTGCGCCCCCCCAAATCCCTGATTGACCTTACCCCTCTCCCCCCGAGGGTTTTCTTGGGGCGTTTCCTGCCCCCCCCCCCCCCCCCCCCTCCCCGCCTCGGGAGTCAAAAATGGTTGGAATTACACAATGAGGGATCCTGGGATCCTGAGATAGCGGGATTTGGGGAGAGCGGGATCAGGTCTTTGGGGTGGCCCCTGGGCCCCCCCAGATTTCCCCTCACCAGGGCCTGGGGGTGCATTTTTGCTCGCTTCTGCCCCCCCCCCCCCCCCCAATCCCAACAATTAAAAATTGCACAATGAGGTCGGAGGATTACATAGTGGGCATGGAGGAATTTTGGAATCAGGTAATAGTAGGATTGAGGTTCTGGGGTGCCTCCTGCACCCTCCAAACCCCAAGTCTCTCCCCCAATATTCTGGAGGTGCTTTTCCTGCCCCTCAAATAAAAGTGGTTGGAATTATGCAACGCGACTAAAGATTTGGCAGGATTTCGGGATTCTGGGAGTGTGGAATAGCAGGATCAGGTTTGGGGTGCTCCCTCTGCACCACCTCATATCTCTGAACCCCACAGTGTTCTGTAGGTCCTTTTCTTGCCACCCCCCCAAGGATTAAAAATGGTTGGAGTTACACAACGAGTCCAGAGGATCATGAGATTCCAGGATTGTGGAATTGCAGGATTGGGGTTTTGGGGTGCTAATCCTGCACCCCATGCCCCCCAGAGGGTTTGGGGGTGCTGGGGTTGGAGTAGAGGGTCCCCATCTCCTTCCCCCACCCCAGGGAGTGGGAAAAGCTCTGCATGGCCATACTGGCATCACTGGGGGTGACCCCAAAATCTCAGTGGGGTTGTCACCCCCTGGCTGGTGTTCCCATATCTGCACGGTGGGACGAGGCTGGTTTGGGACCTTCTATTGATGGCATCAGCAGAGCTGTGTGCCCAAGTGCCAGGATTCCCATCCTGGGGTCCCCAAACCTGTCATAGAGTCCCTGTCCCCACCCTGGGGTCCCCATCCCAATCACAGTGTCCCCATCCCAGCATCCCCATTCATGTGTCCCCATGCCAATCCCAGTGTTTGCACAGGCTCATCCTGGTGTCCCTGTTTCCATCCTGGTGTCTCCGTCCCCATCCTGGCCCCTCATGGTGTCTCCATCTTGGTGTCCTTATCCCCATTCCAGTTTCCCCATCCCCATCAAGAGTCCTCACAGGCCCAGATGTTGCTGTCCCCATCCAGGTGTCCCTTTTTCCCCTCAGATTTCCCATTGTTTTTATCTCTCCCCTTTCTTACTCTTCTTCTCTCCTTTTCCCCACCATTTCCCCTCTCACATTTCCTGCCCCTTTTCCTCCCCCTTTCTCCACCCTTCCTCCCCTTCTTTTTCCCACCCTTTTTTCCTCTCACCTTTCACTGTTTTTCCCCCTCATATTTCCCGCCCTTTTTTCCCCTCATGTTTCCCGCCCTTTTTTCCCCTCATATTTCCTGCCCTTTTTTCCCCTCATATTTCCCGCTCTTTTTTCCCCTCATGTTTCCCGCTCTTTTTTCCCCTCATGTTTCCCGCCCTTTTTTCCCCTCACATTTCCGGCCATTTTCCCCCTCGCACTTCCAGCCCTTCCCTCTTATTTCTGACCCTTTTCCCCTCACATTTCCATACAGTTTTGGTCTCACCTTTTCTCACCCTTTTCCCTTTGCCTTTCCCCCTCACTCCCTCGCAGGTTCTCAGGTGTGGAGCCATCAGAGACGGCTCCTCACCCTCGGCCCGCCATGGACTGGTTCCATTGCTCTCGCTGTTTCCGTCAGGATGGTGCCCGGTTCGCCATCACCACCTGCGGCCACATCCTGTGCGAGGGCTGTGGGGGCACAGGTAAAATTGAGGAAAACTCCCGATTTAAGCCCTTGAAATGCTGAGAATGGGGGAGTTTCCTTCTATTTAACCCTTTAAAATGAGGGGGAAAGGAGGGGTCACCTCAACTCAAGCAAATAAAATGGGCTCTGCCCTCAATTTAAATTCCTAAATTATTTGGAAAAGAGGGTTTCCCCATAACATCCATCTTTCAAATGGTGGAAAAAGGAAGATTTTTCCCTCAATTTAAACCCTTAGCATTGTGTAAATGGAGGATCCTGTCTCAATTTAAAACCCTGAAATGAGGGGAAATGGTACAGTTCCTTCAAGGAACACTGTTTTTGAGACTTTTGGACTTTTTTTTCTCTTTCTCTCACTTTTCTCACTTTTTTTCTCCCCCTCCCACAGGTCCCTGCCCCGTCTGTGCCACCACCTGTCGCTACCTGCCCCTGTCCCAGCAGGCCAGTGCTCGCCATGTTGTGCCCCATATGTCTCCTCATCCTCACCCCTTCCCACCCTTTTCCCCTCTCATTTCCCAACCTTCTTCCCATCCTTTTGATGCCCCCATGCCCAACAGATGCGCCCAGAGGAGAAGGTTTTCTTCAAGAGCCCGGTGGCCCTTGCCCAGAAGCACCTTGCCCACATCTCGCAGGTGAGAAGGACACAGGTGACGAGGGATGAGGTTCCACTGCTGTCCCCAACCCCACACACTGACCCCTGTCCCCCAGGTGTGGCATTTCCAGATGACACAGGCACAGCTGCTGGTGGATTTGCACCGGGACAGAGCTCAGCGGGTGCAGGCAGAGCTGGAGAAGGCCAGAGAGGAACTAGGGGAGAGGAGAAGGTGAGGGGGACACCATAGTAAGGGGTCCACACCTCCATCTTGGGCTCCTCTGGGCATGGAAGTGAGGCAGCACTCCTTGATCAACATCTTGATAAGAGTCCTTGTCCTTCTGGCCACTTTCTGGGAGTGTCTTACCCCCACCCTTTGCTGCCACGTTGGTGACAGCATGTTCTGCCATTTGCTGCCATCTTGGTGAGCTTCCACCCCTTTGCTCTGCCCCCCTCAGCTGCCCTACAGGGGGGACCCAAATGGGGGGAATTCCCACCCCCCATTTAATCCTCCTCCTTTCCAGGGAGCTGGAATCACTTCGCCAGGAGAATGCGGAGCTGCGCTGCATGCAGGTGGTCCCCAAAGTCCCCCTTCCCTTTCCCTGGCCCCCAAACTGCCTCCCAAAGCCCCCCTGCCCCTTCCCTTTCTCCCAAACTGCCCCACATAATCCCCTGCGCTTTCCCTTACCCCCAAACTGTCCCTCCAAACTTCCCCCCCTCCTTCCCAAACTGGCCTCCAAATCTCCCCACAGCTCTCCCCCAGCTGGCGCTGGAGCAGCCACAGCAGCACCCCCCGTCCCTCCCCTACACAGTCAGGTAAGTGTCCCCCAAATCTTTAGGGGGATCTTCCACACCCTAAAACCCCTCCCCATCTCCTCCTTGCTCATAGAAGTCCCCCCAAATTTTCTGTCTCCCTTCCAGTCACCCCCCAGCCCCGCCGGCAGCTCAGCAGCCAAGTGGTCAGGTAAGGAGGGGGCATCTTAAATTTGGGGTGGGGGTGCCCCAATCGCACAGGAGGGTTCCCCAAATCTCTCACCCCTCTTTTGCAGCCGCTTGGCCCCATTGGAGCCCCCCCGGTCCTGCAGCACCTCAGGATGGCAGGTGAGACCTCACCCCAAATGGGGGCCACCTCAAAATGGGGAGGTTCCTGTAATTCTTTGCCCCCTCCCCAGGTTGGCATAGCCTACAGAGATTCAGGGACCCCTCCGGCCTCCAGCAGGGGTGAGTGACCCCAAATCCTACAGGATTTACCCCACAACAATGCCCCAAGCCCCATCCTTCAGCTCCAAACCCCACCCCCTTTACTCATCTCCAAGGGGGGAACCCTAAAAACTCATATAGGGCCTCAAACCCCCATGGTGTGACCCCAACCCTTGATCTCTCCCCAGAGAGGCCCCAAAAGTCCTTGGGGGGACCGCAACCCCCTGATCTCGTCCCATAGGGACCCCAAACCCCCACAGAAGCTCAGAGCTCCCCAAACCCTGCAGAATCCCAAGCGATCCCAAAGTAGCCCCTCAGTGCTGACCCCGATCTATGGGGTGACCTCAAAGCCTCCTAACACCTCTTTCCCCTCTTAGTGCTCCCCCTGGCTGGGACAAGCGAGGGGCAGGTACTGGGGGCACTGGGAGGTGCTGGGAGGGGACTGGGGAGATGGTGAGAGGGGGATCTAGGGAGACTGGGATAAACTGGGAGGGACTGGGAAGGGATATGGGGAGCACCAGGAGGGTGCTGTGGGGACACTGTGAGCAGGGTTACTGTGAGGGACTGGAATGAACTGGGAAAGGTAACTGGGAGGGAGTGGGAGGGGGGATTGGTTACTGAGTGAGAATTTGGGTTCCTGGGAGCACTGGGAGGGAGTGTTGGGGTTGCTGGGAGGGGGACTTGGTATTACTGGGAGGACTCCAACTCCATCCCTTCCCCTTGCCCCTCCCTTATCCCACCCCTATTCCTCCTAAATCAGGACAAACCCTCCAAGTTCAGTACCCACATCCCCAAATTCGGTAACCCAGCCCCCCCCCAAATTCAGTAGCCACTCCCCAAAATGCGGTAGCCACCTCGAAAATCGGTAGCCAGGACCATTTTCCTTTATTTAGAGCTCTGCTCTACGACCGGCGAGGGGCGGACGCTCCCAGTGGGATCCCAATCCACGGCCATAAAGGACAAATAGGGACCTCTGAAGGGATCCGAGGCTCCTGGACAGGAGCTCCGGGGCTTCCCTGGAAGCGTCTGGGGACAGAAGAAATTAAAAATGAGTTTTAAAAAATGCCAATTTGGGGGCCATTTTGGGTCCGTTTGTGGGGCCGGGGGAAGAAGGTGACGCGGCCTCTACCGCGTAGCCCCGCCCCCGAATGCGTTTCGAGGGTGTGCTGCCGGTGCTGCGTTCCTATTGGTTGGTGGCTCTGTGTGGGCGTGATATAAGGGGAAAGCGGAGTTTGGGGGGAAATGGAGGGAAATTGGGAAAAATGAGGGAAACTGGAGAAAAATGCGGGGGCTACGGAGAGGGTTTATGGGGGGGGGGGCTTTGTTGTCAAGGGAAAGCGCGGATTGGTGGAAATACGTTAGGGGGCGCGGCTTAGAGGCGGTTGGTGCTGGGGATTGGCGGAAAGGCACGGAGGGAGCGGGATCAGCGGCGACGCCGGAGCCGGATTGGTGGCGAGGAGGCGGGCGGGGCACTTGGAGTGGCGTCACTTCTGGTGAGCGGCATTTCCGCGTCCTCCTTGGCCCGCTTTCGCCGCTGCTCCGGGATCGCTCCGGGAACGGCCCAGTTCCCCCGGAGCCGCTCCGGATTCCTCCGGAACAGCCGCTGCTCCACCTCCAGACTCTCCTGCGGCTTGACCCGGCCTGGGCCGCTCCCCACGCCCGCCCCGGGTCTGGCGCGGGGCTCGGCGGGGCCGGCCGGGGATGCGGCGGCGCGGCCTGCGCCATGTGGTACATCATGCAGAGCATCCAGAGCAAGTATTCGCTGTCCGAGCGCCTTATCCGCACCATCGCCGCTATCCGCTCCTTCCCCCGGGACAACGTGGAGGATCTCATCGGCCGGGTGAGCTACCGCGGTCGGGACATCCCACCCTTTCCGCGGCCAGGCCGGTCTGCTTGAGTCTCCTGGGGGCTCCGGGTCCCTCTGACGGGCACTGCTGAGCTGTCCCTGGCTGTCCCGCTCCCTGCAGAGCCGCCGTGAGGACTCCCTGGAGGGGTTTTCGGGTCCGGGGAGGGGAAGATCAGGGCATCTCTCTGACTCCAGACTTTTCCTTCCCCCCTCCTGGGGCCGGGGGTGTCTCCGGGCACCGTTTGGTGACAAGTGAATTGGTGAAACACAAGTGGGAGCCGGGATTAAGACCGGGAGGGTTCTCACGAACGAACCCACGGGATTTCTCTTAATTAAGCCTTTTCGAAGGAATGGAAAGGGCAGAGAAAGGGTGGGATTTGCTGACCGCGAGGCGGTTCTTGTGTCCTTCTTGAAGGGATGAGAAGGGGACAGTCGGTGATCAGAGGGGTTCCTGTATTCCCCAGGGCGCCGATGTGAACTGCCTGCACGGCACCCTCAAACCCCTGCACTGCGCCTGCATGGTGGCTGATGCCGACTGCGTGGAGCTGCTGCTGCAAAAAGGCGCTGAGGTAAAGCTTTGGAAAAACCGAAAACAGGTGGAAAACACCGAGAAAAGGGGCAAGGAAGGAGGCTCGGGAGGAGCTGATAAAGAGCTCGGGTTAGAGCTAATGGGTTTAAGTTTGATTTTGGGAAAAAGTTTTTACCAAAAAAAGTGTTGTGGGGCACAAGCTCCAGGGATTGGGGTTTGGCCAACATTCCTGGCATAGGCGGGGGATTTTTGAGTGTCCTGTGCAGGGCCAGGGCCTGGATTTGATGATCGTTGTAGGTCTTTTCCAGTTCAAAATATTCCATGGTTTTGTAGCCCTTCACAAAGCAGCACCAGGGGAAGGTTCATTGTCCCAGCAGGGAGGGAATTTTTGGGCTGAGATTTTGGGAGCAGATGAAGGATTGAAACCTAAATTTTTCTGCTGAGCTGTTGGGGAGGGAGAACTAAAACCTAAATGTTTGTACTGAGATTTTGGGAAGGTGACCAGGTAGGATTGAAACCTAAATTTTTGCACTGAGTTTTCGAGAGACTGAGATGGAGAATTAAACCCTAAATTTGCTGGATTTTTTACCTCATTTTCCTCTGGCTGCTGGGCTAAAACCCTTCCTCATTTTTCCCTACATTTGGGATTTGGGACCTTTGACTCCTCGCTGCTGAATCCATCTGGGGCCGCTCCTTCACCCCCAAACCTTTATTCCCTCCCCCAGGTGAACGCGCTGGACGGCTACAACCGCACGGCCCTTCACTACGCAGCAGAAAAAGACGAAACTTGCGTGGAGATTTTATTGGAGTACGGAGCCAACCCCAACGCCCTGGACGGCAACAAGGACACGCCACTGCACTGGGCAGCCTTCAAAAACAACGCCGAGTGCGTGCGGGCCCTGCTGGCCAACGGCGCCTTGGTCAACGCCCTGGACTACAACAACGACACCCCCCTGAGCTGGGCAGCCATGAAGGGCAACCTGGAGAGCGTCAGCGTCCTGCTGGACTTCGGCGCCGAGGTGCGCGTGGTCAACCTGAAGGGCCAGAGCCCCATCTCGCGCCTGGTGGCGCTGCTGGTGCGGGGCCTGGGCACAGAGCGTGAGGATTCCTGCCTGGATTTGCTGTACAGAGCCACGGGACACTTTGAGCTGCGTAAGAACGGGAGCCTGCCCTGGGAGGTGGCCCGGGACCCGCAGCTGTGCCAGAGGCTGACGCTGCTGTGCTCAGCACCGGGCACGCTGCAGGCGCTGTCGCGTTATGTCGTGCGTCGTTCTCTTGGCCTGCGGTTCCTGCCCCAGGCTGTGCAGCAGCTGCCGCTGCCTGCCTGCCTCAAGGAGTACCTGCTGCTGCTCAACTGAAGGAGGGACACCTGCCCTTCCCCCAGATCACCCCTTGCTCCTGGGAGAGGTTCCCCACTTGCTTCGCGACTCGCCAGGTTCCTCTCCATCCTTTTTGTTCCCCTCGGCCACCTAGGACTCTGCTGGCCCCTCACACTACCTCCATTTCCTCCCTCCGTCCTTTCCATTTTGTCCTCTCCACTTCTCCCCCCTGTCCTCTCATGCTCCCTCAATTTCCTCCTCTCTGTCCCATCCATTTCTCACCCTGTGCCACACTTTCACCTTCCTGCAATGAACAATCCCTCTCTGATGGTAAATTATATCCCAGCTGTTGGATTAATCTGTTTTCCCCCTTTTCTTGTTTTGTTTTTTTTGTGGTGGTTTTTTTTTTTTTCTTTTTTTTTTTTTTCCTTGGAAAAGGAAGGATTTAAAGGAAAATTCTTATTTGAGGAAGGACCCAAGGCAGGAAATTGAGGGTTGGGAGGCAGAGAAATCCTATGGGATGTGTTAGCTGGAAATCAAAGATCCAGGTGTTTCTCCAGCATGGAGAGTGAAGTTTTCCCTGTTTATCCATAATTTTTGTTCCGTATCAAGAGTGAAACCACCTAAAAACTGAAATTTTGCAGGGTTTGAATTCTTGTGGGCCGAGGAAATTTTCTCCAGAGAGAGTTCCATGTGGAGCTGAGAGCTTCTCTCCCACCTGAGATTTCCCATCAGGAATTCACCCTTTGGTGTTGGTTTAAAGGTTTTCTTGGGATCTATTCCAGGGTCCAATGGAAGAGCAGCTCTCCAAGGTGAAACCAAGCTGATAAAAACTGTCGTCATTATTTTCTGGGAGAACCTTGGGGATGAAAGGTCAAATACCACCTCTTCTATCCCTCTCTGTTACACTAGGTAGTGAAAATCTGAGGATCAGGAGGGATTTGAGGTCCAGGCTCACCTTTCTGTGGTTTCACAGAGACCTGGAAAACTTGGACAAGCACTGAATTTATTGAAACATCTCTATTTTGTGACTTTTAACCCTAAAAACCTCAATCTCCAACACTCATCCTCAACTCATACACCATCACTCGGGGACCACTTCTCAAAAATCCCCAAAAGGCTGTGGGCAAAGGGGATTTTTGGGGTTCCCCAGGACTGGCAGTGGCCACTGTCCCTGTCACAGGGTGGCCTCAGAGACCAGCACCTTGCGGGTCAGGTGCTCCAGGTGTGCCGTCTCCGACGTGTCCAACTCAATGTTGTACTTGGCCAGGATTTTGAGGATGGGCCTCAGCCTCAGCCACCACTGCTCCTTGGGGATGCGGTGCCTGAAGGGGAACAGGACACAGACAGGTTGGGGACATCCCCGGGGAGGGATCCCAGGCTTTTTCCCATCTTCCTGGGGTGGGGAAGGGAGGGACAGGGAGGGACACGCACTCAAAATCCGTCTGCTGGCGCAGCTCGGCGATGGGCTGGAACACCAGGCTGCGCTTGCGCATCCCCAGCAGGCAGGCAGAGTCAGCAGTGTTGGCAAAGATCCGGCCTGGAGGGACATGGGAATGTTTGGGAGCCTCCAGAGAGGTGGGAGGGAAGGGTGGGAATGTTTGTGAATCTTCAGGAATGGGGGAACACGTGGAAGGGGAAGTTGGGAACGTTTGAGATCCTCCTGGAGCAAGGGTTGGGAATGTTTGGGATGCTCCAGGAGGGGAAAACCTAAAAACAAAGCGTGGGAGTGTAGGTGGGGAATGTTTGGGACCTTCCAGGAATATTGGAGGGGAGATTGGGAATATTTGGGATCCTCCAGGAGCAGGGAACACCCCCTAGAATCTGTGGGAGGGCCTTTTGGGAATGTTTTAGGAATGTAGAGTCACTCAGGGGTCCCTTTGGAATCCCCCCTCCAGCAGCACCCACCATGCCGAGAGCACTCCCTGATCTTCCCAGTGATCCAGGCCACAGCCTTGGCGCCCATCTTGGTTCCGAAATTCCGGTCAAAAGGGGTGGGGCTGCCTCCCTGCACCAGGAGAATCCCAGATGAGCCAGGGAAATCCCCCAGGCCCTGATCCTGTTCCCGGGGGAATTCCCAAACCCTCACCCCATTCCCAGGGAATTCCCACCTGCTGCATGTGCCCCAGGACATTTTTCCGGCAGTCAAAGACGCCTTTCCCCTCCTCGGAGTAGAGGTTGTAGATGAAATCTGTGGTGTAATTCTCATTGCAGCACTCATTCCTACAGCAGAGACAGGATCAGGCCCAAATCCCACAGTTCACCCCATCCCAAACAATTCTGCTGATCCCAAACACCAGCGCTGTGGTGAGACCCCAAATCTCCCATCCCTAACCCATCACCACAGTGAGACCCCAATTCCTCTGGTCCCAAACCCAATCCCCACGGAGGTGACATGAGGTCCCCTCCAAGTCTTCCCTCCAAAGCCGGGGCCCACCTGAGCACAAGCCCCCTCTTCACCGTGGTCTTCATCTTCTCTATCAGGTGATCCACATTGGCCTGCGGAGTTGGGAGTGGAGTCAGGAGGAGAGTCAGGAAGGGAAACCCACTCATTCCACACCACCCTGGGGACAGGGGACAGCTGTTCCCACCTGCAGGTCACGGCTGGTGAAGGGCTCCTCGTAGATGTAGGCGGCGTCAGCACCAGCCGCCATTCCAGCCATGGTGGCCAGGTAGCCACAGAAGCCACCCATGGTCTCAATGATGAACACCCTGCGCTTGGTGCCCGCAGCCGACTGCTTGATCAGGTCACACGTCTGCAATGGGGATGGATTTGGGGTCAGGGAAAGGGATTTAGGGTCAGAGGATTGAGTGCCTGCTGCAGACTGTGTGATGACACGACACGTCTGAAGTAGGGCAGGGTTTGGGGTCAGGAAAAGGGAGTTAAGGTCAGGGGAGTTGGGGGATTCCCGTCGGGGTCTTAGTGTGGTGATGGTGGTGAGAGAAGTGCTTTGAGAATTTGGGGACTTCCGCTGGGGTCTCACTATGGTGATGGTGTTTGGGATCAGGAGAGATATGGGATACAAGATTTGGGATCTTGCTGTGGTGATAGTGTTTGGGATCAGAGGCTACAGGATCAGGGTCTGACTGTGGTGGTGGTGTTTGGGATGAGGGGGATTTAGGGGGGGTATTTGAGGTCTCACGTTGGTGATGGTGTTTGGGATGAGGGGTATTTAGGGGCAGTATTTGAGGTCTCACGTTGGTGATGGTGTTGAGGGCGGTGTCGGCACCGATGCTGAAGTCAGAGCCAGGGACGTTGTTGGAGACGGTGGCAGGGATAATGCACAGGGGGATGCAGAGCTCCTCAAAGCGTGCCCGGCCCTCCACCAGCTCCAGGCAACCCGTGAATGCCTGGGGGACAATGGGGACATCAGGAGACAGTGGAGAGAGGAGAGGGACAGTGGGGACACTGACCCTGCCCTGGCCATGCCCTGACCACACCCCACTGACCACACCCCGCTGACCTCAAAGCCGCCGATGATGATGAGCCCGTGGATCCCAAATTTGCTGATGTTGGCACTGATCTCCTCGAAATATTTCTTGGGAAGGGTCCTGGGAAAGGGAAACCCCCCTGGATGAGCCTGACCAGAGTGGGGACCCCAGAGGGACCCCAAATGACCCCACACAGGGGGAAATCACCTCTTGGTGCCCAGTTTGGATCCTCCCAGCCCTGTCCAGCTGCCTACGGCATTCCAGCTGATCTCCTCCACCTGGGGGGGGAGAAATGGGGTTAATGGGGTGGGAGAAGGATCTGGGGTCACACTGGCCTCCCTCAGCCCTATCAGAGCCATATTGGCATCACACAATGTTCCCTCAGCTCGCTCAGAGGATCACACAATGTCCCCTGGCTCCCAGACAGCAGCAGATCAGACCCGTAGCAGGGCTGGAGTTTGGACAGGGGTTAAACACCCCCATCCTGAGGAATTCCTGAAGAATCCCCATCCCTGCAGGGCCACAGCTGCCCCTTCCCAAGCCCTTTTCTTGCACTGTTTTCCCACAGGGATCACCCCATCTCGAAATCCATCTTGCACTTCCCAGACTCTTTTCCTACTCTATTTTCCCACTGGTATCTCTGCATTCCGCAACCCTTCAAATTGTCTCCAATCCCTCTAACACATCCCATGCTTCTCACCACCACCTTTTTCCACCCCCATTTCCCTGCTGGAATCTCACCATCCCAAAAGTCAAACCCTCAAAGCTGTTGTGCATTCCTGAGCACCCTGCTTTTCCCTCTGGGATCTCCACCTCCCAAAATCCAACCTTTAAAACCCATCCTGTGCTCCCCAGCCCTTTTCCTACTCCTTTTCCCTACAGGAATCTTACCAGCTCAAAATCCAACCCTTCAAATCTGTCATGCCCTGGCCACCCCTTTATCCTGCAAGGATCTCCCCATCTCAACTCCTTTCCCCCACAGGATTCTCACCATACCGAATGTCAGCACCTTGAATCCACCCCAAACCCCATTCCCTGCAGGATCTCACCAGCCCAAAGGCCAGCCCCTCGAAGCCATCATGCACAGCGAGCATTCTGTGGCCGTGGATGAGGCCGATCCTGACGGTCGCCCGCACGGCCGCGTTCATTCCCGCGGCCGGAGCGCCCACGTTCATCACGGCCACCGTGTACCCGCTCTGGGGACAGCAACAGGGACAGGGGTCAGTGGGCCTTGGGGACAGCAGTGGAATTGGGGTAGCCCGGGGTGGCCTTGGGGACAGTTTTGTAACCACTCTGTGAGGATAGGGGACATGGCTGAGGTGGCCTTGGGGATGGTGGCAGGGTTGGGGTGTCCTGGGGAGGGGTTGAAGTGGGTTTAGGGTGTCCTGGGTGGGATTGGGGTTGGATTGGGATGGGATTGGGGTGGTATCCATCCCTGGGGTGGAATTGGGGTGTTCTGGGATGGGATTTGGGTGTCCTGGGTTGGGCCCCTCTCTGTGCCCTCCCCAGTGCCTCCTACCTTGGTGGCAGGTGGGCGGATGTGAGCCAGCAGCTTGTACACGTTCCAGTTGTTCTGGAAGCTCCTAAAAATTAGGGAAATTTGGGGTTTGGGACATTTTGTAGACATTGGGGTGCAGAGACAGGGACAGAGAGGTGCCACCCACCGGCCCCGCAGCTTCAGTGCGTCCTCGAAGCGTCCCTCGTTCATGGCCGTGGTGACGTCCTTGGTCTGGGGGCACAGAGGGGGATTCGGGTGGGATTGGGGTCTCCTGGGTGGGATTGGGGTATCCTGGGATGAAATCAGGGTGTCCCAGGTAGGATTGGATTGTTCTGGGAAGGATTGGAATGGGATGGAATGGGGTGTCCTGGGGTGGGATCTGTCCCTGGGATGGGTTTGAGGACACTCACTGGAGGGTTTGGGGACATTTCAGGTGTGGAAACCATCCCTGGGCTGGGTCTGGAGCCATTCCTTGTGTCCCCCCATCCCCACTCACCACCTGGACACACTCCATGAGGGGCAGGCGCACGGCCTGGTTGCCGGACAGACTGACCACGCAGGCGGGCGTTTCTGGGGTCCCCTCCAGCAGCGCCATCACAGCCTCCACACCCATCCTGCTGGCCTGAGGGGACACAGGGGCTGTCACCTCCTGGGGGGACTGGCATCTCCAGGTCCCCTCATCTAGGACCGGGGTGAGGAAGGAGGTGCCCACCAGGATGCGGTCGAAGGCTGAGGGGGTGCCCCCACGCTGGACGTGGCCCAGGATGGTCACTCTGGTGTCGTAGCCCAGACGTTTCACCACCAGCTGTGGGGACACAGGAGATCTCTGGGACTGCCCGAAAAGGGGGGAGCAAAGGGGGATGTCCCCCTGTCCCCTCTGTCCCCACTCACGGTCTTGATGTCATCCGAGGTGATGGGTTTGCCGTGCTTGTCGATGGCACCCTCGGCCACGATGATGATGTTGAGCCTGGAGCCGCCGTCACGGGTCTGGGGGGAACGTGGGGTGACAACAGGGATGGGGACGGGGGGAGATCCTCACTCCATCCCTCCATCCATCCCTCCATCCATCCCTCCATCCATCCCTCCATCCATCCATCCATCCCTCCATCCATCCATCCCTCCCTCCATCCATCCCTCCATCCATCCATCCATCCATCCATCCATCCATCCATCCATCCATCCATCCATCCATCCATCCATCCCTCCATCCATCCATCCCTCCCTGTGTCCACCTCCATGTCCATCCCTCCCTCTCTCCCACCTCGGTCAGTCTCCTGCACAGGTGCTCCTCCCAATCATCCTCAGGGGGTGACTCGGGGATGAAAACCCAATCAGCGCCGCAGGCCAGGGCCGTGATCAGCGCCAGGTACCTGAAATGGGGCCAAAAATTACTTTTGAACCACTTCTGCCTATTTTTGGGCTGACAAGAGCCCTCTCAGGTGCCAACACAACATACCCACAGTGCCGCCCCATCACCTCCAGCACGAAAGTCCTCTGGTGGCTGTGGGGACAAAGAAAAGTGTCACCCACCCAAAAACAGGAACTGAGGGGTCAGGGGACGAGGACTGGTGTCCCTGTCACCTCTGTGCTGTGGTGGTGATGGCATCCACGATCTCGATGATGCGGTGCAGCGCCGAGTCGGTGCCGATGGTCATGTCGGTGCCGCAGAAGTCGTTGTCGATGGAGCCCACCATGCCCACGATGTTCAGGTGGCTGGAGCGCTGCGCCTCCTCGGCCGTGATGCCACCTGGGGAAGGGGGATGTCACCCCCAGATGGTCAGTCAGGGGGTAGAGGTGTCACAGGGGTTGATAGGGGGGAAAATGCTCAGCTTTAGGTGACAAATCCCCATATTTTTGTGTAGAACACCTTGATTTTGGAACCAAAACTCTTGGAATCAAACCTTTCCACATCCCCTTTTCCTCATGTGGGACCCCACCCAAAATGTCCCCTTAAGGAGAATAGGTGCCACAAATCTCCCTTTTGGGAGGAAACCCCAAATTTTCGAGTGCAACACTGATTTGTTGAACCACGCCCTCTTTTCTCTCTGTGTTCCCCCTTAAACATCTTCAACAGTGCCCCAAATCTCCATAATTAGGAGGGAAAAAACCCAAATTTTGAGTTTCACATCCTGATTTGGAACCAAACCTTTCCAAACCCCCGTTCTCTCTGCATCCCCCCTCCAAAATGTCCCCTTGGAAAGCAAAAGTTCCCTAAACTTCCATAATTAGGGAAGACCTCCGCATTTTTGTGTGCCAAAACCCGAATTTTTGTGTGGTTTTCAAACCAAACCTTTCTCTTTTGACCCCCGCCCTTTCCCTCTGCCCCACTCCCTCTCCCTCACCCCGGTGGGGTTGCAGGGTCCCCCCAGAGTCCCCCCCGGTACCGGTTTTGACCAGGTCGGCCAGGAGCCCGCCCCACTCAGCGCGGAAGGTGTCGGCTCCGGTGAGGCTGCCGTCGCCGCCGATCACGCACAGGTTGGTGATGCCGCGCTTGACCAAGTTCCGCGCGGCGCGGAGCCGTCCCTCGCGGGCACGGAAATCCTGGCAGCGCGCGCTCCCGATCACCGTGCCGCCCTGGGGATGGTGGGGGCTGTCTGTCTGTCCCTGTGTCCATCCGCCCCTCTGTCCATCCACCCATCCCTTTGTCCATCCCGGTGTCCGTCCCCCCATCGCAGCTCTGGTTTTGGGTCATTTTTTTGCTGAGCCCGGTCTCAGACTGGGACCAGTGAGGGACAAACTGGGGCCAATGAGGAGCACGCCCAGTCCTCTCCCCCCGCCCCAGCCAGGGTGGCGATCTTCCAGTATCCCCCTGTCCCTGTGTCCCCCTGTCCCAGTGTCTGTCTGTCCCTGTGTCCCCCTGTCCCTGTGTCCCTCTGCCCGTGTCCCTCTGCCCGTGTCCCTCACCAGCTGCAGCATCATGGACACGCTCTCCCACGTGGCCTCCTTGATGTGGTCGCCACCATCCACCAGCCCCTGGTAGCCCTGGTGGGTGGGGTGTACAGTGATTAAACGACACCTTTTCCCAAATTTCAGGATGAGGATGTGGAATTTTGGGATTGGAGCCGGCACTGACCTCACACACGAAGAACACCTTGGCCCCGGTGTAGATCCCCACGCGCACCACGGCGCGCACGGCCGCGTTCATCCCTGCGGGACAGTGCGGTCACTCTGTCACCCCCCGGACACTGCCACCCCCCGGGGACATCCCTAAAGCCACCCCAAAATTGTCATCCCCGTCTTACAGCTGTCACCCCCTTAGGGACACCCCAAATCCGTCCCCTCCCCCTGTGTCTCCCCCCCCCCGCAGCTGCCACCCCCTGGGTTATTTTTGCCCCGGTGACCTTTGGTGGCAGCGCCTGACACGGGTGACAAACAAGAGGGGGGGGGAGGGGGCACTCGGGGAGAGGGGGGGGGGCTGGCCTGGCACACCCCCCCCCCCCATGTCCATCTGCCCCTCATGCTGGGGAGCCCCGAAAAAATCCCAGATTTGGGGATGAATCCTTGGAATTTTGGGCAATCCCAATTATTTTGGCTCAGTGGCCAAGTGCTGCCAGTGTCCCCTTGGTGTCCCCTCCCCGAATTTTGTCACCGTTGTTCCCCTCTGGCATCGCAAAACTCCCCCCGAGCTCTGCCCGACCCCCAAAATCCCCCCAAGGTCATTCCCAAAACCCCAACCCAAGGAAAACCTTGTATATTGTGGGATCAAAATCCCGGTTTTTTACCCCCAAAAGGAGCCGTTTTAGGGATTTGTGGGGAGGGGTTTTTTTAGTGATTTGGGGGGAATTTCGGGGGGATTTGGGGCGGGGGCTTTGGGGATCCCAGGGATTTCGGGATCCCGGGGAATTTGAGGAGTTTTGGGGGGAAAGGAGAAGAAATTCGGGGGGATTTGGGGCGGGGTTTTGGATCCCGGGGGTTTTGGGGTTGGGGAGATTTGGGATCCTGGAGGTTTGGGGTTTTGGGGTCCCCTTACCCTGCGCGTCCCCCCCGGAGGTGAGCACGGCGATGGCTTTGCCGGCCCCCAGGGTCTCGGGGTGCCGGGCTCCCGCGGGGCTCGGAGGCATTTTCCTGCCTGCAAAAAATCGGGAAATTCGGGCAAATCCCAAGGCGGGAAGGGCGGCTCTGTCCCTCTCCGGGTGGCGCTGCCAGCGCAGAGTGACACCGCTGGGGGAGGGACAGGGGACAGGGACACGGGGACAGCCCCGCTGCCGCCGCCGGGACACTCCCGCTGGGGGGGGCACTGGGGGGCTCCTTACTGGGACCAGTTTGTCCCTCGCTACTGGTCCCAGTCTCTATTCCCTATTGGAGCCAGTCTGTCCTTACTGGTGCCAGTCTCTGTTCCCTACCGGTCCCAGTCTGTCCTTACTGGTGCCAGTCTTGTGTCCTCAGCAGTCCCAATTCCTCCTTACTGGGGCTGGTCTGTCCTCACTGGTCCCAGTTCCTGTTCCCAGTGGGAGCTGCTGTGTCTTACTGGTTCCAGTTTATCTTTACTGGTCCCCGTCTGCATTCTCTGTGGTTACTGGTCTGCCCTCCTTACCAGTGCCAGTCTGTTCTTACTGGTTCCAGTCCATATTCCCAGTGGGAGCTGCTGTGCACTCCTTACTGGCGCCAGTTTATCCTCCTTTACTGGTCCCAGTCCATCCTTAGCAGTCGCAGTGTGTGTTCCCTGTGGGACACGCTCTGCGCTCCTCACTGGTACCAGACCGCTTTCCTTACTGGTCCCAGTCTCCGTTCCCTGCCTGTCCTGGCTCCAGTTCGGTGCCGGTCCCGGTCCGCGGGGGTCACTGCCCCAGTCCCCGGTGCCCAGGGGCAGCACTGACCTGCGGGGCGCCGCCGGCCCGGGGCGGGGGGCAGCAGGGACAGCAGGAGTAGGAGAATCGCGGCCAAGGAGAGCGCGGCCGGGGCCAGGAGCCGGCCCAGCCCCGGGGACAGCGCCGGGGACAGCGGGGCCGCCACCATGGCCTGGGGACAGCGCCACCATAGCCCCGGGACAGCCCGGGACACGGGCTGGGATTTGGGATTGGCCGCGGGCAGCGGTGTAACGGGATCGGGGTAATGGGATCGGAGTAATGGGATCGGAGTAATGGGATCGGCTGCAGGGACCGGCTATTATGGGATTAACTGAAATGGCATCAGCTATTATGGGATCAGCTGTAATGGGATTGGCTGTAGGGTCCGGCTGTTGTGGGACTGACTGTAATGGGATCGGTTCTAGTGGGATCCGCTGTTATGGGATCGGCTGTAACAGTTCTGGATGTAGGGACCAGCTGTAGCAGGAGTGACCGTAGGGAGAAACTGGAATGGCATCAGCTGTAACAGGATCCGCTGTGATGGGATCGGCTGTAGGGACTGGCTGTAAGGGGATACACACAGACAGAGCCACCCCCTAGAGGATGAGACCCTCACAGGGTGACCCTATGGGGCAGCACCTCCCCGCAGGGTGACTCCCTGTAGGGTCACAGCCCCGTCGGGAGCGACTCCTCTGTGCGCAGGTACCTTGGACCGCCAAGCCGCCAGAGGGCGCGCTCTTCTCCCAAGCAATGAGCTTCTCCTGCTCTTGCGCCACTTCCGGTACCCCCCCCCAGCGTTCACTTCCGCTTCCGCCATATTCTCCTCGCTGACGGCGCCGAGCCCGGGAGAACCGCGCGCGCTCGGGACTCTTCCGGTCCCACTTCCGCTTCCGGCCGGGCCGGCTGAGAGGAGCGAAGCGGCGGCGGCGGCTCCGGGCCCTGCTCCGCTTCCGGACCCCGCTCCTTTCTGCTCCGCTGCCCTCACACCGTCTGCTCCGCCGCCGCCGGGCTTTTCCGCCTGCCCGGTTCTCCCGCTGCCTGGGGCCGAGGCGGCGGCGCTGCCCCCGATGAGGATGGAGGCTCGGGAGGCGACGCGGGCCCGGCCCGGCCCAGCCTTCAAGGGTTTCGGTACCGAGAGCAAGGTGCGGAGCGGGGCAGCGGGCGCGGGGCATTCCCGGGCCCCTTTTCCCTCGGGCCGGAGCCGCGCCGGGCCCTCCTCTCATGGAATTGCAGCGGGGTCTGGGCGGGAAGGCGATTCGGGAAATATTTGGAACAATTGCCCCATCCCAGGGTGCGCCTGGGACAATTCCAGCTGCCATTTCTCTGGAACAGCTCAGCCTCCAGACGGCAAAAGTCAAATCCCAAACCGAGCTTGAATTTTCCCGGTTCCTGACGTGGGAATTCTGCCTGGAATTTACCGGGAATGAGGAGCCCAAGCGTGGGATCCACCCCGGGCCCGGAGCTGCGAAATTCAGGATTTTTTTGGGTTCTTTCTGCTCCATAAATGCTCTCCATAAAATTTGAGAGTTGGGAGTTGTGACCTTTAGGAGCTGTGAGTTTGGGGAGTTGGCAGTTTTAGGAATTGTGAACTTAAGGAGTTTTGCGGTTTGGGAGTTGGGAATTTTGTGAGTTGTAATTGTTAGGAATTGCGAACTTTAGGAATTGGGAATTTTGGAAATTATTAATTTTTGGAATTGGGAATTTTTGGAATCATGAACTGTAGGAGTTATGAATTCTTGCCACCATTCCCAGCCAACCCTGGGAACGTCCTTCACTCTTTCCTGTAATTTTCCTGGATTCCTCTCTGACTTTTTCCCACTTCTAACGAAAACATTGGAATTTTTACCACTCTTTTTTTCCTAGTTTCCCCCCCCCAAACTCAGCAGCTTCTCCTGCCCTGCCAGGAACTCCTCCTGCTCCCTCAGCTACGCTCCAGGTGAGTTTTGCCTCTGGAATTTGGATTTGGGGCTGTTTCCCCTAAAAGCAACTCCTGGAGAAGGGAAAATTTGGGTTGTTTTTTTGGGACTTCCTGGTGTTTTTTCCCTCAGAAATTCACGAAAGATTCCCAGGAGCCAATGGGCAGTGGAGAAGCTCCAAGCCCCGGGGGAGCCGAGGCTCCTTCCTGGAGACCCGGAAAAATTCCAGGTGGGTGCAGCAGATCCCAGATTCATGGGTTTTATTTGATATTTTTGTGGGGTTTTATTTGGGATTTTGAGGATTCTTTGGGGGATTTTATTTTGAATTTTGGGCATTTCATTTCTCCTTTTGTGCAATCTTTTGGGCTTTTTAAATTTGGGATTTTAAACCCATTTGCGGGATTTGCAGCAAATCTGAGGTGTTTTTCCCCCCTTCCAGTGGGAATTCCAGCACTTTTGGGGGAAAATCTGCCCTCCATGGAACCTCTTTTCCCCTTAAACCAGCCCCGAGCCCATCCTGGAGCCGCCGCAGCCCCAAAAAGGCCCCAAGACGTTTCCTGAGTGCAGCTGAGGAGGTAACAGGGCTGGGAACGGGGAAATCCAGGGAAATCCCGGGGCTTTTGTGGGATCAGGGCGGGTCAGGCAGAGCTGGGGGCGCTGCTGGGGTTAAACACAAAATTCCTGGGGGTTTTTTTCGCCCTAAATCCCAATTATTTTGGCTTTTTCTCAGCATTGCCTTCATGGGATCTCACCAGACCCCTGAATTTGTGGGAAATCCCTCAGGATCAGTGAATTCCAAGGTTTTGACAGGAGTTTTTCCATGTTTTTTTCCCCACAGACTGTGAGGGAAGAGGAGAGGGAGATTTACAGGCAGCTGCTGCAGATGGTGACTGGAAAAAGATTCTCCAGCTGCAAACCCTCCCCGCTACTCCCCTTCCACCTGTGAGTCAGGAACATCCCAAAAAATCCCCAAACCCTGCCCCAAATCCCAAAGAATTACAAAATCCCTGCTCAAATCCCAAAGAATCTGTAAAAACCCTCCCCAAATCCCTGAAAACCCCCAAAGACCCTGCCCAAATCCCAGACCTGTCCAAAAACTCTTCCGTAATCCCAAAACATCCCAAATTTCATGTATTTCTCCAGGAATTTCTCTAACTGGGTTGTTTATTTTTTATTTTGCAGCTCCCACTGTCCCCGTTCCAGCCCCTCCCTGCCCCACGAGGCTCCCAGGGATGATCCCGAGGCGCTGGAAATTCACAAAATTCCTGGTCCTGTTCCACATCCTCCAGAGCCACCCCAGAATTCCCAGAATTCCCCCCTGGGCCCTTCTTCTTCAGGATTTCCTGGGGGGTTCCAGCCCCAAAATTCCGTGGCCCCACAGCAGAGGGAGGAGGAGCCGGTGGCCGGAGCACAGAGTGAAGGTAAAGATTCCTGAGAATTCCAGGAAAATAACCCCAAAAAATCCCTCCAAAATACCCAAATCCCAAATGAAACAAAAGCAACAAAAAAACAAGTAAACCCAAAAAAATCTGAAAAACCAAACAAAAACAAAACCACACCAAAAAACTCCCCCAGAAAATGCCCCCAAAAATCCCCAATCCGAAATAAATCCCAAAAATCCCCCAAATCCCAAACAAAATGAAGACCAAATCCTGGGAAAGGGATTTAAATTCTGTGGCTAGTCCCGGGTTTTCATTTGGGATCAGGCAGGATTTGGAGTGGGAATCGAGGGGGACAAAATTCCAGGATTTTTTCCCATTTTTAGGGTCAGATTCTGTCATTTTGCTCAAGGTCAAGGATTCCAGGACTCCAGCTCCAAGGTAAGGGGTGGGAAATGGGAGAGTTTTGGGGATTTTTAGGGTCACGGGGAGGTGACAATAAAGAGGGAGATGGTGAGAATTTGGGAATTCAGGGGAAATTGTGGGATTTTTGATCACTTCCAACCCTCCTTTCTCTCTCTTTCCAGCCTCCCCTTTTTCCAGGCCGAGCTATGGATCAAAGAGCTGTGAGTTCATATTCTCTGCTGCCTTTTCCTGGGACTTTCGGGGTGAAAAAACCAAAATCCTGATTTTTTAAATCCATTTTTCCATGAAAATTCTGGCTTTTCCAGGACTAGTGTCTACGATTCCCGAGCCAGGGAGAGGTGGAGGCAAATTGAGGAGCAGAAAGCTCTGGCCATGCAGCTCCAGAGCCAGGTGAGAATTACATGGAAAAACACCCTGGGTTGGGAAAATCAGGGAAAATGGGAAAAATCAACTCTTTTGAGGCATTTGTGCTTCGAAATCCTGGGATAAACAGCAAGGAGGAGAGGGAAGTGTTGTCCCAGATTGGAAATTATGGGAAATTTTGGCACTGGGAGGGTTGTCAGGGCTTGGAAAAGGGGTCAGACTCCATGGAAATGGGGATAAACCCTGGGGGCAGGGTTGGGTGGCTCTGGAAGGGTTAATTCCATGTTCTCAGAGATTTTTTTCCCAATTTTATTGGTGCTAAACCCTTTTCCCTGATCCCAGATGTCTCTGTGAGGAGAGTCCCTGATCCCAGATGTGTCATTCCCAAATCTCTGCTCCCACAGCGTCTCCAGGAGCGGGAGCGCTCGGTGCAGGACCTGGTGGACCTTCACCTCAGGGTGCCCCTGGAGAAGGAGATCCCGGTGTCCGTGGGGCCGGAGGGGCCGGAGCGTGTCCGGCCAGGCCAGGGAGACGAGGAGTTCCCCGAGATCACCGAGGTGGGGCTGGGGAAATGCCAGGACAGAGGGAAATACCAACGGGATTCCCAGGATTTGGGCACAGGAACGGAGCCCCTGAGCCCTCTTCCCGTCGAGTCGGTGGTTTAAGGGACAAAGAATGAATTGGGGGTTAAATCTGTGAGGATTTGGAGTCAGGAAAAGCAGGAATTCTGCTTCCCCTCCCTGCAGGAGATGGAGAAGGAAATCAAGAGCCTTTTCCGAGGAGGGAACCAGGACGAGGTGCTGAGTGAGGCTTTTCGCTTGACCATCACCAGGAAGGACATCCAGACCCTCAACAACCTCAACTGGCTCAATGACGAGGTAAAAACCCAAAAATTCCCATTTTCCACCCATTTCCAGCAGTTTGGACGGGAAAAACGGATGGGTTTGGTGCTGGGAGGGGATTTGTGGGTTGATGTTCCCACCCTGGGGTAATAAATCTGTGGGGGAAGCTCTGTAAAATAAAAATAATTTAATTTATGTGGGGAAAGAATGGTAGTGGGAGGATGGGATTGATGTGAACAGGGAAAACAACAAGCAAGACAAATCCCTAAAAATCCTCAGATTTTTTCTGGAATGTTTTCATACTGTGGAGCTATTGCAAACCCCTCTGGGTTTTTTGAAGGTTTTAATGCAAATCCTCCTTTCTGGGAGTTTGTTCCCTAACTTTACACAGGGCCACAAATCTGAACCCTGTAATAATAAAAAAAAATCTATTAAAAATCAAAAATCCTGTCCGTTTTCCCCTTCTTTTCCCAGATCATCAATTTCTACATGAATTTACTGATGGAGAGGAGCAAGGAGAAGGATTTGCCCGCAGTCCACGCCTTCAACACCTTTTTCTTCACCAAATTAAAGACCGCAGGGTACCAGGCTGTGAAAAGATGGACAAAAAAAGTGGATATTTTCTCTGTAGATCTGCTTTTGGTGCCCATCCACCTGGGAGTTCACTGGTGCCTGGCTGTGAGTGCCTCAATTATCCTGGAAAATCTTCACTTTGGGATTTTGGGCCCAAATTTCGTTGGTTTTGGGTGATGCTGAGGGGAAAACTTTGTGTTCGTGGCTCAAATCTGAGTTTAAAGGGAAATAACAAAGGTAGGAGCAGCTTTTTGTGGAGCTTTTAGTCCTTAAACTCAGCCTGGAGGTCATTTTAGGGAATTTATTCTCTTGGGAAGATCTGATTTCCCTGTTCCCACCAACTCCTGGTGTCACAGGATCTTGTTAAAGAGATTTAGGCCACAGATATTTCACTTTTCCCCCTCCTTTGTCCTATCCCATCCCCTGGCTCCTGGGATGCTGCAGGGATTTTCAGCTCCTTTAGCAAAAACCTCCTCAATTTATTAATTCCTGCTTGAATTGTTAATTAATTCCAGGGAAAAGAGGTAATTCCCATCACAAATTATGTGGGAATGGGGAAGGAAAGCACCAAAACTCACCCAGATTGGGGCCTTGAGAGGTGGGACAAAATCACTGTAAAGGAGGAATAGTAACAATAATAACAACAGTAATAATAAATAATAATAAATAATAGTAAGTAATAATATGAGAGGCTGATTAAGACATTCAGAGATAGAAAACACAGCAGGAAATGGGGATTTCTTGGAGTAAATCCTTCTCTGGTGTGAAATAACCTGGATTTTTTTTGCTGTCAAGGAGAATTCCTGATTTTTCTGCCCATTTTAAAGGAATTTTTCCTCTGTGCAGGTCGTGGATTTCAGGAAGAAAACCATCACCTACTACGATTCCATGGGGGGGATCAACAGTGAGGCCTGTAGGATCCTGCTGTGAGTAAAATCCTTTTCCTGGGGAAAATCCCACTGCTGCTTCCCCAGCCTTGGAAACACCAGCACTGCCCATTTTTGGGCCCTTTTAGGGTCATTTTTAGGTCCCTTTAGGGTCTTTTTTTGGGCTCCTTTAGAGTCATTTTTGCTCCCTTTTTCAGCTCATTCTCCCCTTCCTGGACCTGAAAAAGTCCTGCTCTTCCCTGGAATTCCCTCCTTTTTTTTTTTTCCATGAGATTCGGCCTCTCCTGATTTAGATTTTTTTGGGGGATTAATTTGTAAATCCCAACCCTGAGTCTCTTTGGGAATGGCCAAACAGAAAAAAAACTCAGAATTTGCATTTTTCCATGAATTTCCAGCTTTTCCCTCTCCTTTTCCCACAGGCAGTACCTGAAACAGGAAAGTTTGGATAAGAAAAGGAAGGAATTTGACACCAATGGATGGGCCCTGCTGAGCAAGAAGAGCCAGGTTTGGACAGCCCAGAATTTGTGAAAAATTTGGGTTTTCCATGGAGTCCCAGCTCTTTTTGGGCTCCTTTTCCCTTGATGATTCCTGGGAAGAAAAGGAGGGAATAAATCCCAAATCTTAGGGGAGAAAATTTTCCACAGGGGTGGGACCCAAGGGGGAGGGTTTAGGTGGGATTTGGGGAAGGTGGGAGAAGAAGGAGGAAGAAATCCTGGAATTCTGGAGCTGTCCAGCCCAAAAAATTCTGGATTTCTGGGACCTTTCTGGTTTTCCCAGCAGGAGGTACCACTGGAATTTCCCCCAGATTTCACAGGGATTTTGGGGATTTTCCTGGCCCTGGGGTTTGGGGGAACTGGCGAATGTGGGAATTTGGGAATGTTGATTCCCATTTCTCCTCAGGAGATCCCGCAGCAGATGAACGGCAGCGACTGCGGGATGTTCGCCTGCAGATACGCCGAGTGCATCTCCAAGGACAAACCCATCAACTTCACCCAGGTACCCGCATTCCCGAATTCCCCAGCTTGCAAACCCCCAGTGCCTGGGAAAATCCCCAAAATTCCCCCCAAAATCTGGGGCAAATCCCCCATTCCTCCCCAAAATCCCAAGGAGTTCCTGGGTTATTGCCTATTCCCAACCTCCAGGAATATCCCACTTCCCTCCTCCAGCATTCCCAGATCCCAACATTCCCAAATTCCCTTAGGTACCAAACCCCCAGGGCCAGGAAAATCCAAAATTCCCCAAATTCCCAGCAAAATCTAGGATAAATTCCACAGTTTTTTGCCTGAATCCCAAGAAATTCCCACTTTCCTCCCATTCCCAAAACCCCAAATTTCCCCCTTTTCCCTGATTTTCCATGGAAAATTTGCCCTTGGATGGGCAAACCCTGACTGAAATTCCTGGTTTTTTTCCCATTTTTCCCCCCAAAATTCCCAAAGCAACACATGCCGTACTTCAGGAAGAGGATGGCCTGGGAAATCCTGCACAGGAAGCTCCTCTGATGCTGGAAAAAAATCCTGAAATTCCATGGATTTGGATCAGAAGAATCCCGGGATTCTCCCCGGGGGACGCAGCCAAGGAACTCCGGGTCCTGCTCTTCCCAAAAACCTCCCAAGATTTGGGGGGAATAGAAAAGTTTGGAAGCACAGTTGGGATTTTTTGGAGTTTATTCCCTCTTTTGAGATTCCAGGATGGATTTTCCTGCTTTTCTGTCTGCTGGGATGGGGTAATTTTGGAATTTTGGGCTTTTTGGAGCTGGATTTTCAGGAAAATGGAGGCGCCTCCGTGGATTTGGGTTGGGAAAATCTGGATTTGGGAAAAGCAAGAGGAGGGTTTGGTTCTGGAAGGAATTTTTGGGAATCATTCCCATTTTTTTCCACCTTGTCCTCTACGTTTGGAGATTTTATCCATGAGAAAATCAGGATTGAGATCTTTGGGAATAATTCATGTTTAAATCCCATTTTTTCCCAGTTTTTCTTCCCAAATTCCTGCTTTTTAGCACCATTCATTTTTTCTGAGATGAAGCTCAGGAAGGCCAGAATTCCTCTGGATTTATACCCAAACTTTGCTTCTCTGAGGGTTACACCCCAAAACGTGAGGAAAATCCAGGATTTTTGGAGAAATTTTGGGAATATTCCCCTTCCTTTCAAGCTGCTTCATCCCAGCAGCTCCTGTTGCTTTTTCCAGCTGCTTTTCCCACTTCTTCCAGGAAAAAAAAAAATCTCCCAAATCCCAGGAATTGCAGAACCATGGGAAAAGCCCCAAAATTCTGAAATACCTTTGATTTTTCCCATAAAAACCACAGGATTATTTGGGGAGCTTTTCCCACCCCTTTCCCCGGTTTAATTTATTCACTTTTTTTTTTTTTTTTTTGGAGCTTCCTAAGCCTCTGGATTTGCTCTTCCTGGTGGAAAAGAAGATTTTTAAGGAGAAGAAAAGTGGGAAAAATCCCAAATTTTTGTATTTTCCCCCTCCTGCAAGAGCTGGGTATTTTTTCTATTTTTCCCGAGTTGGGAGCTGAAGTTTTATACGAAATTCCCGAATTTTTGGAGCCCTTTTCCCCGATTTTTCCCAGCCCCTTTGTCCCTTTGGATTCCAAATTCCCTCCCCGTTTTATACCAAATTTGTTTCCTACTTTTTTTATCTTTTATTGGAATTAAAGGTCTGAAAAAAAAAACAACCTGAAATTGTGGATTTTTTCTGCTTTTGGTGCTCCTTGGGTGGGAATCCCAGGAAACGGGTTTGGGGTTGTTCATCCTCAGCTGCAGAAATCAGGGAAAGTGCCCCAAAATCTGGAGAAAATGCTGCAGAGTCAGGGAACGATTTCCCAAATCTGAGGTAGATGCCCAAAAATCCAGGGAAGAGGTCCCAAAACCTGGTTTAAAATGCCCCAAACCCTGGGAAGATGCCCCAAAATCCTTTAGAAAATTACCCCAAATTCCGCAGGAATCCCCTCAAGTCCCATCAGGAATTCCCCCCCTGCCCTCGGGTGACAAAGGTCCTTTCATGCCTTACCCCCCCACAGCTGGATCTGTCGCTATTTTTACAAAAATTCCCAGAAAAAGCCGGGATTTGGGACTAAAGCACCTTTTGTGGGGCCGGGGTTGGCAGCGGCCGGGCCGGGCAAACCTTGGCTCTCCCGGGAATCCCGGGATTCCAAAAATCAAAAAAAATCTGGGACGCGGAGCCCCCTGGGCTGCCTGGGGGAGGCAGCAGTACCCTGAAAACCAGGAAAATGCCTCAAAATCACTCAAAAATGTCCCAAAAACACAAGAAGCTGCCCCCAGAACAAGGATGCCTGCTCCAAAATCAGACACAAATGCCCCAAATCCAGGAAAGAAGCCTCAGAATCTGAGAAAGAGTCCCCCAAATTCTGAGCTGGGAGACCCCAGAATTGAGAGCTGCCCCTCCAAGCCCCCAGTTTAGGTTCATTTTGGGTAATTTTTAACCCCAAACACACCCAGGTCAGATCTACCCTGCCCCAAAACCCCAATTTAGTTAATTTTGGGTAATTTCTAACCCCAAACCCCAAGCAGGGCATATTTAACCCTCCAAACCCCAATTTTGGAGTCGTTTGGAGGTGACTTTGGGGGTAATTTGGGGTCATTTTTACCCCAAACCATCCAGGTCAGGGCTGTTCCCCCAAAACCCCAATTTTGGGGTGATTTTGGGTCATTTTTCACCCCAAGCAGGGGCAGGGTCCTCACAGTCCAGGAGCCTCCTGATCCTAATTCCTCCTAACGACTCCATTAATCCCCCATAGCCCCGAGGCCTCATTAATTAATTAATTAACCCACGGTCCTGCTGGGCTTTTTTCTGTTTTTTCTCTCAAAAAAAATTCTCCAAAAATCCCAAAAAAATCCCTGAACCCAATCTCCCTTCAAGCCTTGGGACCCTCAGCTCAGCTCCCATCAAAAAATCCCTTTTAGGGTCAGGGTTTTTTTGGGATTTTGGGTGTTTTTGGTGTTTTTTTTGTTTTTTTTTTTTTTTTTTTTTTTTTTCCTGGGTTTATTTATTTTTTGGGATTTTTCCGGTTCTGGGACACAGGGGCAGCTTTGTCCCCGTGGCTTTTGGGGCCCTGGCTCGGTGCCACCCCAAATAGGTTTTTTTGGGGGTAGGGGGATGGGAGACTTTGCCATCAAAGGATCCTAAATCCTGGGTTTTTTCGCCTCTTCCTCGCTCCAGACGGGGGAAAAAAATGAAACTTTCAGAGTTTGGAGCTGGATGAAAATTCTGAATTTCATGCATTTAAGAGGCAAAAAATCCCAAATTTTGGGGGAGAATCCTAAAAATTTAAAGGGTGAAGCAACTCCCCCCTACTCAGAGTGGTCCCGAGGGAAAAAAATTCGTGAATTCCAGGGGAAAAATCAGTTTTGGAAATGGGAGAAATCCCTAAAAAGGCACCAAAAAAATCCCGAAGAATCCCCCAAACCCAATTAATCCCATTCTCGATGTTTCATGGTGAATTCCGAGGATTCTGCCCCAAATTCTCAGTGTTTCACCCCAAAATACCCCAAAAATAAAAACAACAGAGAATATACCTCCGAAATATTTTTAAAAAATAAAAAAAATACATTAAAAAAATAAAAAATTGACAAAAAATATTTTAAAAAAATTAAGCCCCCAAATCATAAGGATACACAAAAATCCACAAAAATATCCAAAAAATGCTGCACCATATTAAAAAACTCCCCGAAAAAATAAAAATAATACACAAAAATACCCATAAAAATGTGCAGAAAATAACAACAAAAAAAATCTAAGAAATACCAAAAAATAATTTAAAAAACAATAAAAACATTTTAAAATAAAAATAAATCCAAATAAACCAAAATAAATCAAAATAACCCCCCAAAAAAATCCCCGGCGGGGCCCTGAGCTCCCCCCTCCACTCCCTGAAAGGATCCCTTTGTACCTTTCCCAAAAAATCGCCTTTTCATCCCAAAAAAGGGGGAGGAGGGAAAGGAGGAGGAGGAAGAGGCCACGCTGGGGGGGAAGGCTTTGACCTCATCCCACAAAAATTCCCGGTTTTTTTCCCCATTTCGGGCCCCTTCCCACCTTTCCAGGGGGAAAAGTGACAAAAGGGGCTCTGTGCGACCAAACCCCCCAAAAATGGGGTGAAAAAGGGAATTTTGGGGATTTTTTACCTGCTGGGAAAAGGAGAGGAAGAGAAGACCCTAAATAAAAAAAAAGAGATTTGGTGGCAGCATTTGGGATTTGGGTTTTTTTAGGGATTAAAAGTGGATTAATGTGTCTCTACAATTAATTTTTTAGGGGCTGAATTTGCCACAAACTCGAGGATTATTGTGGTTTTGCATCCCCAAAATCGGGGGTTTGGGGGGTTTTACATCCCCTTAAAAAGCAATTTGAGGTTCAAAAAATGATATAACTTTTATATTATTTGGTATTGAGTTTTACTAGGAAATTTTCTGGGATGATTAAATTATAGGGTGGTTTGGGAAAGTGGGAAAAATTGGGAGGGAAGGGAGGAAATGGGGGGAAAGTTGGAGGAAATTTGAGGGGGAAATGGGGCAAAAATGCGGGGCAGAGAGTAAAAATGGTATAAAAATGGGGTGGAATGGGGCAAAATTAGGAGGAAAATGGGGGAAAATTGAGTTAAAATGGGGAAGAAGTGGTGGGAAAGTGGGGCAGAAATCGGGAAAAATTTGGGGTAAAAATGGGGAGAAATATGTTTTAAATTGGGCAAAATTGGTGTGAAAATGGGGAAAATGGGGCAGAAATGCAGCAAAAATGGAGCAGAAATGGAGGAAATTGGGAAAATTTGGATTAAAATAGGGCAAAATGGGGTAGAAATTGGGCAGAAATGAGGTTTAAATGGGGTGAAAATGGGGACATTTGGGTTAAAAATGGGACCAAAATGGAGTAAAAATGGGGCTGAAATGGGGCAGAAAGGGGGCAAAAATGAGGCAAAATTTGGGCTGAAATGGAGGAAAATGGAGCCAAAATAAGATAAAAATAGGGCAAAATTGGAGTAAAAATGGGGGGAAATGGGATAAAAATGGGGGGAAATGGGGGAAAAGGTAAAAACTGAATCCCCCTCCACTCCCAGAGCAGTTTTGAGACTCAGCTGGGGGATTCGGGGGATTTGGGGGATTTGGAGTGGGAAAATTTAGTCCCAAATGCCTCGGGCCGGGCCCGGGTGACGCTGGCGGGCGGCGGCCCCGGGGTGGGGACAACGGGACCCCCAGGGGACAATGGGGGGTGGTCCCGGTCCCTGGGCCGGGTCGGTCCCAAACCACGCCCCGCTCTGTCCCCCCCCGCGGTGTCCCCTCGCTGTCCCCGTCCCAGGCTGGGATCCGTCCCCTTCTGGGATGATTTGATGCCAAACTGGAATCCTCCGCTCCCAAATTCGAATTTTTTGACCCCAAGCTCGGTTCGTTCAACCCCAGCGCCCCCCCGCCATCGCTGTGTTCCCCCATAACGCTGCCCATTCCTGTCCCCTCCTGTCCCCCCCTGTCCCCTCCTGTCCCCGGGCTCTGGAGGGGCCATCAGGGACCTGGGCCAAGGGACAAACCTGGGGGGACAAACCCGGGATGGCCCGGCCTTCCCTCTGTGACAGCCACTCCCACCAGTGCCACCAGTGTCTGTCACCGGTGCCACCCGCATGTCCCCGGGCCGAGGAGAAGGGGGAGAGACGTCTCCGCTCCAGGGCAGGGGCTGTCCCCACCAAGGTCCCCACGCAGGTTTTGAGGGAATTTGGGGAGATTTTGGGGGATCCTGGGGGGAATGGGGGGGGGGGGGGATGAGGCGTCTCCGGCCCCGTCCCGGCTCTGTCACCCCGGGGACAGCGGCGGAATCCCCCAGAAACTGGGGAGGGGTCGGGCAGCACCTTCCCGGCCCTTTGATTTATTCCCAATTTTTCTGTTCCATCGGAAAGCGGCGGCCGCAGCCAAGGCTTGGCCCCAATCCCGGCCAGATCCGGCCACGCCGAGCGCTCTTCCACCTGCTGGGGGTGGGAATCCTGAAATCCCAAAAATCGCCCTCAAATCCCCCAAAAACTCCTCACAAATCCCTCAAAATCCAGCCCAAAAAATCCCCCCAAAAATCTCCCCCAAAACTACCTCAAATCCCCCCCAAATGCCCCTCAAAGGCCCCTCAAATCCCGCCCCCAAAGATCAAATCCCCCTCAGGCCCCCCAGTCCCCCTCAAAGCCTCCTTAAATTCCCCTCAAAAATCCCTCAAATCCTCCCTAAAACCCCCTCGGATCCCCCCCAAAATCCCTCCCTAACTCCTAAAAATTTGGGGGAGTTTAATGGGGCATTTGGGGGGATTTGGTGGAATTTTGGGGCGGTTTTGGGGGGGAGGATGGACCAAGCTGGGCAATTTGGGGGAGGGCTGCGCTGGGTTCGGGGTCGGGGGCCTTTCCCGTGTCCCCCACCTCGATCCCACAGTTCCTGCCGGGAATTCCGCCGGGAATGGGGACAAGGAATGGGGGGTGGGGGCTCCAGAGGGGGGCGGGGATTTGGGGACACCGCGAGGGGGGCGGGGGAGGACGGAGTTTAGGGGAGGGGGGTGTTCCCTCCCGGGGCGGGTCGGGGGTATCCCGGTTTTCCCAGGACCCGGGAATGGGATGGGATGGGATCAATGGGGTGGGGTGGGGTGGGTGGGGTGGGAAAGGATGCGAAAGGAGAGGAAAGGAGGGGCTGTGCCGCCTCACCCCCCGCACGCCCCCAAACCCTCCAAACCCACAGACCCACATCCCCAAACCCCAAACCCCACATCCCCAAACCCCCCAAACCCCCAGACCCCACATCCCCCCATCCCCATCCCCTCCGCCCGCCGTGTCCCCGGCGGTGTCCGGGGGAGGGCGGGCCGTCCCCACTCGGGGGCCGGGGGAGGGTCCGCAGGCTCCGGGGGAAGGTCCGGGGGGCCCGGCGGGGCCGGCCCGGCTCGGGTTACAGCTCCGGGGGGCGGCGGGGCCGGCACTTAAACGGGGCGGCGGCGCCGAGCGGGCACTGCCGGCCCCGCACCGGGCGCGGATCGGGCGCTGCCCTCGCTCGCCATGGCCGGACACCCAGCGGCCCCCGGAGCCGCCCCCCGGCCCGGGCTGCTCCTCCTCCTCCTCCTCATCCTCACCCTCTGCCTCGCCGCCGCCGCGCAGGACAGAGACCTCCGTGAGTGCCGGGAGGGGACACGCGGGGGACGGGGATGGGGACGGGGATGGGGACCGGGATGGGGACCGGGAGGGGACAGAGCGGGGACACAGAGGGGTAAAGGATGGGGAAGTTTTGAGATGGGAAAGTTTTGGGATGAAAAGGTTTTGGGGCATCGCCGGTTTGGGGGGGGTTGAGGGGGACACGTTGAGGGAAAGTTGGAGAAAGGGAGGGGGGGACAGCGGGGACAGCGCGGGGACAGCGTGGGGACAGCGGGGAACAATGGGGACAGCGGGGACAGAGGGGACAGGGGGGACAGGGAGAGGAAAGGGGACAGCAGGGGACGGGGCCAGTGCGGCGGACAGCGAGGGGACACCGGGGGACACTACGGGACGTTTTGGGATGGACAGAGAAAGTTTCAGAGTGGCGGGGGAGGCGCAGCTGGGAGAGTGGGGACACCGGGGGACAGGATGGGGACGGTGGGGGACAGCAGGGGGACACCGGGGGACAGCAGGAAGGCACCCGGGGACAGCGTGGGGACACTGCGATGGAGGCACAGGAGACGGGACAAAGGGGAAAAGATTCAGGGCAGTTCTGGGGACAGCACCGCGAGGAGAGGGGGGACACACCGAGGGACACCGAGGGACACCGTGGGGACACCGGGGGAAGTGTCGGGGAAATGTGGGACAACCTTGGTGGCGCGGGAGGGGCACTGGGGGGGGACAGGGAGAGGGACGGGGGGACCGCACGAGGAGAGTTGGGGACAGCGGGGGACAGCGGGAAATGAAGCGGAACGGGGAGGGACAGCGCGGGGAGCACCCGGGGGCAGCCCGGGGGACACTGGGGGGACAAGGTGGGGCGGGAGGGACAGCGTGGGACACTGGAGGATGGCACAAGGCGGGTGGGGACACGGTGGGGACACTGGGGGACAATTTGGGATAAAGGTGTGTGGCGTGGATGGGGTTTAGGGACAGTGGGGACACACAGGGACAGCCTGGGACAAGAAGGGGACAGGAGGGGGACAGACAGACTGAGATGGCCGGGGGGGAGACAGGTGGGACATGGGGACAGCAGGTGACAGGGAGGGGACAGAGGGACAGCCGGGGGTGCAGGAGATGAGCTGGAGCAGGGCCGTGCTGGGGACACACTGGGGACAGGCTGGGGACAGGCTGGGGACAGCCAGGTCCGGTTGGGGTCACAGGACCCCTCTGGGGACAGGCTGGGGACACACTGGGGACAGGCTGGGGACAGACTGGGGACAGACTGGGGACAGCCAGGTCCGGTTGGGGTCACAGGGCCCCTCTGGGGACAGGGGGTCGACTGAGGGCCAGCCCTGGGCTGTGTCCTGGGGACATCCCTGGGGACCCACCTGGTGACCCTGAGGACATTCTAGGGACCCTGGGGACACCTGGGGACCCCCAGACACCTCCTGGGGACCCCTGGGACCCTCCGGGGGCACTCGGGGACCTCCGGGTCACCCCTGAGTTCAGCCTGGGGACATCAACGCCCCTTGTCCCCGAGCCCGTGGGGACACTGGTGCCACCAGAGCTGGGGGACCTCAGGGACACTCGGGGGGACCCGGGGGGGGCAGAGTGGGGAGAGATGTCGCTACTGGGGCCCGTGTCCCCTCTGTTGTTTCGGGGGCTCAGAGGAGGGGCTGGCAGTGCCACCACCCCCTGCTGGCTGTCCCCGCGCTGTCCCCGCGCTGTCCCCCCTCACTGGGGGGCGCTGGGCCCCTTTGGCGTCCCTTTCCTCCTCCTCCTCCTCCTCCTGCCCAGGGCGAGGCTGGCAGTGCCATCCCCGTTACCCCGCGCTGTCCCCACGCTGTCCCCGCGCTGTCCCCACGCTGTCCCCGCGCTGTCCCCGCGCTGTCCCCACGCTGTCCCCGCGCTGTCCCCGCGGCCAAGGCTGGCAGCTGCCCTGCAGGACGGGGCTGGCAGTGCCACCACCCCCTGCTGGCTGTCCCCGCGCTGTCCCCACGCTGTCCCTCCTCACTGGAGGCTGCGGGGCCCCTTTGGCGTCCCCTTGTTGCTCCTCCCCGCGCTCAGGGCGAGGCTGGCAGTGCCACCACCTCCCCTGGTGCTGTCCCCGCGCTGTCCCCGCACTGTCCCCACGTGTCCCCGCGTGTCCCCACGCTGTCCCCGCGCTGTCCCCGCAGCCGAGGCTGGCAGCTGCCTGCAGGACGGGCACCGCTACAGCGACAAGGACGTTTGGAAGCCGGAGCCGTGCCAGATCTGCGTGTGCGACACGGGGACGGTGCTGTGCGACGAAATCATCTGCGAGGACGTGCGGGATTGTCCCAACTCCGAGATCCCCTTCGGAGAGTGCTGCCCCATTTGCCCCACCGAGCAGCCCAGCGGTTGTAATTTATTTATTTGCCCTTTAATTAGCGAGTTAATAAATAAATTACCCGGCCATGGATGGATGGCGCCCATCCATGCGGCGATGAAGGGAAAAGGCAACTTCACCCCAAAGAAATGGGGGGGAAATGAGCTCCAGGGGGGAAAAATCCTGGAGGTTTTTAGCCCTGGTTGAAAATTTGGAGGTTTTGGGGGGTTTTAGGCAGAAAAAAAATTGGGGAAGGGGTGGTGGGAGAGGATTTTGCACTCCCTGGTAAAAAGGTTTGGTGGAAATCCCCTGAAATTATGGGAATGGAAACCTCAAAATGAATGAAAACCCCATAGAAAACCCCGATCCAGGGGGTTCCCAGTTATGGGATTTCACCCCAAAATCAGCTTCCCCCAAACCTCCAAAAGTTGCCTTTTTTTAACCCTTCCCTGCCCCAGCTGGGGGGGGATTCAAGGGTTGAGCATCCCCAGAAAGCTCCAAACCGCCACCCAAAGGCCCCTTTGCTGCTTTGGGGGAGCCCCCAGTGCCCCCCAGTTTGGCCCAACAGCCCTCCCAGGATGGACCCACCTCGTGTTACCCCCCACCCCAAATTTGTGTGTCCTCCCCATTAATTTATCTTTATTTTTCTCTTTTCTTTTTGTCGGGGTGTTCCTACAGGGCAGCCCGGCCCCAAGGTGAGTGAATTTGGGGGGAACTGTGCTGAATTTTGGGTGGTTTGGGGGCTTCGGGGGGCCTTTTGAGGGAATTTCGGGGCGGTTTTGGGGTCTCTGTGTTCATCCTTTGCTTTGCCTTGGGGGTCTCTTGTGGTGATTTTTCCCTGGGGGGGCAGAGGGAGGAATTTTGGGGCAGTTTTTGGGGTCTCACCCTTTGCTTCTCCTCGCAGGGACAAAAAGGTGAACCCGGTGACATCAAAGATGTGAGTGGGGCGGAGACTCCAAAAAGGGGCTGGGGCGGGGCGGGGCGGGGCTGAGAAACCCCAAAAAGGGGCCGGGACCCCCCTCCAGCCCTGATGTCGCTCCCCTTTGTGTCCCCACAGGTTGTAGGACCCCGAGGACCCCCGGGCCCGCAGGTGGGAGCAGCTCCAGGCTGGGAAATCTCTGGAATTTTTGGGGGAGGGGGGGCGGCAGGGGAAGGGGGGGAGGGGACTCCTGACCCCCCTCCCCCATCCTGTTCCTCCCATCCCCCACAGGGCCCCGCAGGTGAGCAGGGACAGCGAGGGGACCGCGGCGAGAAGGGGGAGAAGGTGAGAGGGACCCCCCCCAAATCCCCCAAAACACACCGTGACCCTCCCAAAAATCTCCTGTAAAACCCTAAAATCTTCTTTGACCTCCCCAAAAAACCCCAAAATCTACTGGAAACCCCACAAAAGCCCCTGTGACCCCCAAACCCTCCCAAATCCTCCGTGATCCCCCAAAATCTTTTGTCTCCTCCATCCCAGGGCGCCCCCGGCCCCCGGGGCAGGGATGGGGAACCCGGAACCCCCGGAAATCCTGGACCCCCCGGGCCCCCCGGACCCCCCGGACCCCCCGGCTTGGGGGGGGTGAGTATTTGGGGAGGGGGCAGATGGGGTTGGGGGGGTTGAGGGCTTTTTTGGGGGGTCCCCGGGTGCTGAGCCCCCTTTCCCTGGCAGAACTTCGCGGCTCAGATGGCAGGAGGCTTCGACGAGAAGGCTGGAGGGGCTCAGATGGGCGTCATGCAGGGCCCCATGGTAATGCCACCCCAAAACCCCCCAAAAACCCTCCAAACCCCCCCCCAAAACCCCCTCACACTCCTCAAACTCCCATGAAACCCCCCAGATCCCCTCAATGCCTCCCAAATCCCATCAACCCCCCCTAAATTCCCTCAATTCACCCCAAATCCCCCCTGCCCACACCCCCAAACCCCTCCCCAAGCCCTGTGCAGACCGATCCCATTTGGGACCCCACTCCAGGACCTCCCCAATTTTGGGGGCTCCCCCGCTGTGGTGGCTTTGGGGGGTCCCCACCCTGTGTCCCCACGCTGTGTGACATTTTTGTGTCTCTCTAGGGCCCCATGGGACCCCGTGGCCCCCCTGGCCCTTCTGGTTCCCCTGTAAGTATCGTCCCCCTCCTCAAATTCCGGGGTGTTTGGGCCAGCTGGTGCCACCTCCGCTGATGTCACCTTGTCCCCACAGGGTCCCCAAGGATTCCAAGGCAACCCCGGCGAGCCCGGTGAACCAGGAGCTGCTGTGAGTGTCCCCAAGTGTCCCCAAGTGTCCCCAACCCCCCAAATCGGGGCACTGCCAGTCCCTGCTGTCACTCACCACCATCCCTTTGTCCCCTCCAGGGTCCGATGGGTCCCCGGGGACCTCCGGGACCTCCTGGCAAACCCGGTGACGACGTGAGTGACATTGGTGACATTGAGCCTCGGTTAATGCCAAAACCGGGCTGAGTGAGGACAAAAAGGTGACAATTTTTGTGTCCCCAAGCCCTCAAAAATCCCATTTTCCCGGTAGGGCGAGACTGGCAAACCTGGGAAATCCGGCGAGCGAGGCCCCCCCGGCCCCCAGGTGAGTGTGGCACTGGTGGCTCTGTGACAAAGCCACTGTTTGTCCCCTCCCTGTCCCCAACTGTCCCCTCACTGCCCACAGGGCGCTCGTGGCTTCCCCGGGACCCCCGGCCTGCCTGGAGTCAAAGGTCACCGGGTGAGTGCGAGTGTCCCCCCTTGTCCCCATGTCCCCTGTGTCCCCCAGAGTGGCTCTGTCATTGTCACACCCCTGTCCTGTCCCTGTCCCCAGGGTTACCCCGGTCTGGATGGTGCCAAAGGAGAGGCAGGAGCACCTGGAGCCAAGGTGAGAGGGGGTGTCAGTCTCCCCTGGGGCTTGGGGACAATTCCATGGGTGTAGTGGCCATTCACCGTGCTGGGGTGACTGTCCCCCGGCTCTGGTGACACCTCTGTCCCTCCCCGCAGGGCGAGTCTGGCTCCCCCGGCGAGAACGGCTCCCCCGGCCCCATGGTGAGTGCGGCGCTGCCAAAGGGAAACTGAGGCACGGTCGGGTGGGTGGGCTCGGGAAGGGCCAATGACCCCTCCCCGGGCCTCACTTGTCACCCTCTGTCCCCACAGGGTCCCCGTGGGCTGCCCGGAGAGCGAGGACGGCCGGGCCCCTCGGGCGCTGCGGTGAGTGCGGTGTCACCTGCGATGTCACCTGCGGTGTCACCTGTGGTGTCACCTGTGGCGCTGGTGGCACCTGGGGGTGACAAGGTGGACCTGTCCCCCCCTTTGGGGACCCCCCATGACCCCCGGCATTGTCTCCCTGCAGGGTGCTCGTGGTAACGACGGCCTCCCTGGCCCGGCCGGACCTCCCGTAAGTCCAGGGGGGGTTGGCGTGTCCCCAATCCTTGTGTCACCCCCCCGAGGGGACAGCGGGGTCCCCCAAGGCCCCCCAGAGCTCGGGGGGACCCTCACGCTCTTCTCCCCCCCAGGGTCCCGTCGGCCCCGCAGGAGCCCCCGGATTCCCCGGTGCCCCCGGTTCCAAGGTGAGGGGACAGGGATTATCCGGTGGGGACAGGAGGGTCTGATGTCACCCCTGACCCTCTTTGTCACCTCCCGGCCCAGGGTGAAGCGGGACCCACCGGAGCTCGAGGACCCGAGGGTGCCCAGGGCCCCCGCGGAGAATCCGGGACCCCCGGCTCGCCCGGCCCTGCTGGAGCCCCTGTAAGTCCCCTGTCCCTTCGCCCTGGTGGCTTTGTCCCCCCGTATTGTCCCCTGAGCTGGGAGCAGAGGGGACAGGGCCGGATCTGGGGAAACTGAGGCACGGAGCTCAGCGGGGTCTGATTGCAGGGGAATCCAGGGACCGATGGCATCCCCGGCGCCAAAGGATCGGCGGTGAGCAGGGACAGGGACAGGGGTGGGGACACGGGTGGGGACACGGGTGGGGACACGGATGGGGATGGGGTGTCCCAGTGAGCCCCTGGGGATGGAGACAGGGACTGGCCTGGGCTGAGGAGCAGGTGCCGAGGGATTTGGGGACATTTGGGTCCCCTGGGGGTGGTGGAGCACTCGGGGATGGAGGACACTGGGGGGACATTGGGGCACAGGGAGATGTGTGGGGACACTGGGGGGCTGCTGGGGGGTTTCTGGGGGACATTGGGATGTGCAGGGGGACAGGGTGGGATTTGAGCTGCTGAGGGACAGGAACTGCGGGCAGAGGGGAGGACAGTGGGGACACTGAGGGGACATTTTCGGGGTCCCTGACATCCCTGGTGTGTCTGCAGGGCGCTCCAGGCATCGCCGGCGCTCCAGGATTCCCCGGCCCCCGCGGCCCACCCGGACCCCAGGGAGCCACCGGCCCGCTGGGCCCCAAGGGACAGACGGTGAGAGACCCCCAATGTCCCCCCGGCCACGCCCATCGACCACATCCACCTACCCGGAGTCGGCCACGCCCCTTCTGACCCTGACCACGCCCCCTTCGCACCTTCAGGTGTCCCCTCCCCAAAGTCACCCCCGGGTCATTTCGGGGTCACTCCAAGGTCACCCGGCCTTGACCCCTAAGGGAGATGGGATGGGATGGGATGGGATGGGATGGGGACAAGGACACCAGGCCAGGGATGGGGTGGGGACAGCTGTGGGGACACTGTGACATTGTGTTCCCTCCCCAGGGTGAACCCGGCATCGCGGGATTCAAAGGCGAGCAGGGACCCAAGGGAGAGACGGTGAGTCCGGGCTGGGGGACACCCAGAGCCCCTGGCCAGGGGTCCAGCCCTGGCCCTCACTGTCCATTGAGTGTCCATCAGGAGCCTCTCACTGCCCACCCAGTGTCCATCCTTATCCCAGTGTCCATCCTTATCCCCAGCCCCTCACTGCCACCCAGGGGCCCATCCCTGGCTCTCACTGACCACTCGAGTGTCACCCCCTGACCCCTCAACTGCCCCCCTGAAGGTCCATCCCCACCCCAATGTCCATCCCCACCCCAGTGTCCATCCCCACCCCAACGTCCATCCCCGGCCCCTCTCTCCCCTCCGGCGCCTCCTCGGCCCTAACGAGCCGTTCCCCTAACGAGGCCCCTTGAGGGGCAGCGTCCCCCTCCCGCAGGGGGACAGTGGCTGGGGGGACAGTGGGACAATGGCCACAGTGTTCTCCTGTCCCCCCTTGCGGACTCTCCCCCCCCTTGGGGACATTCCCCCCTCGCCTCATTAACCACCATCAATGGGGCCCCGCCGAGCCCCGGCGCCAGCGGGACACGAGAGGGACACAAGGGGGACTCGGATTTATGGGATTTGTCCCCGGGGGGGGCTGGGGAGGGGATGAAGGCTCCTTGTGACCCCTTTTCCTCCTCTTCCTCAGGGCCCCGCAGGACCCCAAGGTGCCCCTGGACCGGCCGGGGAGGAGGGGAAGAGAGGAGCCCGTGGAGAACCCGGAGCTGCCGGACCTTTGGGGCCACCTGGAGAGAGGGTCTGTGCTGGCCTCGACCCTAAAAACCAGCCCTGATCCCAAAGAACTGACCCCAGTCCCAAAAATTCCACCCTAAAACCCTCCCCTGACCCCACAAATCCTCGTCTTCCCGCACAGGGCGCTCCCGGCAACCGCGGCTTCCCCGGGCAGGATGGACTGGCCGGCCCCAAGGTGGGACTCTGGGGACACCAGGGGTGTGACAACCCCAAACTGACCCTAAATCCCCCCAAACTGACCCCAAATCCCCCCACACACAGGGGGCCCCTGGTGAGCGCGGCCCCGCTGGCCTGGCCGGCCCCAAAGGAGCCACCGGTGACCCCGGACGCCCCGGAGAGCCCGGACTGCCCGGAGCCAGGGTGAGGGACAGTGTGACCCCAAAAATGGGGACAGGGTGGCACCTGTGGGGTCTGGGGGATGGATGGGGGGCGAGGGTTGGGGTTGGTTAAGGCACTTTTAGGGTCATTGATGTGATCTGGGGGGTGGTTAAGGCGGGTTTGGGATCACTAAGGTGCTTTTGGAGTTGGTTACGGCACTTTTGAAGTTGGTAAGGGGTGGTTTTGGGGGTGGTTAATGTGGTTTTGGGGTCAATAAGGTCATTTTGGGGTTAGCCAAGATGCCCTTTGACATTAAGACCTTTTTTGGGGTTGTTCTTGGTGCTCTTTGGTGCTAATTAAGAAACTTTGAGGTTAATTAAGATACTCTGCTAATTCAGATGCTCTTTGGGATTCCCAAAGTGCATTTGGGGTTCCCAAAAATCCTCCTTGGGGTTCCCTGCTCTTTGTGGGGAGCACAGGTGCCCTTTGGGGGTCACCTCATGGGGTCAGACCCCCACACTGGATGTCCCCAAACTCTTTTTTGTCTCCACAGGGTCTCACGGGACGCCCTGGGGACGCTGGACCCCAAGGCAAAGTCGGCCCCACAGTGAGTGACACCCCGTTAGGGAGTTGGGGTTGTTTGGAGTTTTTTGGGGTTGTTTGGGGTGGTTTGGGGTTGTTTGGGGTTCGGGGTGGGCTCCTGACCCCGCTGTCCCCACAGGGTGCCCCTGGCGAGGACGGACGCCCTGGACCCCCCGGCCCGCAGGGGGCTCGGGGCCAGCCTGGCGTTATGGGCTTCCCCGGTCCCAAAGGTGCCAATGTGAGTACAGACCCTTTTTCCTCTAAAAACACCTGGGAATTCTCCCTGGAGAGAACTGGAACCCCAAATCCTCCTACCTTTTGTAGGGTGAGCCTGGAAAAGCTGGTGAAAAAGGACTTCCTGGAGCGCCGGGGCTGAGGGTGAGTTTTTTGTCCCCACAAACCCCAAAAATTCACTTTTTTTTTTGGTGCCACTCCACCCTAAAAGCCTCTGAAGGGGGAAACTGAGGCACAGGAAGCAGGATGGGGAATGGGATTTATGGGATTTGGGGCTCAGTGGGGTTTCCCTTCTCCATAGGGACTTCCTGGCAAGGACGGAGAGACCGGAGCTGCTGGACCCCCGGGACCTGCCGTGAGTGCAACGGGGCGAGCTCGGGACTGGGGCTAAAAACCCCAAAGCTGGGCTAAAACCCCCCCGGATCTGCTGGGGGATCCCAAATCCCACAAATCTCCATCCCTTGTGGTGCTGGGGCCCCTGGGGTCCCCAGAATCTTGGGATGGGAGAAGTCTGAAATCCCAAAGGTTTTTGGGGTCCTTGAGCAGCGTCCGTCCCACAGGGCCCGGCAGGTGAGAGGGGAGAGCAAGGAGCCCCCGGCCCCTCCGGCTTCCAGGTGAGCACAGGGATTTGAGGTTTGGGGTTGGGGTCTTCCTGTCACTGTTCTTCTCATGTGTCTCCTGTCCCCTCCCAGGGGCTGCCAGGGCCACCAGGTCCCCCCGGCGAGAGCGGCAAACCCGGAGATCAGGTGAGAGCACCCCTTAGGTGGGATCAGGATCCCTCAAATATCCTCCAGGTCTGACCCCAAACCCGTTTGTCCCCTTCCCATAGGGCGTTCCTGGAGAAGCCGGAGCCCCCGGGCTCGTGGGTCCCAGGGTAAGTGTCACCTGGGGGTGTCCCAGTGTCACCTGTGGGGGTGTCCCAGTGTCACCTGGGGACGTGTTCACCCCACAGGGACTTTGGGGACTCCCAGGGCTTGGTTGTCCCCACTCAGGGCCACGAGCTCCACGCTGGTTCTGTCATCCCAGTCTCCTCCCAGTCCCTCCCAGTCCTTCCCAGTCCCTCCCAATCCCTCCCAGTCCCCTCCCAGTCCCTCCTTGTCCATCCCAATCCCCTCCCAGTCCCTCCCAATCCCCTCCCAGTCTCTCCTTGTCCATCCCAGTCTCCTCCCAGTCCCCTCCCAGTCCATCCCAGTCCCCTCCCAGTCTCCTCCCAGTCTCTCCCAGTCCCTCCAGGGCAGCGTGGGACCGATGCCTTGCCCACCCGCCCTGGTGCCACCCATGCCAGTGTGCCCGGTGTCCCCATGTCCGCGCTGAGCTGTCCCTGGTGTCCCTGTGTCGGTGCTGAGTTGTCCCCGGTGTCCCCATGTCCGCGCTGAGCTGTCCCTGGTGTCCCTGTGTCGGTGCTGAGTTGTCCCCGGTGTCCCCATGTCCGCGCTGAGCTGTCCCTGGTGTCCCTGTGTCGGTGCTGAGTTGTCCCCGGTGTCCCCATGTCCGCGCTGAGCTGTCCCCGGTGTCCCCAGGGCGAGCGCGGTTTCCCCGGCGAGCGCGGCTCTCCCGGAGCCCAAGGTCTGCAGGGACCCCGCGGCCTCCCCGGTACCCCCGGCACTGACGGACCCAAGGTGGGTGACACTTGGGGACAACACCGGCTGGCCCGGTGCCACCACAGGGTGTGTGTGACACCCCAATAATGTCCCTTTGCTGTTTTAGGGCGCCACCGGCCCCGCTGGCCCCAATGGAGCCCAAGGACCCCCGGGGCTGCAGGGGATGCCCGGGGAGAGAGGAGCTGCCGGTATCGCCGGTCCCAAGGGGGACAGGGTGAGTGACAGTGACATGGGGGTCAGGGGGTGCCATCAGTGCCACCAGGGCTCAGCTGAGCTCACACTGACCCTGTCCTGCCCCGCAGGGAGACGTCGGAGAGAAGGGACCTGAGGGAGCGCCAGGAAAGGACGGAGCTCGAGTGAGTGGGATGGGGACAGGGTGGGAGGGACAGTCAGAGTGGCCAGCCAGGGGTGGTCGCAATGGTCAGGCAGAGGTGCCCATGGTGGCCATCCAGGGTCACTCCCGTGGCCTCATCCTCATGGTGGCCGGTGAGGGATGCCTGTGGTGGCCACCCAGGGCCCCTCCTGGTGGCCTCACTTCACTGTCCCCTTTGTCCCCAACAGGGTCTGACCGGTCCTATTGGCCCCCCCGGCCCTGCTGGCCCCAACGGCGAGAAGGTGAGATTGGGGTGGCCCCACTGCTGCTCCCACAGGGACAGATCCCACCTCATCTCCGGGATGGATCCCACCTGATCTCCGGGATGGATCCCACCTCATCCCCGGGACAGACCCATCCAACCTCCTCCTCTTTCCTTTCCAGGGCGAGTCTGGCCCCCCGGGCCCATCTGGAGCTGCCGGTGCCCGCGGTGCCCCTGTAAGTGCCCCCTGTCCCCCTGCAGTGCTGCCAATGCCACATTTGCCCCATTGCCTTGATTCTCACCCCATTTCCCCCACAGGGAGAGCGTGGAGAGCCCGGAGCCCCCGGCCCTGCCGGATTTGCTGGACCCCCGGTGAGTTCTGTCCCCCAAAAAATCCATCCCAGTGTCCCCAGTGGCCACTGAGCACTGAGCACTGACCGTGGCTCTTTCCCAGGGCGCTGATGGCCAGCCTGGAGCCAAGGGCGAGCAGGGAGAGCCTGGCCAGAAGGGTGATGCCGGAGCCCCCGGGCCTCAGGGTCCCTCTGGGGCTCCTGGACCACAGGTAGGTCCAGCTGGGACCCCTAAAACTGTGGCTCAGCTCTTGTGGGGGATCCCTCATCCCGGGAATTCCAGGAATCTCTGGGTCCTGACTGTCCTGATTGGTTTTCTGCCTCTTCCCAGGGTCCCACTGGTGTCACTGGTCCCAAAGGAGCTCGGGGAGCTCAGGGACCCCCGGTGAGTGTGGGGGAGAGGGGGGGATGGAGATGGGGAATAGGGGAGGGGCAGGGTCTGAACTCCTCTTGCCTCTGTCCCCAGGGAGCCACCGGATTCCCCGGAGCCGCCGGACGCGTCGGACCCCCTGGCCCCAATGTGAGTGGGGGGCAGCTGGGGTCACTGGAGGAACTGGGGTCACTGGGGGGAACTGGGGTCACTGGAGGGAACTGGGGTCACTGGGAGCAGCCAGGATCACTTGAGATGATCTGGGATTGCTCAGGACAGTTGGGATCTCTGGGAAAAACTGGGATCTTTTGGGACAGTTGCAATCCCTCAGGACAGTCGGGATCAGCTGGGATCACTCACTGACCCCCAGCTTGGGGGGCCAGGCAGCCACCGCTCCTCACGATGTCCCCAAAGCAAAGCCACCCCTGGGTGCCACCACCCACTCCTTCCAAAGGGACATTCCCAGTGCTCCCCAATCCCCAAACAGCACCAGGACTGGGATCAAGAGTGGGAATGAATCAGAGATGGATCAGGACTATGGAAACGCCTCCTGAGCTCCCTCTAACCCCGATTTCTCTGCAGGGTAACCCCGGCCCCCCCGGGCCCCCCGGCTCTGCGGGCAAGGACGGCCCCAAAGGTGCTCGAGGCGACGCGGGACCCCCAGGCCGGGCGGGAGACCCTGGTCTGCAAGGCCCTGCCGGTCCCCCCGGCGAGAAGGGCGAGCCCGGCGAGGACGGCCCTGCGGTATTTGGGATTTGGGGACACCCCCCCGGACCCTCTGTCACCCTACAGAGTGGCGCTGACCCCCTTTGTGTCCCCACAGGGTCCGGACGGTCCCCCCGGTCCCCAGGGGTTGGCAGGACAGCGTGGTATTGTGGGGCTGCCAGGGCAGCGTGGTGAGCGTGGATTCCCAGGACTGCCCGGGCCTTCGGTGAGCAAAATTCCAAAAAAAAACCCCAAACCCCCCACAATCTGGGGAGAAATGGGAGCTCATCAGAGGCAATTTCGTGGCGCAGAAGGATTTGGGGTGGGTGGGGAGTGCTGGAAGTTGCTCATCCCCATCCCGGTGTTTTTGGGATCGCAGCTCTTTCAGTGCCAAAAAAAGTCCCCAGCATCCTGGGGATGCTGCAGGGATTGGGGAGGATTTAATGCCTGCACGAATTGAATTTCTACCTGGAAATTCCAGGAGCTGTGAGCGGGAGCTGCAGTTTTTGTGCCGCCCCAGCCTGGACAAAGGGATGGGCCGGGCTGGGAGAGGAGGAGGAGGAGGAGGAGGAGGATGCTCGGGGATTTGGGGCGGCAGGAATTGGGATCCCCAGATTGTCATGGAATGATTTGGGGTTGGAAGGGACCCTGAGGATCGTCATTGCCATCCCTGCAATTGTCCCTTGGGGCCACCTGGGAGGGGCAGGTGTGGGATAAACGGGGCTGGATGAGCCCAAAGGCCTCTCCCAAAAAATCCTGGGATTCCACGATCCTGAGGAACACAGGGAAAAGCCCCAGTTCGATATTTCCCTGTCCTTGGAGCAGCCATCCCTCATCCCAGAGTCACTCACGGGGGTCTTCCCATTTTTTTTAGGGAGAGCCTGGAAAACAGGGAGCACCTGGATCTGCTGGTGACCGGGGACCCCCCGGGCCTGTGGGACCCCCTGGGCTGACGGGACCAGCTGGAGAGCCCGGCAGGGAGGTAGGAAAATTGGGAATGTCTGGAATATCCAGGATGGATCCCTGGCTGATCCTGGGCGGGGACAGCCCTAAGGTTGATCCCGGAAAATCCCGGTGCGTTTTCATCATAAGATTTTGTCTGGAAAAAGTTTTCCCCCCATCCCAAAGGCAAAAGCTGAATTCCTCCTCTTTTCCCAGGGAAATCCCGGCTCTGACGGACCTCCAGGCAGGGATGGGGCAGCTGGAGTGAAGGTGAGCTCATCCTGGATTTCTCAAACACCAGAATTCCTGGGATCTCCCTGTGCTTTCCCCTATCCCAGAGCCGGAATTCCTGACCCCACTCTCTTGTTCTGGATTTCTCCTGGTCCCAAACAAGAGCCAGAATTCCCGGGGTTCCTGACCCCATTCCCTGTTCACAGGGTGACCGTGGTGAGACCGGCCCCGTGGGTGCTCCCGGTGCTCCCGGAGCTCCCGGCGCCCCCGGCCCCGTGGGACCCACTGGAAAACAGGGAGACAGAGGAGAGACGGTGAGTGGGACCTGCTGGGATGGGGGGAGACTGGAATTAAAGGAATCATCCCAAATCCTGGGCATGGAGCTGTTTGGGATCATCTGGGAATGGCACCGGGAAGCAGCTCTGAGCATCTTCCTGAGGATTCCTGGGAGGCTGGTTTGGGATCTGCCTGGGAGCTCCAGGAGCTGGAACTGGGAATGAGCCTGGAATCCCTGGAGATAGAACTGGGAATATCTGCAGTGCCCTGGGCAGCTGGGAACACTAAATGCCACATCCCAAATCCTACACCCCACATTCCCACACCTCAAATCTCAAGTCCCATTCACTCTGTTTTTGACTCCTTTCTCCCACAGGGTGCTCAGGGTCCCATGGGTCCCTCTGGCCCCGCTGGTGCTCGGGGGATGCCGGTGAGTGATTCCCACACGGAATTCCGAGGATCCTGGTTTGGGGTCCCAGTTTGGGATCCCAGTTTGGGGTCTCAGTTTAGGATCCCAGTTTGGGGTCTCGGTTTGGGATCCCAGTTTGGGATCCCGGTGTGGGACCACCCCGCTCCTGACCCTCTGTGTCCCCTTGCAGGGTCTCCAGGGCCCGCGCGGTGACAAAGGCGAGGCAGGCGAGGCCGGCGAGCGCGGCCTGAAGGGGCACCGGGGCTTCACCGGGCTCCAGGGGCTGCCCGGGCCCCCCGTAAGTGCCAGGATTTGGGATCACAGCCCCCCAGAGATCCCAAATCCCACACCCCAAATGCCACATCTCCCGTGGGATGCCAAATCCTTCACCTTCCCATCCTCCCCAGGGTCCTTCTGGAGACCAGGGTGCTGCTGGGCCTGCAGGTCCCTCCGGACCCAGGGTAAGTCCTGGAATTTTGGGGGGAAAAGGAGGTGCCCCTGGACCAGTGCCACGGCTGGGGGTGGCAGCCCCATCCCTGCTGTGCCCTGAGCCCTTTTTGGGGTTTTTCAGGGTCCCCCTGGCCCCGTGGGCCCCTCGGGCAAGGACGGATCCAATGGAATGCCCGGACCCATTGGTCCCCCTGGACCCCGTGGGAGGAGCGGCGAGCCCGGCCCGGCGGTGAGCGGGAGAGAGGGATCCAGGAGGGGAGAGATCCTGCAGGGGAGGGGGATTCTGCAGGGGAGAGGGATCCTGCAGGGGAGGGGGATCCTGCAGGGGAGAGGGATCCTGCAGGGGAGAGGGATCCAGCAGAGCAAGGAGATACAGGAGGGGAAGCACCCAGCAGTTCAGGGGGATCCAACCCCCAGCCGACCACCCCCTGACCACTCCTCCCTCCCTCCCGCAGGGTCCCCCCGGTAACCCTGGCCCCCCTGGACCCCCCGGGCCCCCCGGCACCGGCATCGACATGTCGGCATTTGCGGGGCTGGGGCAGCCCGAGAAGGGCCCCGACCCCGGGCGCTACATGAGGGCGGACGAGGCCGCGCCGGGGCTGCGGCCGCACGACGCCGAGGTGGACGCCACCCTCAAGGCCCTCAACAACCAGATCGAGAGCATCCGCAGCCCCGAGGGCTCCCGCAAGAACCCGGCCAGGACCTGCCGAGACATCAAACTCTGCCACCCCGACTGGAAGAGCGGTGAGACAGTGCTGTGTCCATCTGTGTCCGTCCCCTCTCTCCATCTGCGTCCATCTCTGTCCATCCCTTTGTCCATCCCTGTGTCCTCCTTCCTCCTTGTTCCCTCTCACACCCACCTGGACATGAAGAGCCGCACTGACCTCCTCGCTGACCCCACCACTGGGTGGTCACTCACTCTGCTCCCTCCGGCCACAGGCGATTACTGGATTGACCCCAACCAGGGCTGCACCCTGGACGCCATCAAGGTCTTCTGCAACATGGCCACGGGGGAGACGTGCGTGTACCCCAGCCCCGGCAGCATCCCCAGGAAGAACTGGTGGAGCAGCAAAGCCAAGGAGAAGAAGCACATCTGGTTCGGCGAGACCATCAATGGCGGATTCCACGTGAGTGTCCGGCCAGGAGGGGAGAACAAACAGGGAAAAAGGGTGAGGGTGCAGTGTTAGAGAAAAGTTGGAGCTGATCTCCTTCCTTGGGGTGAAATTCTTGGTGGTTCTATCAGGTATTGGGTGATTTGGGGGTTATGTGGAGATCTTGGTCCGTCCTTGGTCCCCAGGTCTGTCCTGGGGTTGGAATTGGTGGTTGTTGGATCAGAACTGGTTGATTTAGGGGATTTTATGGGGTCAAATTCATGGCTGTTGGATCAGAAGTGTTTTATTTAGAGCCTCCCATGGAAATCATGGCACCAGGCCACGAAACTTACACCCCTCTGGGAAAGCAAACCCTAGAAATTCCCCTCAAATCTCCCCAAAAAATTCCATCTGAAACCCTCCCTCCTTTTTGCAGTTCAGCTACGGCTCTGAGGACCTGGCCCCCAACACAGCCAACATCCAGATGACCTTCCTGAGGCTGCTGTCCACCGAGGGCTCCCAGAACGTCACCTACCACTGCCGCAACAGCGTGGCCTACCTGGACGAGGAGTCGGGCAGCCTGAGGAAGGCTCTGCTCATCCAGGGCTCCAACGACGTCGAGATCCGCGCCGAGGGCAACAGCAGGTTCACCTACAGCGTGCTGGAGGACGGCTGCACGGTGTGTGCCGGGGGAAAGCGGGGCAGGAGTGGGGAAATTGGGGCAGGATTTGGGAAATCAAGGCAGGATTTGGGAAATGAGGTGACATGAGGTGACAGGATCTTGTCACCAAGTGCCACCAGGCTTTGGGTAGCACCTCCAGCTGGCCGTGGTGGCCCAGGGGTGGGCACTCCAAAACCCATTTTCCAAGGTTTTCCCCTCAGGAACACACTAGGGACTGTGGCCCTTCTGGGTTTAATGATGAAATGGGGCTCAAACTGAGATGGGGAAGGTTCTGGAGGATTAAGTCACCCCATTTTTGCCCGTTTTTCCCTCAGAAACACCCCGGGAAATGTGGCCCCTCTGTGCCCAACTATAAACTTGGATTCAAACTGGGATTTGAAGGGTTTGGGGAGGATTTAATAGACTAAATAACCCCATTTTTTGCCCGTTTTTCCCTCAGAAACACACCGGGAAGTGGGGCAGGACTGTCATCGAGTACCGCTCGCAGAAAACCTCGCGCCTGCCCATCGTGGACATTGCACCTTTGGACATTGGGGGACCCGAGCAGGAGTTTGGGGTCGACCTTGGCCCCGTCTGCTTCTTGTAAAAACAAAAAAGGATTTTTTTGGTGTGGTTGTTTGTTTTTGGTTGTCGTGGGTTTTGTTTGTTGGTTTGGTTTTTGTTTTTTTTAAAAAGCCTGGCCCGATTCCTTAAAAAAAGAAAAAAAAAAAAAAACCACAAAAAACGGGATCCACCCCAAAAAGGAGCTGAGAAGTTCTGCACTGAAAGGGCTCACCCCGAATCAGGGAGCAACCACCTCGTCCCAACACCAGAATCAAAGGAAAAAACCCATTAATATTTATTTATTCTCTTCCTGGAAGACCTGTTTTTGAGGTCAGGTGGAGGTGGGAATGCCAGTGATCCCTTTTTCCCTGAAAAAAAATGGGATTTCAGAAATCCAGGTATCAAAAAATCCCCTCCTCACCCCAATTTGCCCCTTCTCCCCAGCAGGAGTGTTCATGTATAATATGAGTTTAAAAAACACACAAAAAAAAATCAAAAAATGGTGCTATTCTTGTAAAACAAGTCTGTATTTTTTAACATCCGTTGGTATAAAATGAAAAAAAATCTAAAAAAAAAAAAAACTTTTGGTGGAAAGTAAAATTTGAGTCGAGTCTTTTTTTTTTTTTGGGGGGGTGTGGGTGTTTGCAGTGATTCAAATATTTCCTCTCCGTTTCAACCACTACAAAGTTCTTTAGGTTGGGAAAAAATCCCTTTAAAATCCAAATTTTGGGTTAAAATTGTAAATTTTGGGGGGTTGGGATACTTCAGACTAAGGGAGAAAAGGTGGGGCAGGGGGGAAATCCCCCACAAAAACCCAAAAAAGAAAACAGAAAAATTTGAAAGTGAAAAAATGTTGAAGTGGAAAATCTTGGAAAAGCAGGAGGTTTAATTGTGGAATTCTTCTCCCACAATTAGGATTGGGACAATCCCGGTGTCACCAGGGCAAGGGGTGGCTGTCCCTTTATCCTGTTTTTTACCTGCAAAAACTCAAATTTTGGGCTGTTTTGCAGCACCTGAAGTAGGAGACTCTGCGGTCCTCTCCTCTTGCTGTGCCATAAAAAAATCCCATATGGAAATTCCCCTCCTCACCAGGCTGTTCATTACAGGGAAAAAAGCTCAAAAATGAGATTTTTTTTTTAATGATCTTGACGAAAATCAGCCCAGTGACCCCGAAAAACCCCAAACCTGCTCAGGTTTCTCATGCAGGAGGCCCCAGGCAGCTCCTGGGTGACGAATTCCTGAGTTTCATCCCAATTCTTTTGGGTCAAAACTCCTCTTTTTGCCCCTGTGGATGGCAAAACTTTTGCTTGGAGAAGTTATAACTAGAAAATATTTTGAAAGACAGCTTTAAAAAAGCCATTTGGGGGCAGAATTTTGAGTTTTAAACCCTCCCAGCTTCAAGCAGAGCAGCTGCCACTCGTGGCCGAGCACCAAAACATTGGCAGGGGAAATTCATTAAGGAGGATTGGGGGGATTAAAGAGGATTTTCCACCCAAAAAAAACGCCCTTTAGGAGGCTCTCCTAATGATGGGGGCTCTGCACAAAAGGTTTGGGGTCAAACTTTTCCTCTGCTGGTGCAGCCAAGCAGCAAATTTGGGGGTCCCTGCTGGGGGCAGCCCCCCAAAAACCCCTCCAGAATCCTTGGAAAAGTGAAATGGGGGTAAAGAGGGGGAAAGAAGTGCAGGGAGACCCCCAGAAAATCAGGATGGATCCCAGCTAGGAGGGGAAGAAAACGGAAGAAAACCAAAGTTTGGGATTTCTTCCTTTTCCTTAAAAAAAAAAAAAAAAAAAAAGAAAACTCAGTGTAATTGGGGGATTTGTGGGACAACTTTTGGGTCACCCAGGAAGATTTGGGATTGGGATTCTGGGCACTGGTCCCAGTTGGGAATGGGCACCTGGTTGAGTTTTTCCCCCAAAAATCCTGGGAAAGGGCTGGGAAAAATGGGATTTTCAGCCAGAAGGGAAGGCTACAGGGTGACCTTTCAGAAGAGCTGGGGACAGATTTGGGACAAAGAAGGGAAGGACAGGACATGAGGAGTGGGGATCTGCAGGTTTGGGTGGGATTTTGGGAAGGAACTCCTCCCTGTGAGAGAAGGGAGACCCCGGGATGGAAATCCCAAAGGATTCCCCACCCCTGGGATGTGGGAGGTGGAATGGGATGAGCTTTAGCATCCCTCCCAACCCATTTGGGGATTCTGTGGGAATCCATCAGCAAAATGGGTTTTGGGGCAAAAACACCATAGAAGGAATCCCAGCAGAGCACTGGATTTAGGACAAATCCAGAGCTTTTCCTTAAAAAAAAAAAAAAAAAAAAAAAAAAAAAGGACAGCAAAGGGAAAGTTCCAATTCAGGTTTAATGAAGGATTCAGGTCTAAAAAAGGGGCAAGAATCTCCTGTTGGAAAATGGAGCCAAGTGTGGATTTTGTGTCACTGTCACCCAAAAATCCAGAATTTTTTTTCCACTGAGGAAGAATTCCCTCACCTGTAGCTGTGCCTGGCTCCTGAATCCCATGGGAAAGGAGGGCTGAAATTCCAGAAAAAAACTCCCCAAAAGGGGGGCAAAATGCCAAAGGGCTGCGGGGGAGAGCTGGCAGCTGGATTCTCCTCGGGATAGCGGCCGGCAGGAATGTCCAGCTCCCGGCAGGGAGGCCTTGGAATCCCAACCTCCCACAGAACCCCCTCCAATCCCTGCTGCTTTGGGAAGTGGAGCACAAAAACCAACAAATTCCCGGATTTCAAACCCCCAGGGAAGAGCCTCTGGATGCCAAAGGGGTTGGAGCCAAGGGGGAAAAAGAAGGAAAAAGTTCATTGCGAAGATTTGGGTTCCTTTGCCTCCTTTTGAGGTGTAACAGAGGCACATTCCTGGTGGGAACTGTCTCTTTTTTTGGGGGGTCCTGAGGTGCTGCCACCACTGAGCAGGAAAATAAATTCATTTCCCCCTAAAAAAATAAATTCACCTACTCTGAAAAATTAAATCCATTTACCCCAAAACACCCTGACAGTGCCAAGCTTCCAGAACAGGTGCAAACCACCATCAAATCTTTGGGATTTCAGCCCTTAATTCAGGAGGGAAAGTTCCAGATTCCTTCCCAAAAAAAGGAAAGGGAAAGGAGGAACACCCATCAGGGCTCCAGAACTGCCAGGTTTGCCCCTGCAGAGCCACTCTTGGTCCCTCTCCTGCCAGTCTGAGGTGACTTCAGGGCCCTTTGTGCCCCTCAAGGAGCCCCCTGGGACAGAGGGGGCAGCGGGGCCGTGGAGTTGGAGCTGCAGTCCAGGTAGTGGAAGGTCTCCAGGGTGCTCTGGGTGCTGTGGCCGATGTAGGAAAGCTTCACCGAGGTCCTGGCAGGGCAAAGGGACAACCCAGCAGCTTTGTATTCATCACACAACTCCTCTTTTCCTCAAAAAAACCCAATTTCCTGCGGGTTTTGGTGAAAAAGTCGGAATTGTAGGCTCTGGAGGGAGCTGTGTGCTCCACCCCGTGTTTATCCCCCTGGGGTGGGTTAAATCCTGACTCTGAGGGGGATTTGGGGAAAATCCAAGCAGGATTTTCTCCCTGGAGCCCAAATCGGTGGCTGGAATTCCCTCAGGATTGAGGAATCACAGAACAGAATCTTTAAACTGAGAAAAAAGCTCCAAGAACACAAAGCAGGAGCAGCACCCACCTCATGAGGATCACGATGTTGTGGACCTTCACCTTGGGCAAAGTGCAGAAAAAACTGGAAAAGATCAAGGAGATTCATCAGCAAGTGAAAAACTTGAGGAATCTAGGGGGGGGTGGTTTGGCAGCTCCTGCTGGTATTTTTCACTTTGGTGTTAACAAAACCATCTCACAGCACCTTGAGAGAATTTCTGACAAAGGAATTGGGCAGGAAAAGCGAGTGCTTTCCAGATTAATTCCCCAAATTTTAATCAAAGCAGCTCCAGCCCTCAGCCTCCCCCAGATATCTCCAAGGAACAGTAAATCCTTACTAGACATAAGACAGGGATCCACTCAGCTCTGCCTTCACGGTGAAATTCACCTGCAACAGAGTGGAAAAATCAGATTTCACTGCAATTTAATCACCTTCCAACCCCATTTTTTGAGTGAGCAGAGAGAGCAAAAGCTGCTGTGGCCACTGGACACTGAAATCCCGAGGTGTAATTCCCAAAAACTCCCAGTCAGTACCAGTTTGTCCCTCAGGGGCTGGATGCTGGAGATGTTTGTGAGCTGCTGACTGCCCACCACGGTGTTCATGTACTGCACCTGGCTGCTCAGGCTGCTCACTGCCACCGAGTAAAAGTTGGAATTCCTGATCCTCAGAGTGGCCTGGAGGGGATAAAAACAACCCTGACCTTGCTGGCTCGTTCCCCTGGTGATTTATTTTCACAAATCTATGCAAAATTTACCGTGATGGCCAGGAGGACAGCAGAGTTTTTCCTGTCAAACCACACCTGGACCACTTTGATGCCATCATCATCCACCAGCACAGAGTGGGGGAACAAGAAGAAAACCCCCAGGCCAGAGAGCAGCAGGCAGAGCAGCACTGAGAGTAGCACATAGAGTTTTCTGGGGAAAAAAAAAAAAAAATTCCTCACCTTCTCTGTGAGATTCGGATTCTCAAAAACCCCACCTCCTTGTTTGGTTTCCTTGGAAGAGGCACCCAAGAGTTGCTGTCACATTTTTTATATCAAAATGGCTCAAAATCCTCCCTTGACACAGTTGGGGTTGGGTAAAGCAAAAGCCAAAGCAGCATTTTTTGGGATTTTTTTACAGTTGCCCCCAAAACTCAAGGGAGGGGATGGAAGGTGGGAGAGGGATCGTGGTGCCCACAAGAGAAATATTAAGAATCACACTTTAAATCCTATTTTTTGGGGTGAAAACAACCCCTAAATGCAGCAATAAGTGACAAAAGAACTCCTCCCTTACGTTCTCTGAGGACGAAGCCTTTGGTCACTGTAGGGAATCAGAGCCACCAACTCATTCACCTGCTCTGGGAAGCAAAAATGAGAACAACACATTAAAAATGCCTTTTTTTTTTTTTTTTTTTTTTTTTTTCCCCATTTAGAGCTATTTTTTGGGGTGTTTAGCCCCCAGACCAGCACCCACCTGTGGGGATGCATCCAGTGCCTTGGCAGGTGGGGCAGGTAACGCTCTCCCGGCCTGCGAATTCCAGGTAGGGAATCTTGGCCATGTCCTCCACGGGCTTCTGGCTGGTCAATAAATCCTCATTTTCCTCATGCTCGGCCTTTCTCCGGCTCGGGGCAGCGCTGGCGGCGGACAGGGAACGCACGGAGCCCATGGCACGGCTGTGTCACCTCAGGAGCAGCTCAGGGCTGTTTAAAAAGGTTTTTAAGCCGTTTCTAAGGTACAGTGATCCCTCTCAGGGGGTCCCAAAGCCGCCACAAAAGGGGTTTCCCTGGAGAAAGGGAGACATTGATGGGGTTCGTTTCCAGCCCCACAAAACCCAGCGGCCCCTCAAGGCACCCCCTCCTTCACTGAGAGCGACACCTCCTCAGGCAGCCCTCACCCCAAAAAACAGGTCTGGGGCTCAGGAACGCCCCCAGAGCCCCTGAGACCCCTCACGAGAGGATGAGGTCCCGCTATGGACCCCCGAGACCCCCCACCTCAGAGACTCCTTCATCCTCAAGGACACTCCCCCCCAAAAAACCCATTTCGAAGACCCCCTCCCCTCAGAAACTCCCTTCCTCAGAGCCCCTTTGCCCTCAGGATCTTCCCCTTCACATTCCCCACCCTCAGGAACTCCCCCCTCACAGTTTCCCCCTCACAGACCTTTCCCCTCAGCGCTCTCCGGCAGGGGGCGCCCTTTTCCCGCCACCAGCGCGCGCCCCGGGCCCGCCGCAGCCGCAGCCCCGCCCCCTCGTTCCCGCGCGCGCGCAGCCGCCGTCTCTATGGCAACGGCGCGAGCCGGAGGTGGGCGGAGAGCAATGGCCCCGCCCATTCGTCTGCGGTAAGATGGGCGGGGTCACTCCAGACAACGCCCATCGGCTGCGGCGTTACGTCACAGTAGGATGAGCGGGGTTTAGAGAGCCACGCCCCGTCCCTGCACCCAAAGCGCACGCGCCAATTTTCGGGGTGGGGCCAGTGACCCCACCCTCTTATTTGCATATGACGGGCGTGGTCAGAGTAGCGCACGCGCAGAAGGAAGGCGTGGTTCCGGTTGGGCGTTGTAGGGCGTGGCAGGGCGTGGCAGTAGCGTAGCCCGTGTGCGTGCGCACAGCGGCCGGCGCCCCGTCCTGGGTGCGCATGCGCGTGGTTGAACGAGGGGGGCTTGAACCAGTATGGAGCTCGTAACCCCCAGTTTGGGGACCCCTTGAACCAGTATGACCCCGTCACACCAGTACAGACTGGTGCCGCACCAGTATGAGAGCCCTGCTCCCAGTACGGAGCGGTCCCACACCAGTCCCAGCCCACCTGTCCCAGTTTATCACCTCCAGCACCTCTCAATTTCTAGGAAAAATCTCCCCCAAGCCATTCCCTCCCACCCCCGCCCCTAAAAACTCCCCCCGCCCCGGCCCCGGCAGCTCCCGGGTCCGATTCTCTACAATTAATTCCCTCAGTGGGATGTTTCCCCACTAAACCCGAGAGAAAACCGATGGAAAACGAAATCCCACCCTCTCCCAATCACCCAAACCATCAAAATAAAATTCACGGCAAAATTTAAGTATTTTGCGAGCTCCAGAGGCATCTCCCGGCCGGCCGTGGGAGCCGTATCCCATGGAAATTTTACGGATCATTTCTTCTCTCCTTCCCAGGAGCGAAATTCCAGGCAGGGGGAGAATTCCCGGCTCACCTTCCTTGCCCCGGCTCCTTCCTGGGGTTATGGGATCCTGGGGAAGGGCTGGAAAAGGAGCAGGGAGAGGGATTGAGTGAGAGGAAATCCCTGCCAGTCCTTTGGGATGGGCTGGGGGATGAGATCGACCCCACAGAGAATTCCCAGAGCAGGGAGAGAACCAAAGATTCCCCCCGCAGCCTCCCCTCGGCTCCTGGCGCGTCCTGGGCTTGATCCTTTTTATTTTACCCGGTTGTTTCTGCCCCCAAACCCAGCAGGGATGGGTGGAAAGGGGGGAAAACTCTTTTCCAGCCACACTTGGGATTGTGGAAGCTCTTCCTGGGAATTCAAATCCTCCTCGGCCACAGACTTTCCCCAGAGCTCGGGGGGCACAAATTCCCGGTGGGAAAATGGATCTCACTGCTTTGGTGCCTGGCCCTGTCGGTGGGGAAGAACCTTGGGCGATTTTGGGACGTTTCTTTGGCACAGAAAGAGCTGCGATCCCGAAAACACCAGGATGGGGATGAGCAACTTCCAGCACTCCCCACCCACCCCAAATCCTTCCGCGCCACGAAATTGCCTCTGATGAGCTCCCATTTCTTCCCAGACGTTGTTTTCCCTTCCTCGGCCTCATTAAATCAATTTAAAGGCGATTTCGAAGCGTTTTCCCCACGCAAACCGCGGCGGCTGAACCCGGTGCCCGCGGCTGCGGGGGCCCGTTTGTTCCCGGGGTTTTGGGTTTAGGAGACACCCGATAAACCCTGGGAGCAGCAGCAGGGGTTTTCTAGGAGTGTCTCTCTCTACTTTATTCCGTGTTGCAGGTGGCTGCATCCCTGGTTGGGTGTCTGAGGATCAAAAGGGGGGAAATTGCCGAATATCCTGATTTTTTTTTTTTAGGTAGGGGGCACAGCTTTCCCAGGCACTGGAGCATCTTTGCTTTGGGTTGGGCTCAGCCCAAAATCCCGCATCCCAAGTCACCAATAACGGGATTTTGGATGGTCAAGGTTGGTTCTTGCTACGTCCCAAACACTCTTAGATCTTTCAGGAGCAGCCAAATCCAGGCGTCCTGTGGATCCCCAGGCTTGGATCGCCCTGGGGACAATGTGGGGACAAGCTGGAGCCTGCAAAGAGCCAGGAGTGCTGTGGGTGGCATTTGTCAGTCCCAGTACAGCCCTGGGCACTCACTGGGAGCTGGGTGGGCCCACCGGAGTTTCTGGAGGGGTGGCAGCCCCCAAAACGCCGGGCGCTGGTACCTGGAGAGTCCCGAGCCCAGTGTGGGGGAGAGGGTCGGGTGGGCAGCGGGATCGACTGGGCAGCAAAGACAGGGTGGTCAGCGGGGTCTGGGTGGTCAGTGAGGTCCAGGTGGGCAGCGGTGTCCGGAGTGGCCAGCTGTGTCCAGGTGGTCAGTGAGGTCCGAGTGGTCAGCGGGGTCCGGTGAAGCCCCCGCGCTCCCGGGGGGGACGACCCACGTGCGATTCTCCGCCACGCCCCCTCCGCTCGGACCACGCCCACTCATGCACTTATTTGTCTCGTGTGGGCGTGGCCAAGGCGATGCCGCGCTGGCATTGGCGGGGCGTGGCTTGGGGGCGGGCCCGGGGGCGTGGCCTGGGGGGCGCCGGTTCCCGTCAAAAGGCGGCAGCGAGTTGGGGCGGGGGCGGCGGCGGGGCCGGGACCAGGTACCGGGTGTGGGGACACCGGAACGGGGACACCGGGACACCAGGGCCATGCCAGACCCTTCCCAGCCCCCCCATAACTCTGCCGCTTCCCGGGACACCGGGGATCCCCGCTACGGGCGAACCGGGGGCGCTTTTCCCGGGGGTTTTGGGGCCTGGGGGCTCTGGGGGGATTTTTGGGGGTGATGGGGAGGGGGCTCGGGGCTCTCCCGGTGTGTCCCCGCCGGCCGGAGGGACACGGGGCGGGCATTGAGGCTCCGCGGTGCTTCCTGGTTTGGGCTCGGGGTGTTCCCGGGCCGGTTTTGGGGGTCCCGGGTGTGTCTGAGCCCCCGGGAGGGATTTGGGGTCCCCTGTCCCCTCTTGGTTGGGGGGTCTAGGGGGTTTCCCTGCCGAGTTTAGGATCCCCCTTAGGGTTGGGGGTGTTCCCGTCCCGTCCTGGGGGTCCCTCCTGTTTTTTGGGGGATCTGGGACTGTCCAGTCTCAGCCCCGTCCGCCCCCAGAAATTTGGGTTCACCCGGAGTTTTGGGGCGCTCCGGGGCGTCCCCACATCCCATAAAGGCACCGCTGTCCCGTCCCCCCCCCCCTTGGGCACCCCTTTTTGGGGGCCCCTCAAAGCCGGGGATTTCCTGGGGACCGTGGGGACGGTAATGTCATTTTAAGGTTTTCTACAAGGTGATTTTGGGGTTCCCGGGTGCTGTGGGGGTGTTTATGTGACCTCAGCGTTTCCTGTAAGGGGATTTTAGTCTTTCTGGCTGCTCTCGTGATTAAATGCCCCATTTAAATCCACCTTCGAGGTCCCGATTTGGGGATTTTTTGGGGGGCTGAGCCCCCCGACACCGCATTAACCACCCTCCTTTTTAATTAACCACCCTCCTTTTTAATCCCCCAGCGCCTTCCCATCTTTTGGAGCGACCCCAGCGCCAGGAAAATCGAGGTACAGGGGGATTTTTATTCACCAGGAATTGAGGGATCCCCAAAAAAAAAGAGTTTTTGGGGCGGCAGAGGTGACTGAGCCGCTCCTTCCTCTCTCCTTTTCAAGGCTGGAGAAAAGTTGAGTTTTTTGTTGGTTTTTTTTTTTCTCGGAAAGAGGTTTTTGGGACGTTTTTGCGGCGTCTCCTCCTCCCCCGGAGCCGCCCTGACTCATCTTCCTCCGGCTCCGGGGGAAGGAGCCGCGGCCACGGCGGGACACGAAAATCCCGGGAAATTGCGGTTAAACCCAGGGAAAAGGGGGGGAAACATCCGGGGAAACCCAGGGCAGCAAAAATCCGGGGAGGTGATGGGGAAAGCGAGGTGTGAGCAGAGCAAAAATCCCGGAAAATCGGGGTTTAAATCCAGGAAAATCGGGGTTTAAATCCAGGAAAATCGGGGTTTAACCCAGGGAAGAGAGAGGAAAAGTCAGTGAAATGATGGGGAAATCAAGGGAAACAAGAATCCCAGGATATTCAGATTAAACCCAGGGAAATCGGGCAGTGAGGGGAGAAAAATCCAGGGAAATTAAGATTAAACTCCAAGAAATCCAGGGAAAGGGTGAAACCCCAAGGTCTGAGGACAGCAAAAATCCAGGGAAATATGGGGAAGCAAAAATGGTGTAAATAAAGTTAAATAAAGTTTTTAAAGCCCCAAGGTTGGGGTGGACCTGGTGGAAATAGGGTGAAATAAAGGAAAAAATATTTAAAAATCCAGGGTGAGGTTGGGCTCCCTCTGGAATCCTGGAGGGAGGAAAATCTGGGAGATGATGATGATGCAGATGATGATGAGGAGGATGGGAGATGTCTGCCCCAGATCTCCAGGGCGTGACCAGATCAGGACTGAGATGTCCCAGCAACAACAAAAATCAGATTTTTCCCAGGTAAAAACATGCCTGGGGTTGTGCCTGGGGGATGTTTCCCTGAATCCTGCTGTGTTTAGGGAGGAATAAATGGAAAATCCAGGTTTTTTCCCCCATTTAATGGCTAATCCTGCTCCAGGGAATAATTTTTAACCTCCCGTGGCTGAGCCAAAGCAGAGCTGGCCTGGCCTGAGCTCCCTGAGGGGAAATTCTGGAATTGTCAGGGATTGGGAGAGGGACAATCCTGGCTGGAGGTGGGCAGGGGTGGAAATAGGAGCCTTAAAAGGAGAGGAATGGGAATGGAAGCAGTTCTGTGAATTAAAAAAAAAAAAATAAAAATTAAATTCAGGGACCTGATGGGGTGAGAGGAGCAAAAATTTGGGAAAATATGGGGAAAGCAGGGGAGCAAAATCCAGGGAAATTAGGATTAAACCGAGGTGTGAATGGAACAAAAATCTGCCGGGGTGGCACTGCCAGGATGTTGCTGGTGCCACCCCCGGGTGCTGCCACTTCATCTCCAACCTCTGCTGACTCAGCTCCTCCTCGGGCCCATTTCTCTTATCTCTGCCCTTGTCAGCTCAACCCTCGCCCTTTTTCTGCCGCTAATAAACGGAAAAAGGGGTGGAAAACAACACCTGGAATTTTTATCCGGGCATCCAAAGGCGTTTCCTCGTTCCCAGGGATCCCAGGAGCTGCTCCAAGTTCTGCTGGGCAGGGGGACAGTGACCCTGGGGAGGGATTTTCCTTTCCCAGATTGATCATTGAGTGTGTTCCTGCTTCCCAGAGGGTTTTGCTGGAGGTAAATTGGGTCAAAAAATGGGAGTTTTGGCTTTTCCAGCCTTTTTCTGGGAAAGCTTGAGCTGTGTCCTGAGGGTTTTCCCACCCTCTCTGTGCTCCAGGTATGACTGTTGCTCCAATTTCACAATTTTCACCCTTAAAAGTAGTGGAAAACAACAGCTGGGACCTTTATCTGCACATCCAAAGGTGTTTCCTCATTCCCAGGAATCCCAGGAGCTGCTCCAGGTTTACCTGGGCAGGGGGACAGTGACCCTGGAGAGGGATTTTCCTTTCCTGGAGCAATTCCTGAGCGTGTTTCTGCTTCCCACAGGCAAACTGGGTGGAAAAGGGGATTTCTAGCACACGAACCCTTCCTATTTTTTTTTTTTTTCTCTGGAGAAGTTTGAGCCGTTTCCTGAGGGTTTTCTCACCTTCTTCATGCCCCAGGCGTGGCTGCTGCTCCAATTTCCCAATTCCAGGCTGCAACAGCTCTGGCCACTGCATCATTCCCACTCCTCCTCCTCCTCCTCCTCCTCCTCCTTCCTTGGGCAAGTTGAGGTTCTGGGGAATGAAAATTCCCTTTTCCACATCCCAGAGATAGGGAATGGACAAGGATTTGGGGCTCCTTTTCCACCTTCAATAGAGGAATTTGTGTAAAAATTCTCTTTTCCTCCAGGGAAGGGGATTTGGGTCCTCCTGTCCTCACAGATCTCCCTAAAAACAATCCCTCCTCCCAAAAAATCCCTCCCATCTCCAGAAATCCTTTTCTTGAGAAACCTGCCAAATCCCAGCTTTATTTTTAGACCTGGACGTGTCCCCTGGGTCACCTGGGTGGCCCCAGGAAGGGACAACAAATCCCAGATTTCCTGGGAATTGTCACAGCTGGGAATCACTTGTGTGGCTCTGCACCTTCCCTGGGGCTTTTTCCAGCACAAAAATAGGATTTTATTCCAGTGTGGGGCTGGTGCTGCTCATCCACCTCTGCTTTGGGAATTTTTCCATAGGGAGAGCCCTTCCCAGCACAGTTTTTTTTGGAATTTTGCAGTCTTTTCCCGTTTTTTTTCCTGGCATTATGGTGCAATTCCTGTGCTTAGGTTCCACAATCTCTTCTGGGAAAGGGGAAAAGCAGAATTTCCCTCAATTTCTGAGCAGCTCCAGCAGCAGGAGAATTGCCAGGGGAAGGAACAGGGCAGGGCCAGGTTCCATGACGTGCTGGGATCTGTTGGAATTTTCCTCTTGGCTTGTCCAGACAGGTGGGAAATGCTGAAATTTGGGATCCAGTTTGTCCTTGTCACTTCCCCTTTACCTGCTTTGGGATCTCTGAGCAGCACAGGGGGCTGTGATCCCACCCAAAATTCCTTTGCCAAGGAAAATTCACAATTTCTGGGAAGGTTCAATGGGCACTGGGTTGGGTTTGTGTCCCTGGAGGATTTTAGGGACAGTGGAGTTTTTTGGGAAGGCCTTGGGGCTGCAAATGTTCCTGGTTTGGGGATAATATCAGAGATTACCTGACTTGAATTAGGGTTTTTTCTGCCTAAAATTGGAAATATCTCACTGGAAATCTCCAGCTGGAAGGAAATCCAGGATACACTGAATTTTGGGCCCTTTTTTGCCCAAAATTTGTCATTTCCAGGCTCAGATTTTGCACTCCCACAGTGGGATAGGCCTTTCACTCCTGTCACACTGGGGAGCGAATTTTGGGTGGATTTTGGACATCCCACACCAAGAAATCCCCCTCAGCCAAATCCCTGGGGTTTCTCCTGCCGGGAATGGGTTTGGGAATTGCCCTTTAACCCCCGGGAATGTTAGAAAATGAATTTATTGTGGGGCAGGGCCATGGCCTGGAACAGCCCCAGTCCCACGTGGGATCCAAGGCCTTGGATTCCGGACTTTTCCTCGCAGGGAGGAGCTGAAATCCTGGAAAATCCAGTTGGGATCATCCAGTCCCAATCCTACCCCTGCACTGGACACAGAAATCCCGAATATCCAAGAGTATTTTCCATAAATTTTCTGGCTCTGGCAGCCTCAGGGCCCTGCCCGTTCCCTGGGAAGCTTTTCCATGCCTTGGCCACCCCCTGCATGAGGAATTTTCCCTAAAATCCACCCTAAACCTTCCCAGTTGTGCTGTCCCAGCAACTTTAGATAATCCTTGCTCCACTCTAGGGAATTAAGGTTGAAATCCCCAAAATTCCAGCTCCTTTCCCCAGTCCCTCTTTTCAGGGCAGATTTCAGCAGCATTTTGTTCCCTCTGGAGCAAAAAAGGCCCAAGAGAGGCTGGAGATGGTTAAAAAAAAGAATCTATGTTGAGAATTCCGGGAAATGTGTTTTCCCGGGGTGGTTTTGTCTCTCTCCAGAAGGTGACAGAGTCAGAACCTGTTTGGGAATATTTCGAAATCCAGGGAGAAGCTCCGGAGGAGTTCCGGAATTTGCCACAAGCAGGGGCAGCTTCTGCCTGCCCCTGGGTTTTTGGGAATAAGAGAGGAAGAATTCCTTGGACAGCCTGGAATCAGGGATTGGGAAATAAAGGGGCAAAGGGAAATATTTGGGGCAGGAGGAGGAAACCCAGGAAGGGTTTGGGGGACACCAGGGAAGATTCTGTGAGGAAAAAATTCCTATTCCTGGATTTTTTTTGAGTTTTTCCTTGGAAAAGGGGGAAAGCTTTTCCATGGAGTTACCACAGTGTTGCTGGAGGGATTTTTTGGGGGGAAAATTCCTGGAAAATCTTGGCTCAGTTGGATTTTCCCATTTGAAAGGAGCAGTGGGATGTGTTTGGAACACAGGGAATGGCAATCCAAGGGTTTAACCTGGAATATTCTCAATTTTATGTGGGATAGAGGGAAAACTGGGATCTGTGGGTCCCAAATTCCTCATCCCAGAATTCCCTCCTGGCCAGGAGCTCTGGAGTTGCTGGGCTTGTTTTTCCCACCTGGAATTCCTGGGGTGTTGAATCTGTTCCTGCTCTTTGCTCAGAATCCGTTGGGAAACTTTCACCCCTTCCCTCTCCTGGTTTTCCTTGGATTTTTATTTATCTGGAATGTCCCAGTGGAGCAGCTCCTGTGAGGTTTTGCGAGTTCTTTCTTTGGGGACACTTTTCCATGGGATCTCCACAGAATATGGGGAGAGATCCCCAGGGATCCTCCAGCCCAGCCCAAAGGCTCAGCTGGAAAAATCCAAATAAAAGCAAAATTCCAAAGGAATTAAAGGAAGGAAGGTGAAAATACAGGCTTTGGTTGGAAATGGTGGGAGAGGAGAGCTGGGAATGCCTCAAAATCCACTCAAAATCCCCCTCAGGCGTCCCTGGAAAACAGCCCCCAAAAGAGGGAGTTGTTTAATTGGGATTTTAATGGGAATTAATGGATTTTAGTGGATTTAAAGGCACTGCTGGAATTTGGGGATGTGTGGTTTTGGAATGGGAAAAAAACCCACTTTTTCTCCCTTTTTTTAAAGGAAAATCATTCCAGAGGCACAGAATTTTTAAGGAGCCTTGGGGTTTGTTTTGCCTCATTAGTGAGGCTTTAATTAATTAGTTAATTAATGAGCCTCTCCCAATCCCAGAGCTTTCCTGGCATTCCAGAATCCCAAAACTTGGATTTTTTGGGTGGTTTTAATGCCCAAAGCCAACGGGAATAAAAATTTCTTGCCCAAATCAGAGGGAATCCAGGAAAAATCCTGAATTTTAGGGAGAACTTTAGGACTAACCCCCCAATTTTGCCCCAAATCAGGTGGCACTAAAAGAAAAGTCTTGAACTTTTGTGACAAATCTCAGGTTTGTTTTTTTCCCCTCTCAGCCATGGATCCGGGCACTTCCAGCACTTCCCTGGTGGATCCCAGCGGAGACTCCGAGCGAAACGTGTCCAGGATCTGTGGGGTCTGTGGGGACAGAGCCACCGGTTTCCACTTCAATGCCATGACCTGTGAGGGCTGCAAGGGCTTCTTCAGGTGTGCCTGGACCCCTGGGAATCCCCCCATCCCAAAAAACCTCCAGAGTCCCAATGGGATCCCAAAATGGGGCTGGAATTCCGGGCGGTGCCACGTTCCCATGGTTTAAAGGGGGGAAATCATTGATTTTTTTGTGAGTTTGGAACCTTGGGATGGTTTTTCCCAAGTTTTTCCAGGGTTTTTCATGGATCTGGGAGCCTTGCGGTGCTCCGGGAAAAGGGAGGGGGGTGGGAAAGCTCCGCTGGGGTCACAAATTGGGATTTTTTCCTGAGCCAAAAAGCCCTAAAATGTCCTCAAAAAAAAAAACTCTGGGGCTGGGGGATGAGGAAGGGCAGGGCATCCCCTGGACCAGCTCTTCCTGAAATCCAGCATTTCCAGGGAATTCTGCTGTCCCCCCTTGGGAATTCTGCCCCTATCCCCACTCCCCCCTGGAGCCCTCCCCACCTCCCAGGGCAATTTCCTCATTCCAGGCTGGGAATGAGGTCTGGAATCCTCTATTTTTGGCCCCTGGGATCCCAAATCCGCCTGGGAATGGGCGGCTCAGGAAGGTTTCCATGGAATTCCCGCCCAGCCCGGCTCCGGTGTCACCCTGGGAGCCTCTGGAGCCACCCAAGCTGCAATTTTCATTCCAAACCTGGAATTTTGGCCTGTCCCAAGCCCTGGGAATGTTTGTTCCCTGCTCCAAGGCCTCGTTGTTTGTGCATTCCCTTTCCCTGTTTTTTTTGTGGGGAAAAAAGAGGTTTTTGTGCACCAAAATTGGGAATTTTGGGGTGTCCAGGGCTGAATTACAAGTGCTGGGATTGTTTGTTCCCATTTGGAACAGCAAAATTCCAAAGGTTTTGGAGGAATGGGGGAAAACAGCGCTGCCATCCCTTTTTCTGGGATGAATTCCTGAAAATCCCAAATTCTGGGCAGGTAAAGGCAGAGTGAAGCCACTTTGTTTACATCTGCCTTTCTAAAACCAGCTTTAAATTCCTGGGGCTGCAGCCAGAGGAAATCTTGCAGATTTTTACCCAGATTTATTTGAATTTTTTAGTATTTCCTAACCCCTATTTGATATTTTAACCCATATTTGACATATTTTACCCCTATTTAATAATTTTAACTCAGATTTGGGGGGTTTTTTTACCCCTTTTTTTTTTATCTGAGTTTTGGTCTTGGGCACTTCCAGGGATGGGGCAGCCACAGCTTTTGTGGGAGTTCTGTTTCCAGGGCCTCACAGGGAGGAACTTCTTCCCAATATCCCATTTACCCCTTTTCCTGGGAAAATTCTGGCTCTGACCTTTTGTCTTGGAAGTTTCTGACCCTTTTTCCTTGGAAATTCCGGCTCTGACCATTTTTCCTTGGAAATTCCAGCTCTGACCCTTTTCCCCTGGATTATTTTGGCTCTGACCCTTTGTCCTGGAAGGCTCTGACCCTTTTTTCCCCTGGATTATTTTGGCCCTGACCCTTTTGTCCCGGCGGTTCCACGTTCCCATCGCGCTGTGGTTTCCCTGCAGCTCAGGGCTGTCATTTTCAGCCTCCTCTCTCCGTGTCCTGCAGGGAGAATTCCTCTCCCCTGCACACCCAAAATGTGCTCGGGCCAGTTCTGCCAGCAGAGCCGGGCTTAGGGCAGCCGGGTTTAAACCACACGAGTTTATTTTGCTGCCAGGGGGGATTTCTCTGCAATCCTTCCATGCCCCTGGCCTCAAAAATCCTCATTTAGACCCAAAAAAAGCCAGCAGGCTGGGCTGGGCTTGGGGCAGCCTGGCTTAGTGGAAGGGGATCAAGCTGGGTTTAAGGTCATTTTCCCCCCAAAACCATTTTAGGATGATAAACCCATGGCTGAACCCTTTGGATGTTTCCCTGTGGGAAATTTTCCTTTTTGAGCAACACCCTGAAGCTCCCGACCCAACTGATGTTTGCACCATCACCCAAAACAATGGGAATTCCTGGGAATTTTGGGAATTCAGCCTAAAAAGGGATTTTTTTTTTTTTTTTTTGCCTTTTTTCAGGAGGAGCATGAAGAGGAAAGCCATGTTCACCTGTCCCTTCAGCGGGGACTGCCACATCACCAAGGACAACCGGCGGCACTGCCAGGCCTGCCGGCTCAAACGCTGCGTGGACATCGGGATGATGAAGGAATGTGAGTGTCCAGCCCTTGGGAATGACCCTGGGAATGATCCAGGGGCTGTTTCTGTCCCTTTTCCACAGCCTGGGACCATCCCAGGGGGATGCAAAGGGCAGGGGGAAGCAGCAGGTAATGATTGAGAGGAGCTGGTTTAATGATTCCTTCCCGTCCCATTTAATGATTCCTTCCCATCCTTCCTATGTTTTCTCATGGATTTTTCTGGGTTTTTGAGGAAAATCAGCTCCATGGCTCCCAATGGCTCTCCAAATCCCCCTTTTCAGTGTTTTCTGAGCTCCACAGGGAGAGCTGGATGCGTTTCCCCATCCCTGTGGAGCCAGGTTGGGTTTTCCTCTTCTCCCTCTGGGATTTTTTTTTTTTTTCCTGAGCCTTTTTTCCATGTGGGATAAAGCAGGGACTTAAGTCAACAGCAGAGAGGGAATTAAAGCGGTTTTTAAGCCCAGTCCAAACACACAAATGTGGCCTAAATGTTTGTTTTCTCCTGGTGTATTTAGAGATAAGTGGCTTTTAAAAATAAAACGTGTCGGGGGAGCTGGGTGCTCCTGGAGAGCTCCAACCAAACATTTTCTGCTGTGGCCAGGGTGTCCATGGAGCTGGAAATTCGGGATATGGAAGCAGAGACCTTTCCCTGATGTCACCCCAGGGGCTCCAGAAAATCAGAATTTAGAGGTGTTTGCAGGGGGGAAAAAAAAGCTTAAATTTTCTATGATCCTGATGGAAATCCCTGTATTTCACTCTTTGGGATGGGCAGGTTGATGAGGGAGGAAATGGCCACACCCCGCACTGGCTGTCCCCAAATTCTGGGGAGCTGTCCCTGATTTTTGAGGAGCCCCCTAATGAGGGAAGTGCTTTAATTTGCACCAGCAGCCAATTAATTACCCGGGAAGGGTTGGAAATTTCCTGGGCAACAATTCCAAGGGGTTTTATCCAGGTTTTCTCCACTGGAGTTAACATGTAAACAGCCCTGTTAGCAAATCTTGTCTGGATTAACCAAAACTGACCCAGAGAGGCTAAAAATAGCTAAAAAATGGACTTTGCCGCTGGAAAAACCAGGGAGGACGAAGAGTTGGGGTTATTTTTAGGTGGAAAAAGGGAATCAGGAAGGTTTTGAGGCCTCGTTTTCCACGGGGAATGTGGGATGAGGAGGAGGAATAAACCTCTGCTGGGGTTTATTTGGGCTCTGACCAAGGCAGACCCTTCCTCACCCCCGGAATTTGGGGTTTGGACTGTGGGGTTTGTCCATCCCGAGGATTTGTGACCCCAAAGAGCCACAGCCCAGGCTCTGGCAGGGAGGAGGTGCCACTTGGGCAAACATTTGTGGTTTTCTGCCCATCAGGGGACAAACAGGACAAGGGGGGACAGGCAGAAAAAATCCCCTCCAGGCCTTGGGATTTGGGAATTCTGCCTTTGGCACTCCTGGCTCTGAGGAGGGCAGGTCTCAGCCTCTCCTCACTGCTTTACCCTGTGGAGCAAATGTGGCTTTTCCCACCTCCTGAATGGCCAGAAAATGTGGGATTTTCCCTTCCCTGCCTCTTTCCAGCTGCTTGGAGCTGAGGGAGGGGTGTCCATCACTCAGGGATGTTGGGGCTCCCTTGAATCCTTCCCTAAAAATCCTCCTCTGTGGGTTTTAAACAGCTCCTGATTTTGGTGCAGGGATGGGAGACCCAGAGCAGGCAGTGCCCATGTGGGTGATGCTTTTTGTGATAAAACCTGGGACAGAGAAATGGCAAAATCCTGATTTTCCTCCCCCAAGCACCCACAGAGCTGCCAATGGTGGAGGTGGGAGTGACCTTTCAGCCCCTTCTGAGGTGTCTCAGGCCCCTCTGAGATTGTGCAAGGCTGGAAAATGGAAAATGGAGAATGGAAAATCGCCCTTGGCCAAAGGAGAGGGGAGGCCAAGGGTTCCATGCCTCGAGCTCCTCCTGCCTTAAATTCCACCTTGACCCTCCCAGCATTGCATCCCTGCACCCAGGGAATTCAAAAACAGCCCTTGGGGGGGTCTCCAGGCAATGGAGAAAGGGCTGAGCAAAGGGAATTCTGTTTTTTTAGAAGGGTCTGTCCCACCCTGCGCTCTCATCGTGACCCCAGAGATTTTGTGCAGCTCCTGGTGCTTTTCTTCCCTTCCAGCCCCTCAGAGGCTGCTCAGGGCTTGGAGTTGTTGATAAAAAAAGTGAAGATTTGAGCCCAAATTGCTGCTGTGGCTGTTCCTTTTCCCTAAATAAACAGACCCAGCCTTGCGTGGAGTCCAACCTTTGGTCTCTGCCGAGCGCCACCACCCCAATAAAAACCATAAATCTCCAGTCCTGAGGGCGGGGGAGCTTTGGCTGTGCCTTGACCTTAAAAATCAGATTAAAAGTGCCCTGGAGCAGTGCTGGACACCCCTGGTGACAGCTGGGAGCCGAGAGGAGCCGGAGCTGGGTGAACCCAGCGGCCCCAAGGGTTTGGGATTGGGATTTGAGAGCAAACAGGGAGGGAGCAGAGCAGGCAGGGGCAGGGCTGGCCTGGCCTTGGTGCCACCAGAGCCTCCCCTAAGAGCACCAGAAACCTCTAGGCACAGCAGAAAACCAGGACCAAGGGGCTGTAGGGGGGGAAAGAAAGAGATTTTCCTAGGGTATCCAATCCCTATTAGGGTCATTTGTATCCCCAATCCCCAATTCAGATCATTCCAAACCCTAATTCTGCCTCTTTTTCTCTCCCAGTCATCCTGACGGACGAGGAGGTGCAGAGGAAGCGGGAGATGATCCTGAAGAGGAAGGAGGAGGAGGCGCTGAGGGAAAGCCTCAAACCCAAACTCTCCGAGGAGCAGCAGAAGGTCATCGACATCCTGCTCGAGGCCCATCGCAAAACCTACGACCCCACCTATGCTGACTTCACCAAATTTCGGGTATTGACCCCCAAAAAAATCTCTTTTATGCCTCAAATTCCTCCCTGCCCTGCAAAATCCACAAATCCTTCTGCCAGCCCCATTCCTCAGGGAGTTTTCTGTGTTTTCTCCCCCAGCCCCCTGTAAGGAGCCACCCCAGCAGCAGAGGGGCCACCAAATCCTCATCCCTGCTCACCCAGGACTTGTCTTCAGAGGATTCCTCGGATCTCTTTGGCTCTGAGGCCTTCAGCACATTCCCAGGTGGGAATCCCAGTTCCTCCCGGCCCCAAACTGGGATTGGGAGCCAGGGGGGGACCCCAGGACTCGGTTTGGGCTGGAGGTGACGCCTCAAACCACCCCAAATTCCAGGGGTGGGGAAGGGTTATGCCAAATTAACCCCACCACGAGGGTCTGCCCTGCTCCTCTTCCTCTTCATCCCACATTCCCAGACTGGGATCCCAAACCAGCCCTGAATCCCAACACCCTGTGATGGAAAAACTGCCCCCAAAACCAGCCAGATTCCCTCCTCTCACCCCTCCAGAGCTCACAGGGGCACAAATGCAGCAGTTCCACCCAAGTTTGGCATTCCAGAGCCTTTTTTTCACCTCCTGGGGGGGCTCATTGAGGTGCCAACCCCTCCCAGAGCTTTTTCCCTCTGTGCAGATTCCGTGGAGCCGCCGCCGTTTCCCAGCCTGGGGCTGCCAGAGGAGCAGGACGAGAGCTCCTCCATGAACCTGGAGTTCTCACAGCTCTCCATGCTCCCACACCTGGCTGACCTGGTCAGCTACAGCATCCAGAAGGTCATTGGCTTTGCCAAGATGATCCCAGGGTTCAGGTGAGGCCTTGGATCCCAAAAATCTGGTGTTTTCTACTCCTGGGAATCCTGTGCTGCTCTTCACACCCTTCCCTGTTTCCCCTTCCCAGCTGTTTTCTGTCTCTCCCCCTCCCTGGGGTTCTCCTGTTTTCCCAACTCCCTGGAAAATGCAAATTCCATCAGGGAGACACCCAGAGCTCCTGCAGCACTCGAGGGGCTCGGGAGGGGCCTCAAGTTCTGTTCACCCCAAGATTTGGGGCAGAAATTCACCCAAATAAACCTCTGGAATGGGAATTTCTGTGGAGGGAACCCCACCCTGGGGGGTGGCAGCTCCTCCTGACCCTGTCCTGTGTCCCCTCTGCCCCCTGAGCATCCCCCTCCTCACCCAGAGGGCAAATCCTCTTGCAGGGACCTGTCTGCAGAGGACCAGATCGTACTGCTCAAGTGCAGCGCCATCGAGGTGATCATGCTGCGCTCCAACCAGTCCTTCACCCTCGAGGACATGTCCTGGACCTGTGGCAGCAACGACTTCAAGTACAGGGTCAGCGATGTCACCCAAGGTAAGGGAATTCCTGCCCCAAATCACCAAATTCTGTGGTTTTCCCCTCCTGTAGAGTCTTCTCTCTGCAGCTGGTTTTGTGCTGAGAAAGGGGGTGGGCCCTGCCCCAAATTCTGGGGGCTTGGGGAGTGACAAGTGGGGCTTTAAGGATCTGCAAGTGGCACCTCAGAGTCTCCAGTGCCACCTCAATGTCCCCAGAGCTGCTCCAATGTCTCTGAAAATATCCCCTTCTAGAGGAAAAAAAAAAATCATTTTCCAAAGGGAAAATAAATCCTCTTTGAGAGGAAAAGAGCCTTTCCCAGAGCCCCTCTGAGGTTCTGTTCTCTCCCCAGCCGGGCACAGCATGGACCTGCTGGAGCCGCTGGTGAAGTTCCAGGTGGGGCTGAAGAAGCTGAACCTGCACGAGGAGGAGCATGTGCTGCTCATGGCCATCTGCATCCTGTCCCCAGGTAGGGACAAACCCACCACAAACCCTAAACACCCTCTGAAGGGAGGGGAAAACCCCAAATCCTAAAAACCCACAAAAAAGAGAGAAAGAAAAAAGCTAACCCTGAGCACAGCTGGTCCTAAAAATCCACCAAAGAGAGGGAATCACCCAAAACACTAAAAAGGGGCAAAAGGAAGGAAATAACCCCAAACCCTCAAACCCCAGGAAAGGGAGGGAATAACCCAAAACCCTAAAATGGGGCAAAAAGGGAGGGAATAACCCTAATCACCCAAAACACTAAAAAGGGGCAAAAGGGAGGGAATGAGCCTAAACCCTCAAACCCCAGGAAAGGGAGGGAAATCTCCCAAAACCCTAAAAAAGAGCCAAAAAGGGAGAGAATAACCCCAAACCCCAATAAAAGTAGGCAACCACCCCAAACCCCCAGTGCACCCCCTCAAACCTGCCCTTCCCGCAGACCGTCCGGGCGTGCGGGAGCCGCTGCGGGTGGAGGCCCTGCAGGAGCGGCTCTCGGAGGTTCTGCAGAGCTACATCCGTGCCCGGCACCCCCCGCCCGGCAGCCGCCTGCTCTACGCCAAAATGATCCAAAAACTGGCGGATCTGCGCAGCCTGAACGAGGAGCACTCGAGGCAATACCGCTGCCTGTCCTTCCAGCCCGAGCACAGCATGCAGCTCACGCCGCTGGTGCTCGAGGTCTTCGGCAATGAGATTTCCTGAGGAGTTGGATTTTGGGGAGAAGATAGTCCCAGTTGGGGTTTGGGCATTGCTGGTTTGGGATTTTTCCCTTTCCAGGAGTGGCTGGTGCATCCCCCTCCTCCGAGGAGGTTTTGGAGCCGGGATGCCTCAAATCCCTTCTTTTTCTGGACGTTGGGAAGGGGAAAGTGCCGGGAAGTGAACTCAGGGTTGGCACAGTGTGTGCCCTGCTGTGCTCCACCCGAAATCCCACAGCATCGTGGGTTCAGACACCCCACATCCCGGGCAGAAGGTGCTAGGGGCAGTGTCCCCTCAGCTCCCACACATTCCATGTGCTGCTGCTGCCACTGGACTGGGATGAGCCAGAGGCAGCCCCGAGAGAGGGAATTTTGTCCTGGAACCTCAAAGGGAAGAGCAGGATGAGCTTTGTTTGCACTCCCCGGGTATGGGGGGCAGGGGGATCTCCAGGAGACACCCCCACTTTGGGGCTGGACCCCTCTGGGGATGGGGTGATGACCCCTGGCCTGGGACAGATGGGACAGAGACCCCAAGTCCAGCTTGGCTTCCTCCCCTTGCCGTGTTCTGGAGGTGACTCCCGGCCCTTGTTCCCACCTGGAACAAACCTGGGGAAGATCTGGGAGCTGGGGGGGCTCCAAACCCCCGGGGAGAGCCATCACAGCCCTCCCCACCCAGGCCATGACCAAGGGCCAGGGGGGCCCCGGTTGTGGCTAATAAACTGCTGCTTGGGCAAATCATCTTGTGTGTCCGGCTGTCCCTGTGTGTCCATCCCTGTGTCTCGGGCCAGCCCTGGGTCCCCGGGGGGCTGTGCGGGACCGTGTCCCTCTGTCCCGGAGGCGTGTGGGGTTGTCCCAGTGTCCGTCTGTCCGTGTCCCTCTGTCCCGGTCGCGCCCCGCCTGTCCAGGTCCCGGCCGCCAGAGGGCGCTCGCGGCACCCAACCGATGCATTTATCATGCGCATGCGCACTCTCAGAGGAGCGGTGCAGAGCGCGAGCAAAGGGCGGGTAAAATTTGTGGGAGGAGCTTATTCCGCTGGGGGCGTGGCGTGGGTGGCGCCATGCGCGGTTTCCCGCGCGCCGCCCGGCTCGTGGTCATGGCCGCCCCCGGGACAGGAACCGGCACCGGGACCAGGCACAAGCGCCCGCACCCCGAGCCCGCCCCCCGCATCGGCACCCACGACGGCACCTTCCACTGCGACGAGGCGCTGGCGTGTTTCCTGTTGCGCCTCCTGCCGCGCTACCGGGTACGGCCCCGGGGCATGAGCGGGACGGGGGCACCGTGCGGGGCCGGGGCCCGGGGTGTTCCTCTCTCGGTCCCACGTGGTGACAGCTGAACTCACGCAGCTGCCGCCCAAGTGTCCCTAGTCCCACCGGGGGGTCACCCCCGTGTCCCCGGCCCTTCCTCGGAGTCGCTGCTCTGTCTCCAGTCCCTCCTCGAGGTCCCAGTATCACCTGGGGGTTACCCCTATCTCCCCCTCCCCGGTGTCCCTGGTCACCAGGAGCCGCTCCCGGGGGGTCCCCGGTGCCCCTGGGGCCCCTCAGCCCGGTGTCCCTGGGGACCCTCAGCCCGGTGTCCCCCGCAGGACGCGGAGATCGTGCGGACGCGGGACCCGCAGCGCCTGGCGGGCTGTGACGTGGTGGTGGACGTGGGGGGCGAGTACGACCCGGGGCGGCACCGCTACGACCACCACCAGAGGTGAGACCCCCCTCCCCTGGGGACAGCGGCGTCCCCGAGGGTCCTGGGGTGACCTCCTGGCCCCGCAGGTCCTTCACGGAGTCCATGCGGAGCCTGAGGCCGGACAAGCCCTGGAGCACGAAGCTGAGCAGCGCCGGGCTCGTCTATTGTCACTTCGGGTCGCAGATCCTGGCGGGGCTCCTGGGGCAGCCCGAGGACGGGCCCGTGGTCACAGCGCTCTATGACAAGGTGACAGGGGTGGCGGGGGGTCTGTCACACTGCCGGGGTCACAGTTCTGCCCAGGGCTGGTCCTCGGTGGAGAAAGGGGAACAGTTTGTGGGGGCAGATGGGGCAGATGGGCTTCCAGCTGGGCTGAGCTCTGCTGTCCCCTCACTGTCCTCTCTGTCCCCTGCTGTTCCCCTGACCCCCCTTGCTGTCCCCTCACTGTCCCTTCACTGTCCCTTCTTGCTGTCCCCAGCTGTACGAGAACTTTGTGGAGGAGATCGATGCCATGCCCCTGTCCCCTCACTGTCCCCTCACTGTCCCCGCTGTCCCCAGCTGTGTGAGAACTTTGTGGAGGAGATTGATGCCATGCCCCTGTCCCCTCACTGTCCCCACTGTCCCCAGCTGTACGAGAACTTTGTGGAGGAGATCGATGCCATGGATAACGGGATTGCACCGGCAGCAGGGGAGCCGCGCTACGCCCTGAGCACCACCCTGAGCGCCCGTGTGGGGCACCTGAACCCCCGCTGGAACGACCCCGACCAGGACACCGAGGTGGGGACAGCCCTGTGGGGATCACCCCTGTCAGGGACACCCTGCTGGGGGCCAGGCTGACCCCCGTGTCCCCAGGCAGGGTTCAGGAGGGCCATGGAGCTGGTGGGCAGCGAGTTCCTGGAGCGGGTGGATTTCTACCACAGGGCCTGGCTGCCCGCACGGGCACTGGTGGAAGAGGCTGTCAAGCGTCGCTTTGAGGTAATGCTGAGCCAGCCTGGGGGGAGTCTGGAATTCTGGGGGAGAATTGGGATGTGGGGAGGCCAAAATCCTTCAGTACAAACCTCCCAGGGGAGCCTTTGCACCCTGTATCCTGCATGGCCCCTGCAGGAGGGCACTCTGAGCTTTGGGGACGCTGAGCCCAGGGGGGATTTGGGAGTCACTTCCATGTCCCCAGTGTGTCCCCTCCACAGGTGGACACCAGCGGGCAGGTCCTGGAGCTGTCTCAGGGTGGCTGTCCCTGGAAGGAGCACCTGTTCCAGCTGGAGCGGGAGCTGGCCCTGCCCAGGCCGCTGCAGCTCGTGCTGTTCCCAGACCGGAGCGGACAGTGGCGGGTGCAGAGCGTCCCCACAGCCCCCCACAGCTTCCAGAGCCGGTGAGACCCCCTCCCCTGGCCCTGCCACTGTCCCCCCCAGGGCCGGGGTCACTCCAACCCCTCTGTCCCCCCACAGGCTCCCCCTGCCCGAGGCCTGGCGGGGGCTCCGGGATGAGGCGCTGTCGGAGCTGGCCGGAATTCCCGACTGTGTTTTCGTCCATGCCAGCGGCTTCATCGGGGGGAACCGGACCCGGGAGGGGGCCTTGGAGATGGCCCGGAGGACGCTGGAACTCGGGCGGAGCACAGAGAGTGTGTGAGCCCCCTCCCCAGCAGGGTCACCCCAAAAAGGAGCCCCTGGCCTGGTGTGGGGTCCCAGAGACGCTGCAGGGACCGTTCCTGCTTGGATCCTGGATTCTCCGAGGGATCTGCTGTGCTGGGGGGGGAACCAGCTCCTCCAGGGGGTCTCAGAGCATCCACCCTCCATGCTGGACTGGTGCCAGCCCAGCCAGAGACTTTTTGGCACCATTTCCTGGGTGTTTGTCCCCGTTCTTGTCACATCCCTGCACCGAGGTGCTGCCAACACCAGTAAAAACCAGTATGTGCCCAGTGCATTTGCTGTTGAGGAGGCTCTGTGTGACACTGTGGGGTTCCTGTGGCTCAGGGACAGCCGTGATCCCCCCTAAACACGGGGACAACAACCAGTGCCACCCCCCCGCTGCCACCAGGGCGATCCCGCCTGTCACCGGCACTGCAGGGGGGGGTCACGGTGTGTCCCCTCCCACCGCGCTGTTCCCGGGGCCATGCGGGCGGCGGGGCTGCTCCTGCTGCTGCTCCTGGAGCTGCCCCAGCACCCCCGGGGCGGTTCCCGGTGCCCGGGGGAGGCTCCACCCGGCGGCCACAACGAGACGCTGGGGACGGGCGTGGGGACAGTGAGAACACCCGATGTGGCGGCGCTGGTGGCCGTGGGCGGGTGGCTGGGGGCTGTCCTGGTCTGCGTGGGCCGGTTCGTGCGGCGGAGCCGGGAGGAGACGCGGCTGCACCTGCAGCACCTGCGGGCTCTGCCCTGCGCCGCGCGGCCACACCCGGAGGAGGAGGAGGAGGAGGAGTTGGAGCTGCTCAGCGGCGGCACCGGGAGCCAACCGGGCAGGCCCCAGGGGTGAAGCCCCGCCAGGCTTGCCCCAGCAGCTGTGGTGGGTTTGGAGCTCGGGTCACCCCTGGGTCACCCCTGGATTCCTCCTCCATCACCCCTGGATCACCCCTAGATCTCTCCTCCATCACTCCTGCATCCCCCTGGATCACTCCTGGACCCCTGGATGCTCCTGCCTGGCCCCAGGAAGGGGTTGGATGCTGTGGGAGGGGGAATGGTCTCCCCCTGGCTCTGGGGAGGATTTTGGGGGTCCTGGGGCTGTTGGGGTGGGGGGAGCAGGGGCTCTGTGCTCTCCCTGTCCTGCCAGTGCAGTGTAATCCTGGGATTAAGGCTGTGTAATCCCAGCAGCATTAATCCCCTCTGGGGGGCTCACATGGGGCAGCACGAGCACCCTGGGGCCGCCAGGGTTGGGTTTAGGGACACACAGAGGGTTTGGTTCACTTTGGGGGTTTTAGTTCACTTTTGCTCACCCTCAAGAGAAAGCCTGGGGGTTGTGTGTGTGGCCAAAATCCCCCCACCCCAAACCCCTTCAACCATCACCTTTCCCCAAAATGGGGTCTTTGACCCCAAAAGAGCAGCCCTGGCCCATGGACTGCAACGGGATCACACCAACAGCTTCTGTGAGTTCCCAGAACTGCCCCAAAAAACAACTCTGCAGCCCCCAAAGCCCCTCCTGACCCACAGGACTTCCCAAATTTGCCCCCGAAAATCTTCAAATCCCATCGGGGCAAGGAAAGAAGAGGAGAAGGAGGGAAAAATCCACCTTTAATTGGGGCAGGAGCAGCACTGCCAGACCCCTGAGCAGGTTTGGGGGCTCCTGGAGGGAGAGGAGGGAGGAGGAGGAGGCCCTGGGGTGGCAGGGCAGGGTCAGAGCTCGGAGAAGAGGGGCTGCTCCCTGACACTGCCCAGCACGGGCAGGGGGCTGCGGCGGGGGCTGGCGCGGGGCTCCAGGGCGCTGACGAAGAAAAAGGGGATGTGGGAGATCTTCCCTGAGGACCAGCACTGCAGAGCAGAGAGTGGGACAGGGGTGAGTGTCCAAACAGCACAGAAACAGGGAAAACCCTTCAGGACTGAGTCCAGCCCGTGACCTGACAGGCCTTGTCACCAAGTGCCACATCCAACGCTGGCTCATGGCTCACCCTGATCCCACCCAGCCCCTTCCCAGTGCCACCAGTGTCCCCTGGGACTGGGAATACCCAGGGGAGGGACTCACCACGGTCAGGAGGGCGCCCTGAGGGAAGCAGGGGTGGAAGGAGATGAGCTGGGGCCGGGCACCGCGCTCACCCCGCACGAAGCCGCTGTGGGGTGGGGGAACAGCTGGGGTTATGGCCTGGGAAACAGCCCATTCCCAGGGAATTGGGGGTGTTTGGGGTCTAAGGGGAAACAGCCCATTCCCAGGGAATTGGGGGTGTTTGGGGTCTAAGGGCATGCACTGGGAAAGGACAAACCTATCCCAATCTGCTGCAACAAACCCACACCCACACAAAACCCTCTGCTCTAACAAAACCCAAACCCACCCCAAATCTGCTCTAACAAAACCCAAACCCACACAAAAGGCCCTGCCATGAACCCAAACCCACCCCAAACCTGCTCTAACAACCCCAACCCCCCCTGCAATGAACCCAAAGCCCCCCAGGCCCGCAGCTCACCAGGGCAGGAGCTCAAAGACGGGGCTGTTGCGGGTGCGGAAGACGGCGATGGCCGGCTGGCTGCCCGGGGACTCGGGGTGTCCTGCAGGGGACAGCAGCACCAAGGCTCTCCCTTGTCCCCCCCGTGTCCCTTCTCCCTGCGGGCAGCAGGATTGCCAGGACAGACCCAGGGACGGGGCAGGACTGACCTCTGATGATCACCGCCAGCCTCTCCCCAGTGGGGTCCCACACCATGGAATGAATCTCTCCTCCGATCCTGGAACAGCACAAGTCCCCAAAATTGGGGGGCAGAGGCCACCCTGGGTGTCCCCAGCAGCGAGGGGTGGCTCCCAGGGGGAGCAGGGACCCCCCTGTGCCCCTGGGTGCCCCAGCCAGACCCACCTCTCCTCCCCGTAGAGGGTCTCGAAGGTGGTCTCAGACAGGTCTGCCACGATCGAGGCTGTTTTGGAGCCTCCCACCTGCCCCTGCATTTCCCCTGAAAGGGGAGAAATCCACACTCCATAAATCCAGCTGGATTTCCCAGGTGGTCATTAATTTAATTCTTTTTCAGAGAAGCTGTGCTGGTGTCCCAGGAGTGGCTGGAATGGAGGACAAGGAACAGCAACCACCAGGACCCCCAGTCTGGCCCTGGACCCACTGGAGTCTCCCTGAAATCCCTTCAAGACCCCACAACTGTGACTGAGAGTGAGGAGCAATGTGAGGGATGGAAAAAGCTGAATTCCAGAGATTCCATGCTTGGAGACCCCAAAACACCCCCTGTGTGTCCCAGCTCCTCACCCCAAAGCTGTGGGGTCATTTGGGAGCTTTACCCAGCCCTTGGGAAGCTCCAGGTGGGACAAACTCACCCCGGTACTCGGAGAAGGACAAGGAATAGATGACAGACTCGCCCAGCACGGTGAAGAGCAGCCGGCTGCCATCGGGGCTCCAGCACCCTGTCTGAAGGGATGTTCAGATTGGATATTGGGAAGATTCCCACAATTAGGGAAAATTTCCTCAATTTCTTGGGCTGGCTGCCCAAGGCAAGGGTGGAATCTCCATTCCTGGAGGGATTTAAAAGCCCTGTGGATGTGGCACTTGGGGACACAGGTCAGTGGTGGCCTTGGCAGTGCCAGGGGTTGGCCTGGGTGATCCCAGAGGGCTTTTCCAGCCTAAAGGATTCCCTGTGTGGGGAATATCCCATCCTACCTGGCAGCGTCCCTTGATGGTGGGCCAGCGCTCACAGGTCCACATCTGGGCCTCCCACACCCTGCAGGAGATGGGATTTAGGGAGCAGAATTCCTGGGAATTTGCCCCAATCCTGCTGCTCTGGGAATGCACGATGTCTAAGCCCATCATCCCCCACTCTGTCCCCACAACAGGAATGGGAGCAGGGAGGAAATCTGGGATCCAGATTGGAGTGAGGATGAGGAGCTCACCGGAACACGGCCGAGGGCGTGGCTGCCAGCACCTTGCTGCCATCAGGGGACCAGGCCAAGTAGGTGACACCGCCACCCCCAAACCACTGCAGCTGGACACAGGTCTCGGTGGACACATCCCACACCTGGAGGAGGGGACAAAGAGGACAATGGTGACCCCGGGATCAGGGAACACGGAGTGAAGATTTCAGGTGCAGGTGTGTGCACTGCCTGTGCCCAGCCCGAATGTCCCCTGGTGTCCCCTGGTGTCCCCAGGAGGGTCCTCACCAGCATGGCCGTGTCCACGGGTGACGCCGAGAGCAGCCGCTCCCCACTGGGTGCCCAGGCCAGGCTGGTGACAGGGCTGTGCCCAGGGTGGGACAGCACCTGGGCACAGCCCGACGAGGGTCTGCAAAAGAAGAGGGAGAAGCCCCCAGGATTTGGGATTTGCTGGCAGGATGGTGGTGGCCTTGTCCCAAAGGCCAACCCCAATGGGGTGACAACAGCCAGGAGGGGAAAGTGGGAGCTGTCACCTTGTGGAGAGGGAGGTGGGGTCCAGGTGCCACACCAGGACACAGCTCTGGCAGGCCACGGCCAGGATGGAGGCACAGAGAGGCTTCCAGGCCATGGCAGCCACGTTCCTCTGCAGGCGGTGCTTCAGCGAGGGCACGGTGGCACTGCCAGGAGGGGACAGAGGAGGGGACAGGTGAGGGGACAGGTGATACTGGGAGCCCTGGTGCAGCCACAGCGAGGGAGGACAGCAGGCTGGGGAGGGAGGGGGGTGTGCCTTGTGTGTGGGGACAGGAATTCCCAGCCAGGTGACACCAGAGGTGTGTGTGTCACCTGGTGTGACTGAGCCCAGCAGTCCCCACCCCGGACAGGGCCCAGGCTGGCCAGAAATCCCAACTTGGGGACACCTGGGGGGGCTGCAGGAACAGCTGGCAGAATCTTCTCCTGAGCAGGGACTGGCATTCCCTGGGGGAGCAGGGAGACCTGGGGGACAGGGGACAATCAGCCCATGTCCCCTGGTGCTGTCACCACCCCCCAGGGCTGTGTGACACCCCCAGGATGTCCCCAGAGCTACAGAGCAGGCAGGGAAAGGAAAGGCAAAGCTCTTCAGGCTCGGGGGAGAGTGGGAAAGGAGCAGGGAGGGCTGAATGGGAGCCCAGGTGTGCGAGGAGGCCACGGGCAGCAGGACCAGGGCAGTGCCTGCCCCGGGACAAAGCCTCACCTGCTGGAGTTGTAGACACGGATGGAATCGTCCAGAAGAGCCACAGCAAATTTGTTGGTGTGGGGGTGCCAGGCAAAGGCCCGGATGGTGCAGCCAGCCCTGGAGGGGGAACAGGGCAGGCTGAGACCCCCCAGAACCCCCTGGGCTGGCAAGGACCCTGCCCAGAGTCCCCAGAGAAATAAAACTTCCTTTTTGCTGCTCAATGGGACCGTTTACTTTGAGAAATTCCCTGTTTCTGGGAACTACTCAGAGGGCTCTGCTGAGGGTCTGGTGATCACAGTCTGGGGTTAGAATTAGAAGGAATTTTGCAGGCTCTGATGTCCTTTAACCCTGATCTCTCTCTGACCAGGACACACAAATGAGGGCAGAGCCAGTGGGGAAATATCTGTCTTTAATGGGTGAGCCCACCCAAACGGGCCCATCCTGTCTTTGTACCCCCACCCTTGGGGGGTGGTCCCAGACCCCCACACGGTGATTTTGGGACACCCAGGACTCACCAGTCCACGGTCTGGGAGAAGGCTGCAATCATGTCCTCACTGGTCAGCTGCAGGGAGAGGAGAACACAGAGCTGGCAGCAAGAACCCCCAGTGTCCAGCCCTTTTAGCCTCTCCCCCACCTGCATTCAGGCCCCTCTTGGAGCCCTTTGCTCCTCAAACACCTTCCCAGTGTCCATTTTCCACCAGAGGAGGAAGGAGCAGTGTCTGGAGCTGGGCATCACCAGGAGGAGCATTTTGGGAGGGATTTGAGAGGGAAAGGGACCACCCTCCACCCCAAATCGCTGCTCCCCATGGCCCTGCCTCCCGCAGCAGGAGTGGAGGCTGGAATGACTCACAGAGAGATGTGGGAACAGGGATCCGTGCAGCGAGGACAGCCAGCGGCACACGGCCAGCGCGTGGCTCGAGCCCGTCCACAGCCACCGCAGCCCTGCCGGGCACAGGACCCTCAGTGTCCCCGCCAGCACCACAGGGGACACAGGCAGGGGCAGCAGGGCACAGCCAAAGCATCACAGAGAGACCCAGGAGATGGCCAAACTCACCCTCCTCCTCGGCGCTGGCCAGCTCCCGCAGCAGCCCGCAGAGCCCGGTGTCACGCCTGCGGGGAGATTGTGGTCACTGCCCGCTGTCCCTTCCCTCTGGGGACAGATCAGGCTGCCCGGGGACAGCGGGGCACTCACCAGGCGCTGAGGCAGCGCTTCCACAGGGACTCGCGGTGGTGGATGAAGGGCGGGCGGGCAGTGGGCTCCAGGCGGCCGTGGGCCTTGAGGGGCTCCTTGGGCAGGGTCAGCACGGGCAGCTCGGGCACCTGCAGCGCCCAGAGCCCCCTGAGCCTTGAGGGGCTCCTCGGGCAGGCTGAGCACCCAGAGCCCCCTGAGCCTTGAGGGGCTCCTCGGGCAGGCTGAGCACCCAGAGCCCCCTGAGCCTTGAGGGGCTCTTTGGGCAGGCTGAGCACCTGCAGCACCCAGAGCCCCCCTGAGCCCCCCTGAGCCTTGAGGGGCTCCTCGGGCACCTGCAGCGCCCAGAGACCCCTGAGCCCCCCTGAGCCTTGAGGGGCGGCAAAGGGGCCTCCCCAGGGCAGGAGACAAACGGCGATGGGAGCAAAGAAGGGGCACAAGGAACAACCTGAGGGTAGCTGGAGGAAGAGTGACCCCAGCAGAGGGGACAGAGCTGAGGGGACAAATGTGGCACCGCCAAGGCTGGAGGGCGCTGGGCTGGCTCGGCTCTGGGAGCAGGGGGCTCACCTGGCTCGGGAGTCTCACCTGGCTCTGGGGAGGGGAAGGAGGGGGTCTCACCTGGCTCTGGAAGGCCAGCGGGATCTGCTCGCTGAGGCGGCCGCAGACCAGGGCGTTGTTGAGCTCGTACAGGGTGACATCCCCAGGGGGAGGCGGCGGCGGGAACAGCCCCAGGGAACACATGGCGGCGCCCGAGCCTGGGGGCGAGCCCGGGGTGGGAGTGACAGCTGAAACCTCCGGTGCCCTCGGGATGCGCCGGCTCCAGGCCGGTCCCGCCGGTCCCTCCGCCCCTCAGCCGCTCACAAGCCCCGGAACCCCCCGATTTCCCCCCGGCTCCCCCTCAGCCGCTCCCCGCCCTCAGCCCCCCGGCGCCGCCATCTTGGCTCCCCTCACCTCTTCCCGCTCCCGCTTCGCGCCGATCGCCGCCCTCACGGCCGCCCTCCATTGTGGGAGGGGAATTAAAAGGGCCGCGGCTCCCCTGGGGAAAAGGCGGGGTGCTCACGGGGGGACAACGCCACCCTTTACACATTTTCTACCTCAGGGGAGGGACAATATCAGGGTACTCTGCACAGACCCCCTCCACTGGTGATTTAGTGGCTCTCCGGTTGTAACGGGGACTAATCAAAATTAAGGGGCCGCTGTTACAGTCGTTGCCCCTTTAAGGGAGGAGGAGCCTCCCCGGGGTGGGCGGGGCGAGGGGCGTCTGCGGCCGATGGGCCACGTGGTGTTGGAGCTGGGCTGGGACCGGGACCGGGAACAGGGACGGGACCCCCGGGGACAGGGACGGGACCCCTGGGATACCCCTGGGACACCCCCGGGACACCCCCGGGACAGCCCCAGGATACCCCCAGGATACCCCTGGGATACTCCTGGGACACCCCCAGGACACCCCCAGGACCCCTCTGGGACCCCCCTGGGACACCCCCGGGGACACCCCCAGGATACCCCCGGGACACCCCCGGGACCCCCCTGGGACACCCCCGGGACACCCCCAGGATACCCCCGTGTCCTGTGGGTACCCCCGGTCCCGCTCCCGGAGCATCCCGGTGTCCCCAGTGCCACCTCCCCCGGTGTCTCTTGTCCCCGTGTCCCCCGGGGTGCCGCTCCCGCCCTGTGCCCCCCACCCTTTGCCTCCCTCTCAGCCCTTCTCCCGTGGCTCCCGCTTTTCTCGTGTTTATCCCCGTGTTTTCCTTAGCGGCCGCAAGAGTTATTTTAATTTTCTCAGGATATTAAATAAAGGCGGCGAGGGGGGAGCTGCGGCAGGGGGGCCCCACATTCCTGGCCCGTTACGGAGCGAGCGGGGTTCGATAGGAGACGACGATTTTGGGATGGCGCCGACATCAGAGCCACCGCAGGGCTGGCGTGGCCTCGTGGCGTCCCCCGGACCCCCCCAAACCCGGCCCTGATGGGGCAGCGAGACGGGAAAAATAAAAAAAATTAAAAAAAAAAAAAAAAATACCCGGTGGTGGCGGCGGAGGGGGGTCCCCGGTGGGGTTTGGGGGGTCTCTGGATGGGGTTGGGCTCTGTGGTTTGGGAGGCTCCGGGCGGTCGAGCCCTCGGTGGCCGCCGGGCCGGGGTTTGGCTCGGGGACGTGGCTCCTTGCCCCGCTTGGCACTGGCCCACCCACGGCGAGCAGCGGCAGGGATGGCGTTTTTTTGGGGAGGGAAACCCCCGAAATGGGTGAATTTGTGCCGGGGAGGGTGTGGCTGGATTGGAGAGGTGGCAGTGCCACTCTAAATCCCCCCGAGTGTCACCCTGGGGACAGCTCTGCCACTCCATTGATGCCTCCGTGCCTCAGTTTCCCCACCCTTTGTCCCCCTTTCCCTGGGGACAGGGTCCTGGCCAGCCCGTGGCCACTGTGACTCACCCTGGGCTGGCACAGGGACCTGCTGCCACCCCTATCCCTGTCCCCCCCATGTGCCAGCAGCTGTCCCCCCCCCCCGCTTTGTGCTGGCACAGGAGGTCGTTTCCTCCTCCTTTTCCCTTTTTCCGTGGCTTTTTGGGTTTATTTTTTTTCAGGAAAAGCCCCAAACCAGGGCTGAGCGCATCAAAGGCCTGGCGGGAGCCCAGGGCACGGGGAGGGGGAGCACAGCGGGGTCCCCGCCAGCCCACAGCGCCCAAAATTGGGGTGTCCTTGGGGACACGTGGCCCCGCCATGTGCCTCGTGCTGCCACGTGCACCCTGGAATGGGCCGAGGAGGGGAAACTGAGGCACAGGGCTGTGCACACGCATGTTCCCGTGCACACACGTGTGTGATGTCCCTGGGAGTGGGGACACGGCTGGTGGGGACACGCGTGGCAGGGGACAAGGCCTGTCAGGGCCCCGAGCCTGTCTGGATTTGGCTGTCCCTGAGGTTGGGGACACGAGGAGTGACATGGGGACAGAGGGACCAGGGGAACACGGGCCTGGGGACACGGGGATGGGCTCCTGGGAAAGGGGAGAGGCACAGGGGACCACAGGGATGTGGCACCTCAGGGGTTGAGGACAAGGGGACAAGCTGGGCTTGTCCCCAACCCCACTCAGCTCCTGCCACCCACAGAGAAGGGGGACACAGCAACCCTGAGCAGGGCCATGCCCCCCCTGTGCCTCAGTTTCCCCTGGAGCCCTGCAGGGAGGGGGAAGCTGAACCCATCCCAGCTGCAGAAGGGGGGCCCGGCTCCACTCTCAATCATTTTATTGCTTTTTTTCTGGGGGGCAGGAGGGGCAGGCAGCTAAAAAAGAGGGGGAGATGTTACATTAGGCTGGGGGAGGGGGGCAAACCCTGTCCCTGAGTGCGGGGGGCGAGGCGAGGGTTGGGGGGCAACAAGGTTTAGGGGGTGAAAGGGAGAACAGAAAGGGGGGAGTCTCGCCTTGACACCCCCCCGTGAGCCCCAGAGCGCTGGGAGAGCCCCCCCCCCATAATTTAAGACATAAATTAGAACGGCTAACGACGAGCTGGGGAATTGAGGGGAGGGGGAGAGAACTGGGGGAGCAGCACCCCATAATAAATATCCCCAGCAGCGCACAGGACGAGGAGGAGGAGGAGGATAAAAATAAAGGCTGAAAGGCTCAAATCTCCAACAAACTCCCGGCCTCGGGACTGCCGCCGTCCTTGCCGGGGGAGGCGGGGGGCGGCCGGGGGGACGCGGGGGGCTGCTCGGGGCCGGGGGGCGCCTTGGGGGGCCCGGCGGGCTCGGCGTGGGTCTTCTGGTGCTTGCTGAGGTGGTCGCTGCGGGTGAATCTCTTGCTGCACAGCAGGCAGGTGAACTTCTTCTCGCGCGTGTGGGTCCGGACGTGCCGCTCCAGCTCGTCGGAGCGGGTGAAGCGCTTCCCGCAGAAGAGCCAGTTGCACACGAAGGGTCTTTCCCCCGTGTGCCAGCGCAGGTGCGCCTTCAGGTGCGAGGCTTTGCCGTACACCTTCCCGCAGCCCGGGATGTGGCAGCTGTGCACCGGTTTCCTCCGGGACCCCCCAGGGCCCCCGAGCCGCTCCAGCTCTTGGCAGTTGGGGCAGTCGCAGGCCGGGCGTCCCCCCAAGGAGCCGCCGCGGGGACCCTTCGGGGTCTCTCCCGGCGTGGCTTTAGGGGCGGGGGGCGCCGCGGGGGCGTTGCTGTAAGGAGGGGGGTTCAGCGCGCCGAAATCGGAGCTGTAGCTGGGCAGGGGGGGGCTGAGGGTGGGCTGGCCCTGCAGAGAGCCCTGCAGCCCCTCGGCGCCCCCCGGCCCGCCCAGCCAGCCCCCGTTGGGGTGCACATCCCACCAGGACGGGGCGGCGGGCGCGGAGCCCCCCGGCAGCCCCCCGCCGATGCCGCCCTTGTACCAGGAGCCGTAGGGGTGCGGCATCTCCAGCGAGGGGTAGACCCCCGGCAGGCACTCGCCCGGGGGGTGCCCCTTGGCCGCCACCACCACAGGAGCCCCCAGCACCTCCTGGGCCCCCGAGGGCGCCGGGAAGGGGTGGCCGAAGGGGGCCGTAGTCGGGGCCGTAGGGGCCGGGGGAGGCCTGGGGGCTGGCGGACGGCGACAGCAGCCCCGGGGCGCTGGGGAAGGCGGCGGCGTACGAGTCACCCATGGGGGCGATGGCAGTGGGGCCGGCCCGAGGGGCGGGGGGCGAGGAGCGGGGGGCGATGGCAGCGGGGACACCCCAAAGAGAGGGGGCGATGTCAGTGGGTTCACCCCGAGGATTGGGGCCGATGTCAGCGGGGACTCGCGGCCATGGCACTCGCCAGCCTGTGGAAAAGGGGGACAGGGTTTGAGGGGCACCCTGTGCCTCGGGGGGACCCGTCCTGGGGGTCAGCTCTGCTGGGGGCAGCTGTACTGGGGTGTCAGCCCCGCTGGACAGCCAGTGCGGGGTCACCCAGCAGCTCCCCACCACCCCCAGTGCCACCCACCACCCCCAGTGCTCCCCATCCCCTTTGCCTCAGTTTCCCCGTAGAGCTGAGGCCACCCTGGCACCCCCCAAAGGGGCTTCCTTCTCCAGGGGCTGCTGTGGGGTTGTGCTGGTGGCAGGGCCTCCCTCCACCCCCAATCTCGGCTCCTCCTGCCTTTATGGCCTTTTAATCGAATTATGCTGCGGCCTCCCCCCTCCCCGGGTGACTTCCTCTGCTTTTATACCCGTCATGGCTTTCAGCTGCGCGGGCTGGGCCGGGGTATCCTGAGCTGTCCCTCGTCCCCATCACCCCCAGCCTTCCCTTTATTTTATTTTTTTTTTTTTAACTCATCTCTTCATCCGCTTTGGGGGCATTTCCACTTCGGCTTTTTTGTTTGTTTGGGTTTTTTATTTAGGGTGTCCCCCCCCGCCTTTGCCCTCCTTTCATTTTTTTTTATTTTTTTTTTTTTTTTTAATTTTTTTTTTCCGTGGTTTTTGCGCCTATTTTTACGCCGGCCCCAGCCGTGGCCGCAAGCGCGCTCCCGGTTTTCCAAGGATAACAAGGGCCAGGCCTGTGCCCCGGGAACGCTGCCCTGCCGCGAGAGCCGAGGTAATTAAAACCAGGGCGAGCGGCAAACGGAGGCGCACGCTTAAAATAGTGTCAAACTCCCATAAATCAGCTCCGCTTGCGCCGGGAAATTAAGGAGCAGGGAAGGAGCCCCGGGAGCTGCGGGCTGAGGATGGAGGGAGCTCAGTGCAGGAGTGGCCGCTGCCACTCGGGGTGACAGTCCCCTCGGAGCTCCTGCTGGGTCAGGGATCTTGACCCCTCCCGTGTCCCCTCCCGCTGTGGAGGGGTCCAGCCCCTGCTCTGGGGGTCCCCGGCCCCAAATTCTCGGTCCTGAATTCCCGGTCTCTTGTCACTGACCTCCAGTGTCCAGTTCTTGGTCCTCGGCTCCAGTTCCCCATTCCCTGTCCCCCTTGTTCCCCAGTCCCTGGTCCC
>NC_139792.1:141789-326789 GCF_965231275.1 Zosterops lateralis
CCGAGGGCTCGGAACAGGGCAGAGCCCCCTCCCCACCCCACCCAGCACCACCCACGGGGGGCACCCCGGTGTTCGGAGCCCCCCCGGCAGCCCAGTGATCCTCCCCAAGGTGGGGACAGGAGGAAAGCGGGGGGACATTGTGGGGGGGGGCAGGAGGAGCCAGGGGATGGTGGGGACATGGGGGGCACAGAGGGTCAGGGAGGGTTGGGGGTCCCATGGGACCGGGCGGGAGCTGGGGGGGTCCCATGGGACCATGAGGCACCCAGGGGGACATCGGGGGACCCAGGGGGACGTGGGGGATCCGGAGGGACCCAAGGGGACATTGGAGATGTGAAGAGACCTGCAGGGACAGAGGGACACCCGGCATGGGGCTGGGGGTTCCCACCCACGGTGCCCCCGGGTCAGGGTGGCCCCAGGGCTGAGCTGCGCCCACGGCCCCGGTGTTTCCTCCCACCCTTTAATTATCCCGGAATTATCCCTGGAAATAACTGCGGGGGCCGCGGGGCGGGAGGGACATGGGAGAGACCCCCGGCAGGGACAGACAGACCCTGGGACAGCCGGGCAGACCCCGGGGGCACCGGGGGGGGGACAGGGGTGACCATGGGGGGACAGGGGTGGCCGTGGGGGGACAGGGGTGGCCCCCAGCGCCGCGGGCACCCCGAGCTGCCCCGCTGTCCCCCCGTGTCCCCCCGGCCATGTGGCTCCCATTGCGCGGCGGTGCCGAAGCCACATCAGAGCGGCGGCAGCGGCGGGGGCGGCACCGGGGCCCGACCCCCCCTCCTGCTGCTGAAAGACCCCCCGGGTTCCGAGAGGACCCCCCAAAGCTGCCACCATGCCCCGTGTCCCCTCCAAGCTGCCAAAGACCCCCCCCCCCCCCAAGCCAATCTGGGGTATCCCAGGTCCCCACAAGCCCCGGGACCACCGCAAACTGTCCTGGAGCCCCCTCCCAACCCGCCAGGGACTCCCCCCGCCCGTGAGATACCCCGTACCCCAATATTCTGGGACCCTCCCAGGCTGCCAGCGACCCCTGCCCAGCCCTGACCCCCCCCAGGCTGCCCTAGGGGTCCCCCCCCGGTCCCCCCGGGCCCTGTGACCCCCCGGCCCCCCCGCCCGTCGCTGTCCCCGGCCGGGCCGCCCTGGCTCTCGCCGCGCTGCATTTCTGCGGTTCCCAACCCAAAATTGCTGGGAGTCGCCCGGCGTCGCCCTGATTCCTCCGCGGCCGCGACCTGCCGGGGGGGCGGGGGGGACCCGGGGGGACAATCGGGGGGTGGCAGCGGGGGTGGAGCACCCCAGTGCTCCCAGTTGGCCCACAGTCCCAGCTGAGGGTTCCTCTGTCCCCGTCCCGTGTCGCCTGAGCTCAGGCGGCCAATGGGAGCTGGGGACAGGGACACGGATGGGAACAGGACAGGCTTGGGCACAGCAGGGACAGTGACGGGGCTGGGGACAGGACGGGGACAGCTTTGGGGACACTTCTGGGGACAGGATAGCACTCTGACATGAGAGGTTCGGGGACAGGACATGGCTGTGGACAGGGCTGGGGACAGATCGGGGGAGGGCACTATCTGGGACAGGACAGGGCAGTTTTGGGGACACTGCTGGGGACAAAACAGGATTGGGGACACTGCTAGGAACACTCTTGGGGGACAGGACAGAGGTTGGTAACAGTGTTGGTGCCAGGGCAGGACTGTTGACAGTGTTGGTGACACTGCCGGTGACAGTCTGTGCCCAGGTCCCGCTGTGGCGGTGACAGGACACCGTTGGTGACACTGCCGGTGACAGTCGGTGCCCAGGTCTCTCTGTGGCGCCCCCGCCAGGCGGCAGCAAAGCCTCGGGCCCGGGGGTGGCACCGCCCCGCCGCGACCACCGGAGGGCGCCTGGGAGCACTGGGGACACTGGGGAGGGGACAGGGCGGGGTTAATGGCACTGGGGACACTGGGGACAGGGAGGGGTTAATGTTGGCACTGGGGACACTGGGGACAGGGAGGGGTTAATGCTGGTGCTGCGGACACTGGGGACACGTCCCCGCGAAGGGGCAATGAAGGGTTAATGTCGGCACTGGGGACACTGGGGACACGTCCCCTGTGGAGGGCAATGAGGGGTCAGTTGGGGGGGTCTCGATGCGGGAAATGAGAGGTTAATTGGGGTGTTAATTGGGGGAATCCCGATGGGACAGTGGGGTGCTAATGGGGTATAATTTTCAGGGCTCTAATGGCGGGAGTTACTGCAGGGGGGTCACTGGGACAAGGATCCTCCTGGGACCAAAGGGATGAGGGGGATTAAAATGGAGAAATCTAACAGGGGCAGCTCCTGCCGGTGCTCCCCTGACCCCCCCAGACCCCCGGGCTCCGGCCCGGTGACACAACGGGGACAGTCCTGGTGTCCCCTCCCCAGCACCGGGGCCTGTTGGGCCCTTGTGTGTCCAGGTGCCACCGCTGCAGGTCACTGAGGGGACACTGAGGGGACACCGAGCCCCCCCAGGGGGCTGAGGGGACAGGACAGGGACAGAACGGGGACAGGGACAGGGGCAGGGACAGAGCGGGGACACGGACAGGACAGGGACAGAGAGGGGACAGGGACAGGACAGGGACAGAGAGGGGACAGGGCAGGGACAGGCTGTCCCCAAGCCCCACCGAGTGCGGGGGCGAGGCCGCGGGGCCTTTCCGGCCTGCGGGGCGGGAATTGAGCCGAAAAACGCCGGGAAATGGGAAGGTCACGGACGGGGAGGAGGGAGGTTTTGATGCCGAAAGTGGGACCAAAGCCATTCCCTGTCCCTTGTTGTCCCTTCCCCGGTGTGCCGCTGGCCGCGATCCCCTCCCGCCTGCCCCCGAACCGCTCCTTTTTATATAAAATAAAGGATCTTGGCCCCGAACCCCTGAAATCCCGCAATGCCCCCGAACTCCACAAGCCACGTTCTCAGGGCGAGGGCGGCCCGGGCTCCGCGCTGTGGCGCCCGCTGTGTCGGGACAGGGCTGGGCCATGTCGTGACAAGGCTCTGGGGTGTTCACACCGCGCCGCGGAACCGTGAGGACGTGTCGCAGCGCCGTGCCGGCTGTCGCGACAGGGCCGGGCCGGCTCGTGGCATAGAACGGGGGCTCAGGGAGGGAAGAGCCGCACGAAACCCGCGGTACCGAGCGCGGGGGGAGCCCTGGCAGTGCCCGGGGCAGCCTGGCCGCCTCTGAGGGAGCCCGACCCAACATGGCGCCGGCTCCGCCATTCGCCGCGTCGTCCTCCCAAGGGCGCAGAGCGGCCGCCGACCCGCCTCCCCGCGGCGCCCATTGGCCCGTTTGAGACCGACCGGCGCGCTGATTGAGTGCGAGCCGCGCCGCGGCTGCCGCCTCCGCGCTGGGATTAGTCGGTGCTCACGTCAATATCCGCGGCTCTCCCGCCCCGCGGCGCGGCCCGCGCAGCCGGCTGGTGCTGCGCGCTGCCAGTTACCGCCGCGCCCCGCCTCCCGCGCCCCATTGGCACCCGGGCACGCTCATCACGCCGCGGCCCGCGCCGCCGCGGCCGCGCCCATACGGGGTCTCCCTGCGAGCCCGCGCGGGCGCTGATTGGCTGAGCCGCCGCCCGCCCTCTCCCCCTCGCGCCCCCATTGGCCGCCGCCCCGCCGCGCTCCCCCTCCCCCACGGGGCGGGGCGGCGGGGGCGGAGCCCGCCCGCCCTCCTCTCCCCCCGCGCCGCACCGCCCTTGCTTCCCATTGGTCTCACGGCCCGTCGCTCGGCGGCGCGCGTGGCGCTGATTGGCTGCGGGGGCGGCGGGGGCGGGGCGCGGGGCTGCGGCCGCGGCGCGCGGCCCCTCCCTCGGCAGCCCCTCGGCGGCACCGGCGGGTTCGGCCGCTCGCCCGCCCGCGCCCCCGCCCCGCCCCGCGCGCCCGGCCCGGCCCCGGCACCATGAGCGGTAAGGACGGGCCCGGGGCCGAGCGCCGCGCGGGGCCCCGGGCACACGCAGAGGCGGCGGCGCCCGCCCGCTCGGAGGGGCCAGAGGCGGCCCCGCCCCGCCGGGCCGGGCCCCGCCGGGCCGGGCCTCGCCGCGCCGCGCCGGGGGGACCTGCCGGGGGAGGGACCCGGGGGAGGGGGGAAGGCCTCGGGGGAGGGACCGGCGGCCGCGCCGGGCAGGGCTGGAGCGGAGGAGGGGGCGGCGGGGAGTGATGGGGAGGCCCCGGGAATCGGGGCTGGGGGCGGGGGGGGGGGGGGCGGCGGCGAGATCCCGGGGGATCGGGCGCCGAGATGGCGGGGGAGGCCGCGGGGGTGGGCGGCTGCCAGCGCGGGGACCGGGGGGCTTTCCCCCATTCCCGGGCACGGCGCCCTGCGGGGGCGGATGCGGGAGCCCAGCGCGGGGGGGGCCGTGCGGGAGGGCCCGTGGGAAGGTGTGAGCGGCCGGGGGGGGCTCGGGGCTGCTCGGCGTCCCCTCCCCAGGGCAGACCCCGCTGACGGGTGCCGGGGGTGAGGGCAGCACCGGGGGGCGCAGCCCCGGTGGCCGGCGGAGGATGTGGCGGCTCCTGAGCGCTGGGAGAGGAAGGATTCGGTGGGCGCGGGGACCCCCGCGCCGGGGGGGTCGCGGGTGGGGCAGCCCCGGGCGGGGGATCCCGGGGCCGGAGCCGCGCGGGGGAATCCCGGGGCGGATCCGTGTGGTGTGTGCCCCGGCCGGCGGGCAAGGCGAGGGGGAGGCCCGGGGAGGACCTCGGCGGGGGCCAGGGAGTGTCCCGAGCGGGTGGGGAGGAGCTGGGCCTGGAGCAGGGCCGGGTCCTCCCCCCCTGTCCCGCTGCCAGCTCCCCTTTGGCAGCTCCTGCTCCTCGCAGCCCCTTCCCGGCTGCTCCCGCAGCACATGGTCCCCCCAGAGCCAGCCCCCCGTGTCCCCTCCGGGCCCTGCCTGGCCCTCCCGAGCCTCGAGCCGCTGCCCTGCCCCACAATGTCCCTAACCGGGGCTGTCGCTTCCCTCCTGCGCAGACCAGGAGAGCACCGAGGAGATGTCGGCTGTGAAGCCCGACAAGGGCGAAGGCGACGCCAGCAGCACCAGCAGCGCCGGCGGTGGGGAGGCCCAGGTGAGTGGGGGGAGGATCGGCCCCCGCCCGGCCCCGCTGGCTCCGGGGAAGTCGTGGCAAAGTCCAGGGCCAGGCTGAGCTGTTTGTTGGGCCCAGGCGAGCGTTTCAGCACGGGCAGGAAGAGGAGGGTGAGCGCTGCCAAGCAGCGCCCGTGGCTTCCCCTCCTCCCCGGCTCTCCTCGGAAACTCACAGTTCCCCTGCTCCCAGTGACACCACAGCCCCCCCTGGCCCTTCTCCAGCTCGGGGGGCCCGGGAATGACTCTCCTTTTTGGGGGTTTGTTGTGTCTCTGGGTGATTCCCCGCCTTTGGGGTGGAGGAGCCCTCTCCTGTCTTGGCTTTCCCAGGCAGACTGCCTCCCAAAAGGCTTTTCCCTCTGAGTTCAGGCTGTCCTGGCTTGACAGCCCTGTGCCTGGCAGTTGTATTTTTCCGGCTGTGGGTGGGTTTGTTCAGGAAGAGGTGTTTATCTTTTCCGAGTATGCTCCTCCCTGTTTTTTCTTTTTAAGTTTTTTTTTGTTGTTGTTGCTGTTTTGTTTCCTCGTTTATTTTTTTTTTTTTTTCACTCCGGGCCTGCCTCCCGGGCCGCCTTCCACCCCAGTAACTCCTCCTCTCATCCCCAGGAGTCACAGCCGTCCCCGCTGGCCCTGCTGGCAGCCACCTGCAGCCGCATCGAGTCTCCCAATGAGAACTCCAACAGCTCCCAGGGCCAGCAGGGCGGGAGCGGTGAGCTGGACCTGAACGCGGCCGCCGCCCAGCTCACCCAGTCGGCCAACGGCTGGCAGATCATCTCGGCAGGCTCCAGCACCCCCACGGGCTCCAAGGAGCCGGGCAGCAACGGCAGCAACGGCGGCGACGCCTCCAAGAGCCGCCCGGTCAGCACCGGGCCCTACGTGGTCACCTCGGCGTCCGGCCTGCAGAACCAGCAGGTGCTCACGGGCCTGCCGGGCGTCATCCCCAACATCCAGTACCAGGTGATCCCCCAGTTCCAGACCATCGACGGGCAGCAGCTGCAGTTTGCCACCACCCCGGCGCAGGTGAACGTGCAGCAGGATGCCTCGGGGCAGCTGCAGATCATCCCCGGCTCCAACCAGCAGATCATCACCAGCCGTGCGGGCGGCAGCAACCTCATCGCCATGCCCAACCTGCTGCAGCAGGCCGTGCCCATCCAGGGCGTGGGGCTGGCCAACAACAGCCTCTCTGGGCAGACCCAGTACGTGGCCAACGTGCCCGTGGCCCTGAACGGCAACATCACCCTGCTGCCGGTCAACAGCGTGGCCGCCAGCCTGGCCCCCACGTCCCAGACGGGCACCCTGAGCAGCTCGGGCTCGCCGGACAGCAGCTCCCAGCCGGCCACCTCGGGGGCTGCCAGCAGCTCGGGCAGCACGGCCACGTCCCAGGCCAGCTCAGGCGCCTTCTTCACCAATGCCAACAGCTATTCCACCACCACCACCACCAGTAATGTGGGCGTCATGAATTTCTCCACCAGCGCCACGGTGGGCACCAACGTGCAGGCGCAGACCCCCCAGAGGGCCAGCAGCGTCCCCAGCTCGGACTCTCTGCAGACCCCGGTGTCCGGGGTGGCCCTGCAGCCAGGGCAGCAGAAGGAGGGGGATCAGAGTCAGCAGTCACAGCAGCAGCAGCAGCAGCAGCAGCAGCAGATCCTGATCCAGCCGCAGCTGGTCCAAGGAGGGCAGACAATCCAAGCCCTCCAGACCACCCCCATATCTGGCCAGACCTTTGCCACTCAAGCCATCTCCCAAGACACCTTGCAGAACCTGCAGCTCCAGGCCGTGCCCAACTCCGGCCCCATCATCATCCGCACGCCCACGGTGGGCCCCAACGGGCAGGTGAGCTGGCAGACCATCCAGCTGCAGAACCTGCAGGTGCAGAACCCCCAGGCGCAGACAATCACGCTGGCCCCCATGCAGGGGGTGTCGCTGGGCCAGACGGGCAGCACCAGCACCACGCTGACCCCCATCGCCTCCCTGCCCAGCGGCACCGTCACCGTCAACGCCGCCCAGCTCTCCTCCGTGCCGGGCCTCCAGACTATTAACCTCAGTGCCTTGGGAGCGTCCGGGATCCAGGTGCACCAGCTGCAGGGGCTGCCCCTGGCCATCGCCAACGCCCCCGGTGAGTCAGTGCTCGGGTCCCCTTTCACAGCCGGGCACGGGAAGGAGGAACGCCGGACCCTGCGGGGCTGGGCTGGGCGTGGTTGGTGTCAAATGGTGTTGGCGAGTGGGGTGGGGCTTGTGCTGGCCGTGGGTTGGAGTGTGTTGGTCGCCAGAAGGTGCCAAAGGTCTTTTTGGGGAGTTAAAAGTCTTGAAAAGAAAGGGAGGAGGTGGTTGTGGGGGAAATGGGGAGAAGAAGGGGGACACCTGTTTTTGTGCCACTGTCCTGCCCTGGTGGCCACCCAGGAGTCTTGGGGTGAGGAACCCGAGTGCAGCTTGGCTGAGCCTGTCAAGAGTCATGGCCATGAAACACGGGGATTAACTGAAAACCCCATGAAAACAAACAGAGTCACGGAGCCGCGGGGAATTTCCCCACAGGGGCGGAAGAAAGGGCTCATTAAGTGTCTGGGTGCTGGCGCAGGGCAGTGTGACCCCAGCGTGGCCCAGACGGTCCCGTGGGCACGGGGCACCCTGCTCAGATCCCCAGGGATCCACCCCACTGTCTCCCACAGCCTGGGAAAAGCAGGATATGTCAATGTGGGAGCTGAGCTGGAGCCTGCTGAGCTTCCGCCGCGGAAGGGATCGGTTCTGGGAACGCTCTCCACTTGCTTTTCCACTGTTTTCCTTGGTTTTTTTGTTGGTGGGGTTTTTTTTTTTTTTTGGTTTGTTTTGTGTTCTGGCTCTGGCTAAAAGGGACTGTTGCTGGATTTAGTCACAGTCGAGAGGCAGCAGAAAATGTTGCTCAATCCAGCCCGTGCTTCCCTCTCGCGAGAGGCAGCGGCCGCTCCCCCGGGCTTGTTTTGCAGCATTATTTTGGGCTGTTGCTACAGCAGCTTGGCTCGCAGGCAAGCCACGGGTCACTCTAGCCTCGGGATTAGCCTGATCCTTGGATTTCCCCGAGCACAGGGACCCGTGGGGGGCTCCCACGAGCCGGGGCTGGCATCTGGGGGGGGGACAAATGTCAATTCTGTGACCCACGGGGTGTGCAGGGTCCCCTCTGTGCCATCCCCACGCCTGGGGCGGCTCCCACCGAGCCCAGGGCTCATTCCTTGTGTCCTCCCGGGCTCCTTCCTTGTTTTGAAGGCGCTGGAGAAAGGCATGGGCGAGCCCCAGTTCCTGTATTCGTGCCTGGCTCTGCCCTCGGAGGTGGAACAGGGAGGAACGTTCTAGAGACCACCCATCCAACGCGCTCACGCTGCGAGGCCGCCGCCTCCTCCTCCTCCTCTTTCTCCTCCTCCTCCTCCTCCTCCTGTCCTTTTTTTTAGCTCGGCAGCTCTCAGCCCTTGATCCTGGTGAAGAATTCCCCGCGAGGCGAGCGGTGGCGGCAGCAGCAGCAGCAGCAGCAGCGGGGCCTCCTGGCTCTGTCCCCAGCCCCGAGGACACGACGCTGGCACTGTCGCTGTGACACGGGGACATTTGAAATCAAAAGCCAGGGCAGGGTTCAAAGCAGTTTTGTGGGGAGCCCCAGGTCCCTGGGATGGTCCGGGAGGCTCCTGGGATGAAATGGGGAAAGCTGTGGCCAGGACAGAGCGTCCTGGCCCCGATCCAGCGGCAGGATTTGACTCCGGGCTGGAGGAGATTTTTTTCTGGCCGTGTCCCTCAGAGGTGGCAGTGGGTCTCTTTGTCCCCCCCAGCCACCACCAGCCCCTCTCCAGGGGGTGCTGAGCCCCCCCAGACCTGTGTCCCTCTGGATCTGAGCTCTCCAGTGGGAATTTGAGGGAGGGGTTTGTTCCCAACCCTTCCCAAATCCCTGAGCCTTTTCCAAGCCTCCACTTGTGCTGGAACTTTCTGCTCCAGGCAAGGAGCTGGGAGGGATTTTTGGAGCAGGAAAAGCTTCTCTGCTTCCGGGGGGAGACAGATGGAAAATGAGCCCTTGCTGGGGAGGGAACTGTCGCTGGTTTTCCTTGGATCCTGCTGCGTGTTCCGGGCTGCGGGAAGGAGGAGGTGCCCAGCCAGGGGTGTGGTGGCCCCAGCTGCCACCTGGGCTGGCAGCACTGCATGTCCTGCCCCTTCCAGAGCTCAGCTCGGCCTCCTGGGGGGTTCTGTGTCCCCTCCTGAACCTCATGGATGGGGGGCTGTGGCTCCCCTCCCCTCGGGTCAGTTGCCAATGAGGTTTTCTCCTGTTTTTTGGCAGGGGAAGAATCCCTCAGGGAGAAAATAACACCTGAAAAGGTCTTTAAAACTCAGGTTTTTTTTTTCTCATGAGTGTGATGCAGAGTCCAGCTCTCTGTGCAGGTCTGACTGGGTCTCTGTGTTAATAGGGTGGCTCAAAGGGTGTTTCTTCCTCTTCCCTGGCTGGGCTGGGATGGGGCAGGGGCAAGTCTGTGACCACCAGGGGTGGCATGTGGGCAAACAGGCCCTGCTGCCAGCTCTGCCCCCGAGCCAGGGAGGGGGGATTTCCTCAGCTGGCAGAACCCCAAAAAACCCTCCCTGGGCTGCTGCCAGTGCTGCCCACATGGGTGAGCACCAGGGACCCGTGAGGTGAAGGACAGGTCTGGGGCTCAGGTTGGGAGCTGTGCCACCTCAGTGGGGTCTGAGAGCCACCTCAGTGCCACCCCAGGCCCAGGGAGGGGACATCCTGTGTGATGGCGGGGATTTTGTGACATCAGGGTTTCTCTTCCTCTTTTGCTGCAGGGAGGAGGATTGGGGCTGTTCTGAGCTCAGTGTCCCCAGAGTGGCTCTGTCCCCGTGTCCCTGTCCCTGGCAGAGCCCTGCTGTCCCCACATCCCTGTCCCAGCCCTGCCTGGCTGAGGAATGTGCTGGTCAGCACTTAAACCCCCTTGTTTTGGGGGCACTCAAGAGATAACCCTCATTTTGGGGTGTTTGATTCCAGGGCTGGATGGAGCTGTTGGGTGGGATTGGGATTTTCTGGGCAGCACGAGCTCTCTTCCAGTTTCCTTGGGTGGAGGATGTGAGGGAATGGAGCAGAGGGACATCAGGACTGTCCTAAAAGGAAAATCCCCTGCTGGGTGCAGGAACCCTGGGCAATTTTTTCAGCAAACCCCTCTCGTCTCCCTGCTCCCACTTCATCCTTCCAGGGCCCTTCCCAGCGTCGGGCCAGTGGCACAAAGCCCTGATTGTGTCCTGTTTGCTGTTTTTTAAGGGCAGCTTTGTAGCAGGGCCTGGATGAGGCATCCACATGGCATCGAGTGTGTTGGGGAGGGGAGGACGGGAATCCAGCCCCGGCAGGAGCCGCCCGTGACGCACAGCCCTTGTTTGCCTCGCCGCACCCGTGACATCACTCACAGCACAAAACAGCAGATTGTGAAACTTCCTTCTCCAAATCCCGGCCAGGCTGGACTTTACATCCCCTCTGGATTCCTTGGCTGACCCTGTCGTTCGCTGGGGACGGAAATGAATCCCCAGAGACTCCAGGGTTGGCCTGGGAAGGAAGGGAGTGATCCCAGCAGAGCCTGTGTTGTCGCAGCTTTGTCAGGTTGTGCCCCACACAAAATCCCTGTGGGGGACATGCTGTGGGTCCTGGACTCCATGGGGCAGCCCAGCTCCTCCTCCTCCTTTTTCCTCTCCCTGCTGCTGCTCCAGGCCAGGCTCAGCGGGGCTGGGAGGGTTGGCAGCCGTGCCGGTCGGACGGGTCGGGTGCGCGGCACCCACCCCGTGACTCCTCCCGGGAGAGGTCCCAGCTCCAGACCCGTCTGCCAGGCCCTGATCTGCCTCTCCCTTTTATCTGGGCCAGCCCCAGCCCTGCTGGAGCCCCGTCCTTATCACCCCACACAGGAGACACATCCTGGCTCCTGGGTTTGGGGGAGTTTCCGTGTGGCTCCTTTCCAGAGTGTCATCTCCCACCTTAGCGCGGCCGGCAGTGCCCAGACGGCTCCTCATCCCCTCCCACCCCATCCCAGGAGGCCTGGGTTAGATCCTGGCAGTGATACAGGCATCAATTCCTCCTTGAGATTAAAAACTTGAGATTTGTGTCCCCGGAAACCATCTGCCCTTGATTGTGGTGAGGGAGAGGAGCACGGAGGGGAGGTGGGAGATGCCTGCTGGGGTTCCCCGCCCTGGGAATTGCCCTTCCCTGTCTCATCCAGGCATTTCCCTCCTTCCACAGCCCTCACACAGGGATTTCTGCATGTCAGGGGGTGTTTTGGTGGGACCTGCCTGTGCTGCAGGGGGAGCTGCTCTGGTTGCTTTCACCCCAGCAAAGGCAGGGCAGGACCAGAGGCTGTCCCGGTTTTGTGAGAGTTCAGACAGAAATTTAAAGGGCAGAGGGGCTCTGTCTGTCAGTCTGCAGTGTGACACAGGCATCTGGCAAATCCTGGAGGATTCAGGGATCTGGCAAAGGTGATGATGAGGTGATTCCCTGCCTCAGCTCTGTCCCTTTTTACAGCCCACCTCACTTATTCTGCCGGCTCCATCCTGATTTATCCCCTCTCCAAAGGAAGTGTCGCTCACCCTGACGCACAGAAACCTCCAGCAATTACAGGAGCTGCCCAAGGAGTGGCTTCTGGAGTCATCAGAGTCCAAATTAAAGCCCAATTACTCACTGGGCTGCAGCCTTCCAACCTGCCCTGTCCCCTGGTTCCCTCTCCACTGCCCTAGTCTCCCGAGGGATTGCTGAGCCAGAGCTTGGCTCATTTACATGGATGAGCTCCTGATGCAGATTAACTCATTTTGCAAACCAGGGAGGGAATCAGATAGGGAGAAAACCAAGGGGACACCATTCCAAAGCCACCTTGTCCCTTTGTGCAGCTCTTTGGTGTGTCTGGAACAGGTGGGGTTTGTTCTGGGCAGGGCAGCGACCCCAAAAACCAGGCAGGAAATGGGGAGAACTCGAGTTGTGAGCCAGCAAATGTGGATTTTGGAGGTATTTTCAGGAACACACCCTGAGAGGTTGGGGCTGTGTGTCCCCAGGTTTTGCTTTTCTTTCTTTTCACCTGAAAACTTCCTCGTGCCTGAAGCCACGTCGTGCCTGGTGCCAGCTCTCCCCCCTCACCCTCTGCTGCCTCTGCCCAGGCACAGCTGCCAGAGGTGCAGAGTTTGCACAATCAGCCCCAGTTTGTTGGTTTTGGGTTTTATTTCCAGCTCTTCCCCTACAAATGAACACGGGGTCTGTTCCCCTGCCTGAGGTCGGCCAGGGTGGGTGTGAGAGCTCCTCTCTCCTTCCCCACCGGGCATTTCTCACCTCCTGGTAGTTTGCTAAATAAAGCAAACAAACCCCAGCTTTTTTCTGCACAAGGAACACCTTGTCTGCAGAGAATTGCCAAGCCAAGATTCCAGGGCTTGGGGTTTTTTAGTGGGACACCAGAAACTGCCTCGTTCCTGGGGGGTCTCCGAGGTCACTGGTGGAGCAGGGCCAGGGGCAGCTCCCCTCTCCTGCCTTCCCCAAATCCCTCTTTCTCCCCAGCTCTTTTTCAAGGATCAAACCTCCTCTTGCTCCATTAATAATATATTTTCCCAGGGCTTTGCTGACCTGGGTGTGGATCCTCCAGGGAAGCTTCAGTCTTAGCAGGGACGTGTATTAGTGGGGATAATAAACGTGAATTATCCTCTCTGCCCACTTTTCCCCTGAACCAGTTGTATCCCAGAGATTTCAGAGCTCCTGCTTGGGGTGGGATGATCCCTGCAGGTTTGGGATCTGCTGCTTTGCATTTATTCCTCGCTGAGAGGCAGCCACAGACCTCCAGCAGCAGGATTTGGGTTTGTTCCCCCCGCACCAGAAAACGCCGCGTAGGCTTTTGCCTCTTGGAGGATTGAAGCCATTCCAAGGCACCCTGTCTGGATTCTCCCCCTCCCTGGTGTACTTTTGGGGAGAGAACTTGAGTTTTCTCCTGGTTTGGGGGTTTTTGTGGGGAGAGAAGTTGTATTTTCTCCTGGTTTTTCTTTTTTCTTCTTGCCTTTTTTTTTTTTTTTTTTTTTTTTTTTTTTTTTTTTCCCAGCAGCTCTTCCCATCCGGGGAAATCTCTAATCCATGGCTGGAGCACAAAGCTGTCGGTGCTGGCTTAGGAAGCTTAAAAACCCCTCCCAGGCTCCCCCCGTTGCAGGGCTGTGACTGCAGACATGTCACAAGAGCTGCAGGGAGGGACTGGGAAGCTCCTGAAATCCTCAACTTCGCAGGGAGCTCGGGAATGAGCACCGAGGGCCAGGCTTCAAACGGTGTCACCTTTGAAGGGGACAATTTCTGGAGTTTATGAGGCCAGGTGACAGCTCCTGGTGACATCCTGGCTGCTCCTGCCCTGTCCCCTGTGTGACAGGGTCAGGATCTGCTCTGGGGGCTGCTCAGAGCTCTGGGTGTCCAGGGCAGGCCAGCACTGCCCATCCCAGGGATTCTGGATCCCTGTGGGTTCAGGGGCAGAAAACCTCCCAGTCTGCTCCTTCCTCTTCTCCCAGCTGATAGGACATGGGCAAACAGCCTCAGCTTGGATTTTAGGGAAGATTTCTTCACCTTCCTGATGGGTTTTGTCCTTCCCTGAGCCCCAGGGGCCCGTTGTGTGGTTCCTGTCCCTCCTGAGTGCAGGTCTGGCTGCTCCATGGAGCTTTGCCCAGGCACCACTGACGCCTGCTGGCACCAGCTCCACCAGGGACAGGGGAAGTTGTTCCTGCCAGGAATTCTTCCTCATTCCCAGCACCGTCTCCAGGCTGTGAAACTCCCTCCTGGCACCTCCAGGAGCACCCAGCCTGTGCCTCAAGGGGGATTTGAAATTTATCCTTCTCCAGCCCTCCCCAGCTCCTGCCTCAGAGCTCCTACGTGGAAAACTGGGATTGTAAAGGAAATTTCCTTGCTTGGCTGAGGTGCTGGTCTCAGCAGGGCATCCCAGAAGGATTGTGGGTTTGGGAATGCCAGCTTTGGAAAGGGCAGCTTCCCAAGTGCTGGGCAGAGGGGATGCAGTGAGTGACCAGCAGCCCCCAGACACCTCCGCTGACCTTCCTGTCGCCTCATCCTCACTGGGCCTGCTGGAAACAGCACCAGGAAAAGCCCCAGATGGGTTTTTGGGAATAATTCCCGCCTGGAGCTTCATTTCCCAGCCTTGGGGGAGGATCCCTGAATGAGATAAAACCCCAGGTAGGCTTTGTCTCAAACCTGCCGCACTCAGGTTACAGAAATCGGATTCCTCATGAGGAAATTGCTGGGGAAAAAAGGTGAATTTGTCTCAAACCTGCCACGTTCAGGTGGCAGCATGTCCTTCCCCTGAGGAAATTGGTGTGGAAAAGCTGGATTTGGGGCTGCAATCACAGCCCGTGGCCAGCCAAGGTTGCGGCAGCGGCTCCGCTGCTGATCTGCCAGGAGATCCTTTGGCATCTGTTAATTGCAGCTGAAAAGGGATAGCTCAGCCCCTGCCATCCCCAGGGCTGCTCCAGCTCTGCCACAGGGACACTGTGGAGCCAGGAGGGGAAATATCCCTGGGGTGGGAATGGGATCAGGGAAGGAATGAGAGGAGTGAGCCAGCAGTGAGCAGGGAAAGGCTCCTACCCCACCAATGCCCCCAGGGTGGGTTCTGTTCATTGGGAGCTCTCCCTGTGCTTCCCTGGCTCCTGGGAGTCAGGAATTGCTCCTGGGGAGAGGCAGGATTGGCTTCTGAGGATTTCCCAGCTTTTTGTGTCTTTATCCAGCTCTGCAGTGGGGATAATGTGGTGTCACTGAGGGATGCTGCTCGTCCAGCCTGCTTTATTTACCCTGGTGCAACCCAGGCTGGAATTCTGCTGTAACAGCTGCACTCGTTGGCAGGGGCTGTTTCTTGGGAGAGATGCAGCTCTCTTCCCTCTCCCCTGGAAATAAATTAAAGACCTGGACCAAAACAGGGGAAATGTGGGAGGTCCAGGGGCTGGGAGAGCCCCAGGCTGGGGAATGTCAGGAAAGCCAAGGGAAAAGGGTGGGATCCAGAGCTCCATCCAGCAGAGGAGAGCCTCCTTTCCAGGTGAGGAACCTGCCCTGAGCTCCCGTGTGTGTTCTCTTGCAGGTGAGCACGGCACCCAGCTGGGGCTGCACAGCGGCAGCGGGGACGGGCTGGGGGACGAGAGCGCCACCGTGGAGGAGGGGGAGACCAGCCCCGACCCCCAGCCCCAGCAGGGCCGGAAAACACGGAGAGAAGCCTGCACCTGTCCCTACTGCAAGGAAGGAGAGGGCAGGTGAGGCTGCTGCCCACGGCTCCAGCACCAGGAGCACCCCGGCACCCCCAAAGTCCCTCCTTCTGTGGAATTATTTGGGTTGGGAAGGGTCCCTCATATCATCACGCCTAGCTGTTCCCCCAGCTCTGGCAAGGCCACCCATGTCCCCAAGTGCCACATCCACGTGGCCACCTGGGGACCCCCAGTCCTTTCCCACCTTTCCATCCCCAATTCCTCATGCCTGGAGTGTCCCAGGGGGCTGTTGTGACCCAAGAGCAGGGCTGGGCTCTCAACCTGGCTGAACCTCACCCCAAACCCCCAAACCCATTAATTGAGGTCCAACCAACCCCAATCCAGCACATCCTCACCCCTCCCCAGGCTGTGTCACCTGCACGCCGAGATCCCCTCGGGTTTAACCCTTCCCTTCTTGCAGGAGCTCTGGGGATCCAGGGAAGAAGAAGCAGCACATCTGCCACGTGCCGGGCTGCGGGAAGGTGTACGGGAAGACCTCGCACCTGCGGGCACACCTGAGGTGGCACACGGGGGAGAGGCCCTTCATCTGCACCTGGGTGCTGTGCGGGAAGCGCTTCACCCGCTCCGACGAGCTGCAGCGGCACAAGCGCACGCACACAGGTACGGCCAGGAAACCCTGGGAGTTCCATCCCTGAGCCTGAGATTCCAACATCCTGGAGCGCTGGCCTTGAGCTCTTGGGGGTGAGAGCCTCTCCAGAGCCTGAGCGTTCTCAGGGGGATGGCCTTTCCCAAATCCCAACCTTTTCCCAAAATTCCAGCGTGTTGGAGCATTGGCCTTGAGCTCTTCCCTCCATGGCCTGACCCCTCTCGAGGGCAGGAACCTCTTCCCAAATCCCAGCCTTTTCCCCTGCTCCCTCCTCCCCATCTCTGCCATCCCTCACCCCGCTCTCTCTCTCTCCCTTTCCCCCCAGGGGAGAAGAAATTCGCCTGCCCGGAGTGCCCCAAACGCTTCATGCGCAGCGACCACCTCTCCAAGCACATCAAGACCCACCAGAACAAGAAGGGAGGCGCCACCAACGTGGCCATGAACGTCTCGGCCGTCCCCATGGACACGGCGGCCTCGGCCGAGGGCAACGGCGGCGCCACGCCCTCGGCGCTGATCGCCACCAACATGGTGGCCATGGAGGCCATCTGCCCCGAGGGCATCGCCCGCCTGGCCAGCAGCGGCATCAACGTCATGCAGGTGGCCGACCTGCAGTCCATCAACATCAGCGGCAACGGCTTCTGAGCGTGGGCACGGCCCCTCCAGCACTAACCCAGCCCGGCCCGGCACCGCTGCCACCGCCTCCTCTCCAAGGCCAGAGCTATATATATATATTTTTTAATTTTCGGCTTGATTCTTTTTTTTTTTTTTTTTTCTTTTTTTTTTGGTCCATTTTTTTTTTTTTTGTCTTTTTTTTTCCTCCCCTTCTCCTTCCCACCTCCCCTGCCCGAGGTTCCTCGGCGTCGTCATGCCTTGGTCCTTTCAGAAAAAAACAAAAAAAACCCCAAAAAAACCCCAAAAAAACCCACAAAAACAAAAAACCCAAAAAAAAACAACCCCCCAAAAAAAAAAAACCCCCAACGACGGAAATACCAACAAAACAACACAAAAAGAAAAAAAAAAAAAAAGACACAAAAAAAAAACAAAAAAGGAAAAAAAACCTACAAAAAAAAAAAAAAAAAAGAAGAGAAAAGATTCTATATTATTATTATATATATAAAAATATGTGTTCGTTTGAGAGAGGAGAGATGTTGCTGCGACCATGGCGTGGTCCCTTTGATGCCTTATCCTGGAGCAGGTCAGCCCCTCTGGGGCACGTCAGACGATGCCCGAGCTCTCCTTCCCTCCCCTTCCCTTCCCTCACCCCATTTCCCAAAACCCCAAACCCCTCCCTCCCTCCCCGGGCTGTCGGACGCTTTGCTTTGAGGTGATTCTGTAACTCCTTTGGCATTCTTGGGGGGAGATCCTGCTGGATTTTTCACCCTTGGACTCCCACTGCCCTCCCCTGCCTTGGCAGGTGTTTTTTTAATTTTTTTTCTCGGATCTTGGTTTTTTCCAGCCGTTTTCTTGGCAAGGCTCCCTGTCCCGTGGGAGTGGAGCTGCTCCATGGGAAGGTTGTGGACAGAGAGGGGCTGGGACACAGCCCTGGGGGGGACAACTGGAGCCTCCTCGGGGGGGAAAAGTTGGGGTTTTTTATTACTGCCAGTGTTGGAATTAATAATAATCGTAATAATCGGGAAAAAGGAAAATCTGTGGAGCTCAGCTGGTCTGGAGTGAGGGGAAGCACCGCAGGGACTCGAGGGACACTCGAGGGTTTTGTTGTGGCTCCTGGAAAAAAAAAAAAAAGGGTGTTGGAAATAGGGACAGCTTGGAGTAAAAAAAAAAAACAACCCAGAAAGGGTTTTCCAGGATCCTGCTCTTCCTGCCGTGGGAGGGCTCGGTCCTTCCCTTTCTTCCTCCCACACCCTCCTCTTCCTGCCCCAGGCACTGCCCTGCCCGGGTTCCATCCCAAAGGGGGCTGTGGGGTGAGGAGTGTGGGTCCCCCAAAGGGGGAAATGGGGGCTTGTTCCCAGGCAGCAGCTTTGGGGTGAGCCCAGCAGGGTCTGGGGGCCCTGGGAATGACCCCGGGGGGTGGATCTGAGGAGGGGGAGCTGAGCTCGGGGAGGGGATGGAGCTGGCCAAGAACTTCCCTGCTCCCATTTTGGGGTCAGGGCATCACCCCCCTCTCCCTCTGGGGAGGTGCAGAGGGGAGGCCCCCCGGGATCAATCCACCAATCCCACCTGCCCTGGGCCATTCCCACAGGTAAATTGGGTGTTTTTCCCTGCCAGGAGAGCAGCCACCCCACCAGCCAGTGCTTCCCACTCTGGACATCCCCCCAGCCTCCTCCTGCTCCCCCTTTTCCCGGGAGAAGCTCCAGCAGAGCCAGGACCAGGGGGCAGAATCCCTCGGGAAAGCCTCTGGAGAGGAGCTGAACCAGCTGCCCCATCTCCATCCCCGAGCTTTTCCACACCCGGGAGCCAGCGGGAATCTTGTTTTGATTTGGGGTTTTTTTTTGTAAAAAAAAAAACACACCAAAAAAAAAAAACAAAAAGGAAAGGCAGCAGAAGCTCCCCGGGGAGGGGGCGCAGGGCCCGGCCCCCCCAGCCCCTCCCGGCTCTCTCTCTCGATATCTATTTTTGCATTTGTATATTTTTATATAGGAAACTTTAAGCATTTGTATTTTAATAACCCTGTGAAGCACTATGAGCTCCCCCCACCCCCAATTCCCCCCCCAGCCCAAAAACCCACAAAGGATTGGGACAAAAAACACAGGAGGTTTCTTAATTTAATGGTCAATTCGATGATTTTTGCCCCCACCCCGAGCCCCACTCCGTCCCCAGCGGGGATCAAGTGCCAAACCCGATCCCGGATCCGGTGTTGGGATGTCCCCGGTGTCCCTTCCCCGTGGATTGTCCCCAAAGGAGCTTGGCTTTCCTATGGAAACGCAGCCAGGAGGGAGGGGAGCTCCAGGGACCCCCAGGGGGCTCTGGGCTGCTCCCCTGAGGATTTTTGGGGGGATCAGAGCATTTTGGGGGAAATCAGAGCATTATTTTAGGGTGAAATCAGAGCAGTTGGGGAGGGGGGTTCACACCACCAGCGCTGCTCCCAGTGCCCGAGAGGGGGCAGCTGGATCCCAACACCCCCATTTTGGCTCTGTTGGCACCGGGGTCCCCACCCTGCTCCCCACGCACCCCAAACGCCCCCCAGCAGCCCCCAAATCCCCCCCCCCCAGCCATTCCCGGGACACAAAACACAAACGTGCCTTGACAAGGGGGTGACAGGCTGGGGATGAGCCCCCCCCCTGCTCCCCTCCCGCCCCCCACACCCCACAGAGGGTTTGGGGGGGCTCTGGGGGCTGTCCCCGAGGCTGCCCCCATCTCCCAGCTTTAATCCACTGTCACCCCTTCATTCCGGGGGGCCGGGGCTGGTTCTCTATGCAGTGGGGGGGTCCGGGGGGGTCCAGCCCCCCCAAACTGGCAATAATTCTCTCCCTGTTTGATCTCGTCCCGTCTCTGTTCTGTTTTAATTTGGGGAAGGGGAGGGGAGGGGGGATTGGTTTTTACAAATCCGGTGGCTGATGTCATAAACCTCCCCCCCTCAAAGGCGATTTTTTTGGGGAGGTGGGGGGGGTGGTGGATGATTTTTTTTGGGGTCCCAAAGTGCTATTTTTTTGTACAAAAAAAAAACTTAGATGAAACTGTTAGTTTTGGGGGGGCTCCTTTGTAAATGGGGAACGACGAGTTCTTTTTGTAATAAACACGAGTCGCTGGCGTTGTCTGGAAGTCTGCAGGGGGGTCCCTTTGGGGGGCGCCGCCGGTTTTTGGGGGGTTGGCAGGGGTGCAGTGAGTCCTGCTGGGGACTGGGGACACTGAGCTCCATTTGGGGGCTCACAGGCCGGTTTTGGGGGGTGCAGTCAGTCCTGGGGGGGACTGGGGACACCGAGCTCCATTGGGGGCCCACAGGCCGGTTTTGGGGGGTGCAGTCAGTCCTGGTGGGGACTGGGGACACCGAGCTCCATTTGGGGGCTCAGGGGGCAGTTTTGGGGAGTGCAGTCAGTCCCAGCAAGGACAGGGGGACACTGAGCTCCATTTGGGGGCTCACGGGCTGGTTTTGGGGGGTGCAGTCGGTCCCGGAATGGCACCAGGGGGGGACAGGGGACACCGAGCTCCATTTGGGGGCTCACGGGCCAGTTTTGGGGAGTGCAGTCGGTCCCAGGGGGGGACAGGCCCAGGGGGGGACAGGGGGACACCGAGCTCCATTTGGGTGACGCAGGGCAGGGGGCCAGGCCTGCCTGCCCCCCCAGACACCCTGCCTCTCTCCTCCCTGATGCGGGGGCAGCACCTTCCTCCTCCTCCTCCTTCTCCTTCTCTTCCTCCTCCTCCTCCTGCTCGTCTCTACTCCCCACCGGCCCCGCCGAGTCTCCCATGGGGCGCCCAGGTGGGTGCTGGGGGGGCACAGCTGGGACTGGGGGGCTTTTTTTAGGGGTTTAAAAGCCCCTTCCCGGTGCCTGTGTGTCCCCCCGCAGGCCCCCAAAACCTGACCTGTGTGTCCTACAAACACCCGAGCGTGCGGGGCGCGCTGGGGGGCGCGGGGGGGGCGGCGGCCGGCGCCGTTCGCTGCCCCCCCGGGCAGTGCTGTGTCGGCATCTGGAACCGCAGCCACGCTCTGGTGCAGGGTGAGACCCCCGGGACCGGGCGGTTTGGGGATGGGGAAAGGGGGGCTGCGGTCTGAGCCTGACCCGGGGGGAGTGGAGGGGCAGAAGGGGATGGGGGAGGATGGAGGGGCTTGGTGCTGTCCCTTCCCGGGGGGATTTTGGGGCAGGATGGAGGGGCTGGTCCTGCCCCAGGCAGGTTTTGGAGCAGGATCCTGCCCCGGGCAAATTTTGGGGCAGGATGGAGGGGTTTGTTACTACCCCGGGGGAGGTTTGGGGCAGGATGGACGGGCTGGTCCTGCCCCGGGGGGATTTTGGGGCAGGATGGACGGGCTGGTCCTGCCCCGGGGGGATTTTGGGGCAGGATGGAGGGGCTGGTCCTGCCCCGGGGGGATTTTGGGGCAGGATGGAGGGGTTGTTCCTGCCCCAGGCAGATTTTGGGGCAGGATGGAGGGGTTGGTGCTGCCCCGGGAGGATTTTGGGGCAGGATGGAGGGGTTGTTCCTGCCCCAGGCAGATTTTGGGGCAGGATGGAGGGGTTGTTCCTGCCCCAGGCAGATTTTGGGGCAGGATGGAGGGGTTGTTCCTGCCCCAGGCAGATTTTGGGGCAGGATGGAGGGTCTGGTGCTGCCCCGGGGGGATTTTGGGGCAGGATGGAGGGTCTGGTGCTGCCCCGGGGGGATTTTGGGGCAGGATGGAGGGGCTGGTCCTGCCCTGGGGGGTCTCGGGGAGGCCAAAGGGGTCTGATCCTGTCCGAGGACACGGAGCGGGGGCTGCTCTTGGCCGGGGGGATTGGGGCGGTTCTGCTCCCTCCCCAGCGGCTCCCTTGGCCTTGGCCTTGAGCAGCGGCTGCGGCGGCGCTGGGGAGGAGCAGCTGCGGGGGGGACCCGCACAGGGGGGTCCCACCTGTCCCCCTGTCCCCTCCCTGTCCCCAGCCCCCCGGGGTGACCCTGCCGCTGTCCCCAGGCTGCTGGGGAGGCCGGGGGGACGCCTGTCCCTCGGCCACCTGTGTCCCCAGCCCCGCGGGACACCCCGGCAGCTCCGTGCTCCTGTGCCTGTGCCACGGCCACCTCTGCAACGGCAACGCCCCCGGGACAGCGACAGCGACAGGCACGGCCGTGGGGCTGGGGGGGCCCCGCCAGGGCCCAGGTACGGGGGTCTGGGGGGTGCTGGGGACACTTAGGGGATCCTGAGACATTCAGGGGACCCCCAAGTGGGGAGGGTGGGACACAGAGGGGACTGGGGGTGTCCATAGGGGGATTTGGGGGAGTCATAGGATCCCCTAAAGTGCCCCCCACCAGCCCCTCGGACAGCTGGGGGGTTCCGTGTCACCGCAGTCTCTGTCCCCAGTGCCCGGCCGGGGGTGGTCCACGGGGACCCTGTGGCTGTGGGGGGCCGGCCTTCTCCTCCTCATCCTCATCACCTGCCTGGGCATCCTCGGTAGGACACGGCGTGGACGGGGGGACCCCCGGGGACAGCCACCCCCTACCCGATGTCCCCTGGGGGTCCCCAAATGCCACATCTCTGGTGTTCCCAGAGTCTCCTGGGGTGGAGGTGGGGGTCCCCAAGTGTTTTATCACTCTGTCCCTGGGGTGGGGGGTCCCTGGTGTCCTGGTGACCCTCTGGGGTGGGATGTCCCCATGCCCCCTGAGTGGTGTGGGGGGGGATGGTGGTCCCTGTGTCCCCAAGTCCCGTGTCCCTGATTTGGGGGGGTTCCTGTGGTGGGTCCCCGGATGGGGGTGTCCCTGGTGTCCCCCATCCAGGACTGCGCCGGACCAGGGCCCGCACGGGGCAGCCCCCGCGGGGGGGGCGGAGAACCGGGGTCCCCCCGGAGCCCCCCAGCCAGGACCTGCCCGCGCTGCACTTCCTGCAGGTGCGGGGCACCCCCGGGGCGAGGGGCACCCACGGGGGGCATCCATGGGGCGAGGGACACCCATGGGGTGAGGGGCACCCACGGAGGAGGGGACACCCATGGGGTGGGGGACACCTGTGAGGGGGTCAGACACGGGACAAGGGACATCCATGAGGTGAGGGACACCCGCGGGGCAAGGGACACCCATAGGGGACACCCATGGGGCGGGGGGCACCTGTGGGGGGGGACAGCCATGGGACAAGGGACACCCAACGGAGGCACCCAAGTGGGAGGGCAGGTAAGGAGGTGGTCCTGGGAAGGGACACCCATATGAGGAGGGGACGTGGGGACACCCATGGCATTGGTGGCATCGGCCTGGGGGTGTCACAACAGGGCTGAGGGTGCCCGGGGATCCCCCAGAGGTGCTCAGATGTGTGTGTGGGGGTGCCGGGGTGCTGGGGACACCCGGTGCCAGCCGTGTCCCCTGTCCCCCGCGGGGCAGGTGCTGCAGGCCGGGCGCTTCTCGGCGGTCTGGCGGGGGACGCTGCGCCAGCGGCCCGTGGCCATCAAGGCCTTCGCGGCCGGGGCCGGCCGGAGGTTCGCGGCCGAACGCGCCGTCCACGCGCTGCCGCTGATGGAGCACGAGAACGTGGCCCGGCTGCTGGACACCCGCGCGGCCGGACCCCGAGCCCGGGGGGGGCTCCTGGTGCTGCAGCTCTACCCGGCCGTGGGTCACCTCGGGGGCCTGGGGGGGTAATGGGGGGGTAACAGGAGTTTGGAGGAGTCGGGGGGTCGCAGGGGTTTGGGGGTGAGGGGGTAACAGAGATTTGGGGGTGTCCAAAGGGTTGAGGGGACTCAGGGTGTGTGTGTGTGGCAGTTGGGGAGCACAGGGCCGGGGATGGGGGGCTGGTGGGGGGAGATGTGTGGGAGACACTGGGGGGGTTCCCCACGTCCCCACCCGTGTGTCCCCCTGTGTCCCCAGGGCTCCCTGCGCCACTTCCTGGGGCAGCACGTGGGGACCTGGGCGGGCAGCGTGCGCCTGGCGCTGTCCCTGGCCCGCGGCCTGGCCTTCCTGCACCAGGAGCTCTGGCGTGACGGTGGGTGGCACCGCGGGTGTCCCCTGCCGTGTGCCCTCTGCCCTGGGCTCTGCCTTGGGCTCCCCCTGCCCTGTGCCCCCTGCCCTGTCCCCCCTGCCCTGTGCTCCCTGCCCTGTCCCCCCGCTCTGGGCTCCCCCTGCCCTGTGCCCCCTGCCCTGTCCCCCCTGCCCTGTGCTCCCTGCCCTGTCCCCCCGCTCTGGGCTCCCCCTGCCCTGTGCCCCCTGCCCTGTCTCCCCTGCTCTGGGCTCTGCCCTGGGCTCCCCCTGCCCTGTCCCTGCCCTGTCCCCCTGCCCTGTCCCCCCTGCCCTGTCCCCCCTGCCCTGTCTCCCCTGCCCTGTCCCTGCCCTGTCCCCCCTGCCCTGTCCCCCTGACCCCCGGTGTCCCCAGGGCTGTACAAGCCCAGCGTGGTGCACCGTGACCTGAGCAGCCAGAACGTGCTGGTGCGGGAGGACGGCACCTGCGCCATCGGCGACTTCGGGCTGGCGCTGGCGCTGCCCCCGCGCGCCCAGGACAGCAGCGGGGCCCGGCACGGCGTCACCATCCGCAAGGTGACACGGGCGGGGATGGCACTGGCGTGGGGAGGGGACAGCCCTGGGGTGGGGATGGCACTGGCAGTGCGGGCTGTGGGTGCCCTGAGCCCGTCCCCGGTGCGGTGACCCTGCTGTCCCCGTGTCCCCGTGTCCCCACACCAGGCGGGCACCCAGCGGTACCTGGCACCCGAGATCCTGGACGAGAGCCTGGACCTGCGGGCCTGGGGCCGCGCCCTGCGCCAGGCCGATGTCTACGCGCTGGCGCTGCTGCTCTGGGAGATCCTGTCCCGCTGCCAGGCGCTGAGCCCCGGTGAGACCCCCGGGAGTCCCCTCTCTGCCCGCCCGCGGCCCCCCGGGGAGCCCCCTCTCTGCCCGCCCGCCGCCCCCTGGCCCCGCCGCCCCCCAGCCCCGCTGACCCCCCGCCCCGCCGCCCCGCAGGAGCCCCGGTGCCGCCGTTCCGCCTGGCGTACGAGGCCGAGCTGGGCTCCAGCCCCACCGGGGCTCAGCTCCGCCGTTTGGCTGCGGACGAGAGGCGGCGGCCGCTCATCCCCCCGGCCTGGCACCGCGCCCCCCAGGTCAGAGCCGGGACCCCCGGGTGGGTGCTGGGGGTGGCCTCGGGCGGGGGTGACCCTTGGGGGTCCCTGCCTGGCTGCCCGGGGGGGTTTGGGGAGGGGTCTCTGCCCCAGGGTCCCCTCCCCGCTGCCCGGCGATGACACTGAGGGTCCCGGGGGTGTCCCCGCTCGGGGGTGTCATCCCCGGCTGGGGTCCCCGCTGAGCCTGGGGGGGGTCCCACAGCCCGGGGGGGCTCTGCCGGAGCTGCTGGAGGATTGCTGGGACCCGGACCCCGAGGCGCGGCTCTCGGCCGAGCGGGCGCTGCAGCGGCTCCAGCGCTTGGCCGCGGGGCCCGCACCGACCCCGGGAGACCCCGGCCCGGGGGCCGCCCCCCGCCAGGTGCGTGCGGGGAAACTGAGGCACGGGGCGGGCGGGGGGCACCGGGAACCCACCGGGGACCTGCGGGGAAACTGAGGCACGGGGCGGGCGGGGGACGCCGGGAACCCACCGGGGACTTGCGGGGAAACTGAGGCACGGGGCGGGCAGGGGACGCCGGGAACCCACCGGGGACTGAGGGGAAACTGAGGCACAGGGGAAGGACCGGGAACCGGGCGGGAGGGGCACGGACAGGCCACGCCTCCAGGGAGGGGCCCGGCCCAGGCCCCGCCCGCTTCCTGCCGGGAGGGGCCGCGGCCGGAGCAAAGGTGGGAGCGGAGCCCCAGGGTGTCCCCCGCACCCCAAACCCCCCCTGCGCACCCTCAGAGCGCCCCTGCCATCCCTGCGCACCCCCAAATCCCCCCTGGATCCCAAACTCCGCCTGCAGCCGCTTCTGCACCCCCAAATCCCCCTGCGCGCCCTCTGTGCACCCCAAACCCCCCCCCGTGCACCCCCAAGGCCCCGATTCCCCCATAGTCCCCCACGCCCGGGGGGACCCCCCAAAGCTTCTGTGACTCAGTTTCCCCTGGGTGCCCTCGGGGCAGCAGTGGGGGCTCGGGGGGGGTCCCCTCTCACCCCCTGTGCCCCCCAGGTCTTGGAGTCTCCCACCATGTGGAACCCTGGTGCAGGTACAGGGGGTCTCCCCAAACTGGGGGGGCTGCCGTGACCCCCCCGCGGGGTCAGACCCCTCCCCTCAATCTCTTTTCTTTCCCCCCCCAGGGCAGCCGCCCCCCCCAAACCCCGTGTACCCCCCGAACCCCACGTACCCCCCCCAGGTCCCCCCCCCGAACCCCCTGTACCCCCCGCCTGCGGCGCCCCCCAACCCGCCGGGGGGGCCCGGGCAGCCCCCGTACCCCGCTGGGGTCCCCCCGTACCCCGCCGGGCCCCCCCTGGCCCCCTCGGGCCCCCCCTTGGGCCCCCCCCTGCCGCAGCCCCCCCACCCGGGGGTGCTCCCCCACCCCGGGGTGCTCCCCTCGTTCCCCCCCGTGCTGGACAAGAAGGCGGCCAAGAAGATGAAGAAGAGGATGAAGAAGGCTCAGAAGAGGCACAAGGTGGGGGGGACCCGGGAGGGGACACAGGGGGTCACCCCCAGCCCCCCCTCGGGGGCTCACGGCCCTGCTGTGTCTCCCCAGCGCTCTTCGTCCTCCTCCTCCTCCTCCTCCTCCAGCAGCTCCGACTGAGGCTCCTGGGACCCTCCAAGACCCCCCAGGAGCTTCTGGAACCCCTGGGACCACCAGGACCGCTCGGGACCCCCCCAGGACTCCCCAGGAACCTTCTGGAACCCCTGGGACCACCAGGACCACTCGGGACCCCCCCAGGACAACCAAGAGCCACCTGGGACCACTTGGGACCCTTGTGACCCCCCGGGGCACTCCAGGACCCCCATTCTGTCCCCATGTCCCAGGGGTGCCCCCGCTGTCCCCCAATAAAGCTGTGAGACACCCCAATGTGTGTCAGCGTCTCCTTCGCGGGGCTGGGCTTAGGGGGGCACAAACCCCCAATGCTCTTCAGGACGGTGGGACCCCTCTGGTCCCTGTGCCCCTATTGCCCCCCAGCTGTGCCATAGCTCCCCATACACAGTTCTACCACACTTTTCATCACCCCTTTACCTCCAGTTCCTTCTTATTTCCCCCCATGTCCCCCCATTATTCCTCGTTACCCCCCAGTGCACCCCATTCCCCTCCGGACCTCTGGGCCGCCAGGGGGCGCTGTGCGGGGCGGCGGCCGCTCTGTCCCGCCCCGCGCGCGCGGTGCGTTTCCGGGTCGGGGCGGGTGTAAATCGGGCCGCGCCCGCCGCCCCCTCCCAGACCCGCGGCCGCCGCAGCCGGAGCAGCCGCGCCCGCGCCGCCGCCGCCGCCATCCCGCGCGCCCGCCCGCCGCGCTCCCTCCCCGCCTCCCCCCCCCTCCCTCCCGCCCTCCCTCCTCCCGCTCCGCCCGGAGCGCCCTTCGCCCAACGCCGTTACCGGCGCCGACACAGGTAGGCCCGACCCCCCGCCCGCCCCCCCCCCACCACACAATTTCCCCCCCCATCGCCCCCCCACCGCCGCCCCCTGGGCCTCCCCGCGGACCCCCCCGAGCCCCCCCGGCCGCCATCCGGGTCCGATCCCCCCCGGGCCGGGCCCTGGCGCGGCCCCCCCGCCGCCCCCCCGCCGGCCGCGCCCTCACGGCGCCCGCGGCCTGCGCGGCCTGTGCGGCCTGTGCGGCCCGCGCGCCCCGCGCCGCCGGCCCGCGGCACTAACGGCCCCGGGGGGGCTCGGGGGCCGCCGCCGCCCCCCCCCGCTGCCCCCCCCGCCGCTCCCCCCGCCGGAACCGGCCCGGGGGGGTTCGGGCCGCCGCGTGCGTCACATGGCGCCGCCGCCCCCCGCCCGGCCCGGCTGCGGGGGGGCCTCTGGGGCGGGGGGAGATTTTTTTTTTTATATTATTATTCCTTTCTACTCCGTTTTCTTGGAGTTTAGATTTTAATTTTTTTTTCTTTCTTTTTTTTTTTTTTTAAGAGGTTTTTTCTCCTTTTCCCGCCCGGGCCCGGTTTTTCCGCCATCCCGCGCTGTTGTTTTCCCCCGGCGGAGCGGGATCGGGGGGGGCTCGGACGGGCCCGCGCGGAGCCGCCGCCCCCCCGAGGGCTCCGGGATCTTCCTCCCGGGCCTGCCCGGAGCGGAGCGGTGCTCCCCGCTCCAGCGGGGTTCGGGGCCCCGGGCCGGGATCCAGAGGCCCATTTTCCCCCGCGCCGATCTCAGCTCTCCCAGCGCTCGGCCGGTTCCCCCCGCCGGGTTCCGGCTCCCGTTCGGAGCCGCTGGGCCGGGATCTCCCTCCCGGCCTTGTGATCGGGCCCATCCGGGGGCTCCATCGCGGCCCCGGGGGTCGCTCCAGGACAGCCGCTCCACTCCCGCTCCCCCCGGCCGGGTTCGGATCTCGGGACCCCCGGCCGGGTTCGGAGCCGGAACCCCCGGCCCTGTTCCCCCCCCAGCGCAGGGCTGAGCTGGCTGCAGAGCCGCGTCCCCGCCTCAGGCCCGGGCTCGCTCCGGAGCCACGTCCCAACCCCAGTAACCGCGTCCTCTCCTGGGGACGGGGGTCCCGGGGCGGGCGGGATCGTCCCTCAGAGAATTTTCCCTGCGGAAAAGCCTCACTGGGAGCCCGGCCCGGGCTCGCCTCGCCCCCGGCGGGGCCGCTCGGCCCCTTTTGTCCCCGGGACGGGCCCGGGCTGCCCTGGCCCCGCTGCCGGGGCTCCGATCCCGGGCTCTACCCCCCGAACCGGGGGGAAATGCCGGCCTGAGCTCACGGAGGCCGCGGCAAACCCCCCAGTGCCAGCGAGGCAGCGCGGCCCCGGCCGTGGTTAAACTTTGATGGGGCAGAAGCGGGGGCCGAAATGGGAGTTTATTTACCGGTTTACACCAAACGCTCGGCTGGGGCCGGCCGGGCTGTTTTGCAACCGCTGCCGACTCAGGTGGTTTGAAACCTGATCGTCCGCTCATGTGGCCTTATCTGGGTCTGCGGGAATCGCCTCGGAACCTGCTCCGGGAGGCCCCGCGCGGGCTCGGAGCTCGGGGGGAGCGGATGGGGTTTATTTTCTCCACAATCCCGGCTTCCCAGCGGGCCAAACCCCCGGGATTGGGGCACCCGCTCCCATCGGGCAGCTGCAGGAAGACTTGGGCTGGGGAGGGTGTGGGGTTCACAGGGAGCAGCAGCTTCCCTGGACCTGTAAGGAGCACGATTAGCTCTCAGTGCTCCTTTGGGATCCCTGGTTGTGTCCAGGAACCGTTTGTGTCCCCAGTGCTACTGGGGGTCACACTGAAGTATTCAGTTGTGCCTCAGGGAAGGCCCTGCCAGGAGCAGGTCTGAGAGGCTGAGTGGGACCCTCGTGGCCCCAAGAGTCACTGGATCCAGGTGGGATCGGGCCAGTTCAGCCCTGGAAACTCACAGGAGGAGGAGGCAAACCACCCGTGGATCGGCCCAACACTTCCAGGGGCCAGTTTGAGGGGAGAAGCAGCACAGGGAGGCTGGAATCCTGCCTGGACGGGCTGGGGGGGACTGGCAGAGCCCCTCAATTCCCAGCCCCTCACTCACCCAGCCCCTCTCCCCCCAGCCAAGGCCCGAGCGCTGCCGCAGCCTGAGCCGAGCCCGCGCTGCCCACCATGGACACCGGAGTCATCGAAGGGGGTCTCAATGTCACACTCACCATCCGGCTACTCATGCACGGAAAGGTTCGTGTCCCCGGCCCCCTGTGCAGAGCCCTGGCCTGGCACGGGCTGGGCTGGGAGCTTCAGTGCCTCTGGGATCTCCTGGAGCTGCCGTGGGGTCAGGAATGTGCTGCTGGCGCCTGGGCAGATCCTGAGGTGCAGCCAGCGAAGAAAATAATTATTGTGGGGTGTGGGGGGAACGACCTGATGAAAGCTAAGATGGGAGCAAGACCAGCTCAACTGGGATAAACCCCAGTTATCTGAGGGGCAGATCTCAACTGCTCAGGAGCTTGTTTTGACTGTGAAAAGAGCCGAGTTTAGGCTTGGGGCTCCAGGACTTGTTAAAACGCTGACTAATGGTGCTTTTGTTTCCATCCCAGGAGGTGGGAAGCATCATTGGGAAGGTAAGTGAGGAACAAACTCCCCCCAACCCTCCCTTTCCCCCTTCTTCCCTTGTCCCCCCTCCCTCCCCACCTCCCCACAGCCTCACTGACGCCTCTCTCCCTTCTCTCGTCCCTCACAGAAAGGGGAGTCGGTGAAGAAGATGCGAGAGGAGGTGAGTGTGGGGCGGGCTGGCGATGGCGGGCTGGCGATGGCGGGCCGGCCGGGGCTCCACAGGCAGCGCGGCGGCAGCGGCGGCGCGGGGAATGCCGGGAGCTGTGGGCAGGCGCGGCAGGAAGCCGAGGAGGAGAAGATGGCTGCCCGAGCCGAGGGAGGGAGGAGGAGGAGGGAGGGCTCTGTCCCCAGCGGCGGCAGCAGCAGCGGGGGATCCGGAGGAATCCCGAGGAGCCTCCGTGCCGTGCGGCGATGGCCGCAGCACTGAGGTGGCCTTTGCCTCCCCGCAGAGCGGAGCTCGCATCAACATCTCGGAAGGGAACTGCCCCGAGCGGATCATCACCCTCGCGGGACCCACCAACGCCATCTTCAAAGCTTTTGCGATGATCATTGACAAACTGGAAGAGGTGTGTGCGTGGCCCCCTGCAGTCAGTGCCCCTGTTTGTCCCCTCTCTCTGGATGAGCTGACCCCGGGGTGAGCCCCAGGGGGCCCGGGGCTGTTGTTCTGCACGAGCAGCCCGTGTTTCCCTGCCTGGCCCCCGATCTTTGTCCAGCGCTCTGCTGGGGCAAGGTCCAGGTGGTGCCGGAGCCAGAGCCCCACAGGGACTTCCTGCCCACAGCACGGCACAGAGTAGAGCTCAGAAAAACCCCGGCTCTGCTCATGCTGGTGTCACTTCCCCCCAGCACACCCCAGGGCTTGGCTCTGTCCCCAGCCCTGCCAAGGAGGAGCTGGGGCTGCAGCTGTGTGGGGCTGGAGGAGCTGCATCGTGTCCCTGGTCCTGTTAAATCAGTGACTTCCAGGGGGGATTTTCCTGCTGCATAACCTGGATCTTGCAGGTGTTAGAGCCTGCTCAGGGCTGTGATGTCAAGATTTCCATCCTGTTCACATTGGAGGGAGCAGGAGTTGGGAGTGCTCCTCACCTGGTGTGGGGCAGAGCTCTGTGGCCCTCACCTCACCTGTGGGGGTACAAATTCTGTAGCCCTTTGGATTTGAGACACTACCACGGAGAAACAACCCTGTGCTGGCAGCTCTGTCCCCAAACCCCCCTGCTCTCACCACAGCCTTAAAGAGGCTGAAAGCTTAAAGAGCTTGGAGCTGTTTGTGCCGAATGCAGGGAGCCGGAGTCCTCCAAGGGCTGCACGGCTCTGCAGCGCTCTGGGCACCGGCCTTGGAGCTGAAGCTTTGCTTTTAGTAGGTCAGTTGAGCCCTGGCCTTGTGCCTCCCCTCCCCCTGCCAGCACATGACCGCTGTAATCGGCGCCGGGGTTGTTTTTCCCGGAGCTGCTGCCTTGATCCCTGGTGCAGCGGGAGGCTCCGTGCTGACCCTGGAGCTGTGGAGTCCCCGAGCTCCCCCCAGTCCCTTGTGTCCCTTCCAGCACTGGATCCTGCTTGGCTGAGGTGGGAACCCAGCTTTGAGGCAGTGCCTAAACCCATTTCCATTGAGACAGCAGAGTTTGGCTGCTGCCTCCCCAAAAATATATCTGTATTTTTTCTGTGCTGCTGAGGAAGTCCTGGGAAATGGGACTGGGAAAGCCCCGAGGTCACCTTGGCCCGGGCTGCTGGTGCCAGCGTCACCTCCCTGTGCCTGCGCCAGGCACGTCCCCAGCGCGTGCCGTTCCTGCAGGGCTGAGCCCTCAACACCTCCTCTTCCTCGCAGGACATCAGCAGCTCCATGACCAACAGCACAGCTGCCAGCCGGCCCCCGGTCACCCTCCGGCTTGTGGTCCCCGCCAGCCAGTGCGGGTCCCTCATTGGCAAAGGAGGCTGCAAGATCAAGGAGATCCGAGAGGTGCGTGGTGCCCAGCCCAGGGGGGTCCCACGAGGGGGGTTCAGGTGTCCCCAAGGGCAAATCCCTGCATTGTTCCTGCCTCAGGGATGCGGCATCACTGGGATTTTTTGGAGCTCCTTGGATATTTAGTGCTTGGCAAACTGAGACTCAGGGCAGAGCCATCTCTGCCTGGTACTGCCCCTCACAGCTGGATGCCTGGATTCTTGTTTCTCCCCCTTGCCATGGCTCCTGGTTGCCCCCTCCCCAGCCTTTTCCCAGATCTTGGAGAGGGAGATGTGCTCCAGGCCAGCACTGCCTTGGGCCATGCCATTTAGCACTGGGTGCTGTTGGATTAACTCCGCTGGCATGGAGACTGTCTTGGCTTGAGTTACAGTGACAGGCTGAGGCCAGGTCCCCCTGTGCCGCCTCGGGCTCCTGGTGACCGAATTGTATCCAGCTGGGATTAAAGAACTTTATTTTGGGGCAAAGGAGGAGCTGGGGGGGCAGTTTTGGCTATGTATAACCGTGCACGGGGTTCGTCGCTGAGGTCTGAGCCCTGCCTGGGGTCTGACTGGCTATTTTTAACCCTCGACTTGGCAGAGCACGGGGGCACAGGTCCAGGTGGCAGGGGACATGCTGCCCAACTCGACTGAGCGAGCCATCACCATTGCTGGGATCCCACAGTCCATCATCGAGTGCGTCAAACAGATCTGCGTCGTCATGCTTGAGGTAGGGCCCCTCCTCAGGCCTGTCCCCTGGGGAGGCTGGTGCTGCAGGGCTCCTGCTGCCCTTGGAGGGGTGAAAATGCTGGGGGGGAGCAGAAAAGAGCTGCTGGGGGATAAAGGGATAGCTGGGGATTACAGCCTCATGCAGGTGAGGCTTGGAGCTGCTTAAAGCCAGGGTCGAGCAGGGTCTCAAGAGCAGCTCACGCTGTCACCCACAGCCCTGCCATGTTCCTGGGTGTCCTCCCTCGGCCCTGTGCCCAGGGTGAGGAAGCAGTAACACTGCCCTGGGTCCCCAAGGGGCCAGCTGGAGGTGCAGAGCAGAGTCTGGGCGGTGTGGGCTGTGGGGAGGGGGCTGTCAGTGCCAGCAGCTCTCAGTATCTGACCTGCCCTCTCTGCCTGTCACCCAGTCTCCCCCGAAGGGTGTCACCATCCCGTACCGACCCAAGCCATCCAGCTCTCCTGTCATCTTTGCAGGCGGCCAGGTAAGGCCTCTCCTCTGCTCCTGGGGTGTGGGGAGGGGAGGGCTGGGGGATGTACTGAGCTGCGAGCGCGCCTCGGCCGCCCCACGTGCCTGTCACCCACGCTGTGCCCTCGGCCCCCCAGAGCCAGCTCCAGCCGTCCCTGCTGAGGGGTGGCAGCAGGGAAAAGGGCTGATTTGGGAGGAGAGGGTGCTGGAAAACACTCCTGGAATTAAACAGCAAAAAAAAAAAAAAAAAAAAACATTTGCCAGTGTAGTGGTGGCAAGTAGGGGTTTGAATCGGGCCGAGCTGCCTAACCCAGGCTCTGCCCCTCTGCCTCGGGCTGGCTCCAAAGGACTTGCTGTGACCTCCTGTGGGTGACTGGCCCGGAGGTCGGGGCTTCTCTGCTCTCTGCCACTGGTTCTCGGGGTGCAGAGGCTCAGCCTGTGCCGTGGGTAGGGTTGGGGTGCGCAAAGGCTTCGTCTTGCAGGAGGGGAGGGTGTCAGATAGGAGTAGTGTCAGGTGGCTGGGCTTTAGTCCCTCCTGCATTGAGCTGGGGAGTGGCCCAAGCCCTGCCCTGAGCCACCTTACAGGGGACAGGTGTCCCTTGGGATCCTGTCTGCTGTAAGCCCGGAACCCCAGGGCTGGCGGGAGGTGGGGCCCAGGTGCGGGTCAGCTGCTCCCACCCTGCGGCCCCGGGGCTGCCCCAGCGCTCGGAGGAGCCACAGTGCCAACGCATCCGCTGCCTTCCTGCTGCCAGGGAGACCCCTCGGGGTGGGCAGGGCCTGGCTTTGTCAGTGGGGGCCTCGGTAGGCAGGGAAGGGGGTCAGGGAAGGGGTGTAGCTGCCGCCGGCCTCCCCGAGAGCCAGGCCTGACTCTGCTCTCCCCTTTCCCAACCCCGCCACGCTTGTTTTGGGGACGGACCTGCTGCCGTCCCCTTCCTCCCCGCCCGTGCCCCTCTCCCTGCCTCTTCCTCCCCACCTGAACCCGGTCAGCCCGCCCCTCCCGCCTCCCCGACAGCTTCTCCCGCCGCTCTGCACCCCGGGGGAAGCCCCCGCGCCCCTGGCCAGCGGCGCCTTCCCCGTTAGAGCAGTGAGGAGCAGGCTTCCCACAGCCACGCATCTCTTCCCTCCCCTTGCCCCTCTTCTCCCCCTTCCTTCTCTCCGCCCCTGTCCCCGGCCCAGGCCCGCAGCAGCCGCCCGGGCCCCGCTCCCGTGGGCCTTGCGCTCTCTGTCTTCGCAGCTCAGAGTCGTGCGTAGAGCAGGGCGAGCCCTCGATCAGCACTGAGCTAATGTGGATGTTGAGTTTGGTGTTAGCGAAAGGTTTCGGATTGACAGCCCTGGAGACTGAAGTCCTCTAATTTATCCACAGGACAGGTACAGCAGCGGCAGTGCGAGCTACCCCCACACCGCCCCATCCATGTGCCTCAACTCTGACTTGGAGGGACCACCTCAGGAGGTGAGAGGGGAGTTCAGTCTCCACGGCCCGTTCAATCCTTGGCCTCTCTGAGACTGCCAACAAGGGTGGCATCCCTGTCCCCGTCCCCCAAAACCGACAACGGTGGCTTTTTGTGCTGTGGACTCCTGTCCACTGGGAACTGGACTCTGAGCCCACCAACCTCTCCTCACGCAGGCCACCCGGCAGCCACTGCATGGCAACGAACTTGGGCCAATTCCAGCCTGGGCTGCAGTTCTTCCGGTGACCTGGAAGTGAGGCTGTGTACCCCCCTCTCCCCTTCCTCTCCCACCCGCCCCCACCTGCCCGGCCCCCCCAGACCTCCCCAAACCTTAGCCAGCCAGGCCCCAGCCAGTGCCTCGCCCTTTCTGGGTAGCTTCAGGAGGAATCTGAAGTGTGTGGCTGTCCCCTGTAACCTGGGGGACACGGAGTTGTGGCAGGTCAGGCCCTCGCCTCGTTCCCCTCCGAGCACTGGGCCGTGTCGAGCAGTGGTAGCCAGCGCCAGCACTGACCTGTAGCTTGCCCGGCGACGTTGTCCTAGGCGTGTGGAGTGACCAGAGGACTCGGAACGGGGCAAACTTTTTTTTTGGGGGTGGGAGGGGAGGCGGGGGAGCTGCCGGGCCGGGGCAGAGAGGGGCCAGGAGCAGCAGCAGGGCCGGCGGGGGCGTTGGATCCTCCCTGCCTGCGCGGGGGCGCAGGGATAGCAGCATTGTCGGACTCACCACACCATAACATCTTCATCAAGATCCCAGCCGTTCTCTTGTTGGTTTTTTTGTATTTTCTTTTTTCTTTTTTTTATTTTTTTTCCTTTTTTTTTTTTTTTTTTTTTTTTTTCTCCTTATTTTTTTGTCTGCCACCTTTTTTTTGGGGGGGGGACGGCACCGATTCTGCCCACCCCCTCCCCGTGCCCGCCACGTCAGGCCAATTCGAGTAACCGCCAGCCTAGAAACTGCTTGTGACAGCATTTATCCGTCCCCGCCTCTCCTGCCCCACTTCCCTCGCCCCGGAGAACTCTCCACCTTGGCTCTCTGACTTCCTGGCTAGTTGAAATCTGTCTGTCCCTGGGTGGCTGTCCGATGGTTGTTAATAGGATGTTTTCCTCCTTTTGTAGGCCTATACCATTCAAGGACAGTATGCCATTCCACAGCCAGATGTAAGTTTTTATTTACAACTTCTTGTCTTGAAATCCACCCTTTTCCTCCCCCACCTTCCAAAAATTTTCTCCGTGCTTTCTCTGCTCGAGCTGCCTCAGCTTGGGGCTGAATACTCGATCTGATCTGAGCTCCCCAGCACTTCCCCCCCCCAAAAAAAAAAAAAAAAAACTCGCCTCTCCCCTCAGCTGGTCCTCCTGCAGCCAGCTTCAGCCGGCCTCAGATCTCTCCTTGAATCCTCCCCCACCTCCTCTCTGACACTTCCCTCCTCCTTATTATATTTTTTTTCCAAACCCACCTCTCTCCCTGGCTTGGCATTTCACACCAGCTCTGGCTTTTCCTTTGGCCCCCCCCTCCCGCCCCCCCCTCAATTTGGCACGAGAACCCCCCCCAGCCAGCACACGGTGGCTCTGTCACAGTGGCTCTCCCGGGGCAGGGGACAGCTGGCCCAGCGAGCGGGTGCAGGTGGCAGTCGGGGAGGGGGTTGGACCCGGCCCAGCCCGGCGGGGTCATCCCGGCAGCGGCCGGTGCTGTCGGACACCTCCATCCTCTGGCACCCATCCTCATCCCGTAGGGGCTGATCTCTGCTCCTGGCACCTGTAGGGCAGCGAGGGGGGTCTGAGGCTCCAGGCTGGGGGGACAGGGGGCTCTGAGGAAGCCGGGCTGGCATGGCAGAGCTGAGTGTGCTCCGTGTGCCCGGTCCCTGCGCTCCCCTGCAGTGCTGCTGGCACCTGCTCCCTCCTCCCACTCCTCTCTGCTTCTGTTCCTGCGCTCCTCCAGCCCTTGCTGCACTGAGGGGGGGTGGGCACGACCCCCAGCCCCCTGTGGCTGGGCTGGGGCAGCACAGAGGGGCCAGGGTGGGCAGCGGGGCCGTGTCCATGCGGGTGCGCGCGACGAGTCCTGGCCCCCGGCCTTGGGAAATGGCTAACGCCAGCCTCTTTCTCTCTCTCTCTTTTTCCCTGTCCCTCTCTCCCTTCTCCCTCCTTTAGCTGACCAAGCTGCACCAGTTGGCAATGCAACAGTCACACTTTCCAATGTCTCATGGCAACACTGGATTCAGTGGTATGGAAACTCTTTCTCTCCATGTGCGTTCGTGCGCGGCCGGAGCCCAGCCCGGGCTGCTCCCGGCTCCTGTGTGGGGGCCGTGCTCACAAAAATCTAAACCCAAACATTGCCCCAGGCCCGGCCAGGTAACTGCTGCTGTTGTGACATGTCTGGGGCCGCAGGGCAGGGCCTCCACCCATCCATCCACGCTGCTTCCCTCCCTCCCTCGTGCCCCCCGTCCTCGCAGCTGTGGCAGCGCACTGGGAGACCCCCGGCCCGCAGCACCCGCTCTCTCCCCTCCAGCTACTCCAGGCCTGAAGCAGGCTGAGTTGTACCAAATTTGCTGTAGATTTGCTAAGATGGCTAAAAAAAAAAAAAAAAAAAATCAAACCACCTAAAAGATGAAAGAAAAAAAAAAAATCACCCATTTGGGGCTCTAAACTTGAGACAGCCAAACTCATTGTGACTTGTATCTTAACAGGCGTTGACTCCAGCTCTCCAGAGGTGAAAGGCTATTGGGGTAATGATCCAAACACACGATCTGTAGTTACTCTGTTGTGTATTGATGCTGCCCGGGGTCTCGTTCTCCCTGATAGATGCTGCCTGGATTGGGGGGGAAAGGGGGTTGAGGGGAGCCCCAGAAGGGCTGGAGGTGCAGCCTGGCTCGGCCGGCTGGGCCCTGGAGCACAGCTGGATAGTGGAGAGCAGCAGGACTGGGTGGAGGCTCGGTTGTCCCAGTCAGCTGTGGGCCCTGAGCTTTAACCCCCCACCCCAAAAAACACATAGAGGGGAGTAGCCCCTGGCTAAGGAGGTGCTGTTAGACATAACAGTGTAATCCACGATACGGGATAGGCGGCACCGTCAACCCAGAACAAGCTGTCAGGAGCTGGAGCTGCCCCAGGAGTGGGGGGACAGCACCGGGTGTCACCTGCTGTGTCCCCCTGCCACAGCCCCGGTGTGAGGCCTTGAGGCTGCCGCTGCTCCCTCTTGCAGGGAGTGAGCTGGGGAAGGGGGGAAAAGTGGAAAAACGTGTTCAAAATGTCCCAGGCACACAAGCTCAGCCCCTGTGTGGGGTGTGAGCAGCCTCCCAGCACCCGCCGGCATAGCATGGCCTGCAGGGCTGCAGGGATTAGGAGGAGAAAGAGGAGGGGTATTGTAGCCTTTGGAAGCTGGACCCAGAGTGGGAATGGAGCCAAGGGCCCGGCTGGAGCCCCCCAGTGCAGCCCCCTGCTCTGGGACTGTCCCACCGTGATGGAGGGGACACAGAGGGGAGAACTGCAGGGGTGAGGGGGAGCAGGGAGGCAAGGCTGGGGAGCAGCGGGGTTCGGAGTAACCTTCCAGCCTGCTGTGCCCTCCCCGCCTGCTCGGAGCCCTCCCAGGCAGCCTGAAGCTGGCAGCACTTTGGGGTGCTGCACCCCCCGCCTGCCCCCCACCCTCACCTGGGCCCCCTCTCTCTGTCTCTGAGCAGGTTTGGATGCCTCTGCCCAAACCACCTCCCATGAACTCACCATTCCAAACGATGTGAGTATCCCTGGGGGGTTTGGGGGGTGGCTGTGAGCTCTCAGGGTCCCCAGGGTCTGCCCCTCTCACAGGGGCTGTGGAGTGACTGTCCTTCCCCTTGAGGCTGTGGTGGGCTCGTGGCTGCATCCCAGACCACCTGCCCAGGCTGCTCTGGTTGCCACCACATCCCTTGTCCCTGTTCCAGTGATCTTCAGGGCAAAGAAGCCCTTTTTCAATCCCTTAAACCTCCCCTTTCCAGCTCCTTAACAACCCACTCCCAGGAATCCCATAATCATGGAACCATTAAGGTTGGAGAAGGCCTTTAAGGCCCCCAAATCCAGCTGTGTCCCCAGCACTGAACTGTGTCCCCAGGGGTCACAGCCACACCATTTTGGACACCTCCAAGGACGGTGTCCTCTCCTCCTGCCCTGGGCAGCCTGTGGGGCTGGGACCACCCTTTCCCTGAAGGAATTTCCCCCATGAGGAGGTGCCAGGGCAGGGATGAGGCCGCATTAACCCCATTTCCTCTCCTTCCCAGCTGATTGGCTGCATCATCGGGCGTCAGGGCGCCAAGATCAACGAGATCCGCCAGATGTCCGGGGCTCAGATCAAGATTGCCAACCCCGTGGAAGGCTCTACTGACAGGCAGGTGACCATAACTGGATCTGCAGCGAGCATCAGCCTGGCCCAGTATCTAATCAATGTCAGGTGAGTCCCTGCTGGCTCCCGGGGTGCCCTCCCTGCCGTGCCCTGCATGAGGGGAAGGGGTTTCGTGTCTCCCGGGTTCCCTGTCCCCTCCCCGTGCCTGCTGTCCCCGTTTCCCCGCTGCCATCGCCTCCAGGAATGCTGCAGGGTGAGGATGGGGCTGGGAGGAGCCTGGCACTGCAGAACCTCTTGGTGGCTCTGCTGTGCCACCCTGAGGGGTGACAGGAGGGGCTGCCCAGCCCCATCCTGGGGATCCCGGTGGGATGGTGCCATCCCAGAGAGCTGCTGGTGCTGCTGGCAGCACCTGGCTCTGCTCCGGGGCCGTGGGGCCCTGGCATGGCTCGGGCTGCCCCTGTTGGTGTCCCTGTGTCCCCTGTTCCCTGCCTGGAGCTGGGAGTGGCATCCCCTGGCTGAGCGGGGCTGGGTGTCCCTGGGCTGTGTCCCCGTTCCCGCCAGAGCAGCAGCTGCTGGTGGTTTTCTCTGGATTGTGGCTCCTTCCTCAGGGCTGAGCTGGGCCCCTCTGGGGGTTGTGGGGGTCCCGTGTGCGGCCAGGCCATGCCTGGCAGCACCATCCCTTCCCTCCCTCCTTCCCTCCCTCCCTCCCTGCTCCTTCCCTCCCTCCTCCTCCTCCCCCAGCTCCTGCGCAGTTTTTGCTGTTTGTCCTGTGCTTTTTTTTCGCATTTTGTGCTGTTCCTTCCCTCCCACCCACACCCGTGTTTTTTTTTTTCTTTTTTTTTTTTCCTTTTTATTTTTTTTTCTTTTTTTTTTGTTGTTGTTTTTCCTTTTCTCCTCTGTTACAGTTTAGAAAGCGCTAAACCCTCCTCCCAGGCAGCCTCCGTCACGATCCCTGACCACCTCAGCATCAACCTCTCTCAACCCTCCACCCCTTCTTCTTCTTCCTCCTCCACCACCACCCCCTCGCTCGCCACCGCGGGGGCCTCCGACGCACCCTCCAGCCTCCCCAACCCTCTTCCGACCGCCCCTTGTGTCTCCAGTCTGCTTGGCATGAAACCTGTCCCTCTCCTGGCGCTAAATGTCGTGTCTGCGGCCAAAGGCGCCGCGGCGCCCGCCGTGCCCTGTGTCACTAACAAACTCAAAGCGGAGAAGCAGAGGTTTTCCCCGTACTGAGGCTGCTCCAGGGGCTGGCAGCACCGGGACCCCGGAGAGGAGACTTGGAACAGCAAAAATTTTTTTTTTCTCTATATATTTTTTCCTCTTTTTTTTTATTACTCGGGTTTTTTGGTTTGGTTTTTTTTTTTTTTTTTTTTTTTTTTTTAGATTTTTCCTTTTTACTGAGCTCTTGTAGCAGCAGAGCTTTTCTTGCCGGCCGAGAGACTGTGTCCCTTTGTCCTGTGATCGGTCACAATTCCTTCTCTGCCTGCCTCTAGTTGTTGCTTGTTAATTTTTAATTTTTTTTATCCATTTCTCCTCCTTTTCCCATATTTTTTTTTTTGAGTAGTTTGGGCGCAGTTGTGGGGTTTGGGGTGGGATAGGGGGGTGGAGGGAGGGAAGGGACTCTGTGATTTTTTTGTGGGAGGGGGAACTGCATCCCCGGTGCCCTGGGGTCCTCACCTGTCCTCTCTTAACTGTCTGTACCTGTAATAAAGTTGCCACGGTGAGAATCTGCTCTGGTAGATCTGTGCCGCAGCGGGGCCCGGCCCGGGGGTCCCCTCTGCCTGTTGGGGGGGTCTCCCCCCACCCACACCCCTCAAACCTCAGCGAGGGCTGAGCCCGGAGCCACCACGGCCGGGCTGGGGGGGTGGGCTGCCCTTGGGGGGTCCCTGCTGGCTCAGGGACCCTTTGCAGTGTCTGTGTGTCCCCTGCACCCCCTGCCACCCCGGGGGTCCCTGCTGGAGGTGCCCCCCCCCTTTCCCTGCCCTCCTCCTCCTCTGCTGCCTCCTCCCCGCCCCACCTGGGGGGGTCCTGTGGATCTCCCCCTCCCCAAAGCCCCAGAGCAGAGCCCACCGTGCTCAGCCCAGAGCCCCCCAGGCCCCTCCAGCGCCCTTCAGGCTGGGGAGGGGTCACCTCCTTTCCTGGCTGCTTCTGCACAACCCCCAGACCCCTCCTGAGCTCCTGAGGGGGGTCCCCATGGAGCTGCCCCCCGCCCGGGGCTCCCCCTGCCCTCCCTCCATCCCCTCCCACCCGTCGGTGCTGGGGGGTCCCTGTGCTGCCCGGGGGGTCCCTCTGACGCCCTTTTCTCGTTGCAGGCTCTCCTCGGAGACCGGGGGCATGGGCAGCAGTTAGGGGGGCCCCGGACCCCCCCGCCTCGGCATCCATCTGCGGCCCCTTAGCACCGACCCAGGTTTTAAACTAGTTTGTACATTTTCGGTTCCTCCAGCCTCGCACCACTCACCAGGTTCAGTTTGTTTCCTTTTTTTTTTTTTTTTTTTTTTTTTGTTTTGTTGTTTTGTTTTTTTTTTTTTCCTTTTTTTTTTGGTTCTGTTTTTCGGGGTTATATTTTTTTTCCCTCAAATTAAAAGCATTTTAATTCCTTCGTTCAGCTCTTAAAACTGCTGAACCCCAAATCTTAGTTTTATAAAGCTTCTCTCTCCTCTCTCCACCCACCCCGGCACCTTCTCCCCTCTTCTCCCCGTTTTTTCGGCTCATGAAGTTTCTGTTTTTGTCATGAAATGTAAGAGTGGAAGAAAAATGAAAAAAAAGCAAAAAAAACCAAAAAAAAAAAAAACATTTCAGTTTAGTTCTGTAACGTCAGGAAATTTTTCAAAAAAAAACTGAATAAAAAGATGGACTGGAGCTTTTCCTTGTGAATAGAACCTGCAGGATATTTTGGTTAATGGATCTGCCTGTCTCAGTCTTTATTTGAAACCCCCCCTGGCTCTTCCCAGTGCTCCCAGTATAGTCCAGTTCAATTCTGGGGAGGGATAAACCACCCCAGCTGGTGTTTGGGATCCTTCCAGAGGGTGGAGGACCAACCCAGTGCTCCCAGTGTGGCCCAGTTGGGTCTTGGAATCCCACTGGAATGGGATGAACCAGTCCTGAGGAGGGAACTTTGACTCTCCAGATGAATTTTTTGGGGAATTTTCCCATTTCCCGCCAAGCTGGTCTTAAATGGGAACCCGTTGTTGGTTCTGTTCCCTCTCTGCTCTCCCCCCTGAATCCCCTGGCCCTAACAGCAGTGACAGACCCCCCTCCCTGTCCCCTGGGTGCTGCCACCAGCCCCTTAAATTCCCCCCCTCCATTATCCCCTGCTCTGAACTGGGGGGGCATGTTCAGTAGGACCTACACAAACCCAGGGGGGCCACAAACGCCCCCTCCCCATTTCCCACCCCTGAGCCCACCCAGCCCCGAGCCAGCAGCAGCAGTAGAGAGCGATAGATATTTATATAAATATTTGGGGCTGTACAAGTGAAGGGAGTGCAGGGGGGGTGTGGGGGGCACGCAGGTCACAGGCCCGGGGGGGCTGTGGGCCGGGGGGGCCCCTCGCCGCTGCCTGAGTGATCCAGCTCTGCACTGTCACAGTCCGAGTCCTCGGAGACCTGGGGACACAAACGGGGCTGGGGCTGGGCCTGGGGGGGCTGGGGACCCCCTTTGCCAGCCCCAACTGAGGGCTGGGGGAACCCTCACTCCATGGTGGCCATCCCTGGGGGGCCTGGGGACCCGCCTCCTTTTGCCAGCCCCAGCAGGGGGGCTCAGAGACCCCTCCCACCCCATGGTGACCATCCCTGGGGGGCCTGAGGACCCCCTTCCCTCTGCCAGCCCCATCTGAGAGTCTCAGAGACCCCTCCCACCCTGTGGAGATCATCCTTGGGGACCCCTTTGCCAGCCCTATCTGGGGGGCTCAGAGACCCCTCCCACCCCATAGGGATCACTCTTGGGGACCCATCTCCCTTTGCCAGCCCCATCTGGGGGCTCAGACACCCCTCCCACCCCACGGGGACCATCCCCAGGGCTGCCCCTGCCTGGGGGCCTCACCTTGGTGGGGCTGAGCCCCCCGAGCCGGCGGCCGGGCCCCTCGGGAGGAGCCGCATCCAGCGGGATCTCGGAGCCCTGGGACAGCAGGTCCTCGGAGCGATCGTCGGGACGCTCGTCCGTGTTGGTGCTGCCCACGTCGGGCGTGGCGCTGTGCGAGGGCTCGCTCGTGTGCCCCTCGTCGCCGTCCCCGTCAGAGAAGTTCTCAGAGCTGAAGGTTGACAGCGACTGGCGCTTGCTCATCCCCGGGGGCCACCTGGGGAGGGGGCGAGGGGTGAGGACATTGGGGACCCCTCCCGGGTGTCCCCAGGTCCCCATTGGGGGGGGGGCAGCACCCACCTCTGCCGCAGCGGCAGCTCCACCTCGCTGTCCACCTCGCCCTCCTCCTCCTCCGACGAGACCCCCCGTTTCTGGGGGCGCAGGGAGGGGTGTTGGGGTCCTGCTGATGCCCCTCGGGACAGACCCTCGGCCCTGACCCGCCCCCTCCCCACAATCCCTGCCGCCCCCTCCCCAAGCCCCTCCCCGGAGGGAACCCACCCCCCTCCCAGTCCCAGTTCTGGGGCACCCCCGGGGTCTCCCTCCCCCCCTGTTCTCCCCCCCCCCAGAGGGACGCGGGGTCTGGGGTCTCACCTGCCCGCGGGTGACGGCGGCCCGGTACAGCAGAGCCGCGGGGGTGAGGTGCTGCCCGGCCCCCCCTTTCCCCCCCCGGCCGGCCCCGCTCTCCCGTTCGGGCTCCCCGGGCGTGGGGGGCTGCGCCGGGGGGGACCCTTGGCTGCCCGTCGCCCCCTCGGGTCCCGCATCAGGTACCGTGGCCGGGGGGGCACCGGCGGCCTCCAGGGTGCCCCCGAGGATGTCGGGGCTGGCGGCGGTGGCGGGGGGTCCCCGGGGGGTCCCGGCCTCGGGTCCCGGCTCCCCGCAGCCCCCCCGGGGCCCCGCCTTGCGGTGGCGGCCCTTGGCCCGGCGGCTGCGCCCGGGGGACGGGGGGCCCTTGGGACACCCCGGCAGGGCCACCTGCGCCATGGCCGCGTCCAGCTTGGGCAGCAGCACCTCCGGCTTCAGGATGTCGGGGCTGGGCACGGGGAGGGACACGGGGAGGGGCTGTGGAGGGGGGTCCGGGCACCGGGATCCCCGGGACCCCCACAGCCCCAAAGGAGCCGCGCCCCTCCAAGGGACAGCGGCGTCCGCAGCCCCAGAACTCCCCCAAAGGACCCCAGACCCCCCACTCTGAGATCCTCAAGCACCTGCACATCCAGAGCATTTCCCCTTCGAGAAACCCAGACCCCCCCAGTCCCCTAAACGACCCCAAATCCAGATCCCCAAACATCTGCACAGCCAGAGCATCTCCCCCCTCCCCAAAGAGCCCAGACACCCCCACCCCAAAGAACAAAACCCTCCCAGTGCCCCAAACGACCCCAATCCAGGTCCCCAGAGCCCCCCACCCCGCTGCACCCACATATCCGTGCCCCCCAACCCAAATCCCCAGCACCCCCAATTTTCCCCCCATCTCCCCCCCTCCCCAAGGTGCCCCCCCGTGGGCCCCCAGACCCCACTCACCGCTTGCCGTGGGGCGAGAGCTTTTGGGGCACGTTCCTTTTCTTGATGAGGGTCTCGACGGCGTTGCCGTGCAGGAGCCCCCGCGGCACCCGCGGCTTGAAGAGCCCGGGGTAGCGCTTCTCCAGCGCCTGCTCCCGCCTGCCACGGGCCACGCGTGGGCACCCGGCCCTGCCCGCGGCAAGCGGGGCCCGGGGAGCGGCCACGGCCGGGGGAAAGTGGCCACGGGGTAAGGGAAAACCATGGGGTGGACAAAGGGCTGGTCACGACCAGGGAGTGACCATGGGACGGGCACAGAGGGTGCTGGGGGTGCTGTTTGGGGGTGTTATTTGGGGGTCCTGCCCACCCACCTGAGCAGCTCCTTCTCCTTGAGCTCCAGCTGCAGCATCAGGGCGCTCAGCTCCATGTAGAGGTTGTTGGCGCGCTCCAGTTTCCGCTCGTAGTGCTCCCGGATGTCCAGGGCGTGCCTGGGGATGGGGACACGCGTAGAGTCAGGACATGGAGCCCGGGGACACCCACGGGCCCGCCAGGGGACAGGGACAGCAATCCCATGGCCCCGCACCAGGGATAGTGACCCACAGCCCTCCCTGTGCCCCCCCAGTCCCTTCCCAGTGCCCCCAGTGCCCCCAGCACGGCCCCACCGCAGCTCCTCGCGCCGGCGGTTGATCAGCTCCTCCTCCAGCCGGTGCAGACACGTCCCCTCCGATTTGATCTTCTCGAAGTGCAGCTTCACCTCCTCCCGCCACTCGGCCTGTGGCACAGGGACAGCGCTGTCACTGTCACCGGGCTCCAGCCACTCCGGCCACCCCCAGGACCGGACACTGCGGGCACTGCCCACTGCAGCACCCTGTGCTGGGGCTGCAGAAACGGCTCCTGGGGTACCTGGGACTTGAAGTAGGTCTCCTGAGGGGTGGACAGGACGTCGGCCGAGGCGATGTCCAGGTGCAGCAGGATCTGGCGGAAGGACGGCCGGTTCCGGGGTTTGCTGTTCCTGGGGGAAGGACACGGCCCTGAGGGGGGCTGGGGGGCCTGGGGGAGTCCTGGGGAGGTCTCAGGGGGGTTCTGGGGGCTCCTGAAGGTTTTGGGGACTGGAAGCAGAGAAGGGTGCCCAGGACACACGGGGGGCGCCGCTACAACCAGGGGTGTCCCTTGTGCTCTGCCCATGGGGACATGTCCCTCGTGCTGGCCCCATGGCCCTGTCTGTGGTGGGGTCCCTCATACCCACAGCCCCATGGCCCTGTCTGTGGTGGGGGCCCCATGCCCACAGCCCCATGGCCCTGTCTGTGCTGGGGTCCCCCATGCCCACAGCCCCATGGCCCTGCCTGTGGTGGAGCCCCCATGCCCACAGAGTGTCCCCAGGGTGTCCCTCGGGGGGTCACTCACCAGCACTGGCGCAGCAGCACCTTGAAGCCGTCGGGGCAGCTGGAGGGGACGGGCAGGTGGAGGCTGTTGCTGCCCACGCCCCAGATTATGGCCGACGAGTCCACGTCCTTGTAGGGGATCTCGCCCGTCAGCAGCTCCCACAGCACCACCCCGAAGGACCTGTGGGCACCCACAGCCCAGTCACCCACAGTGGCCTCCTGCTGTCCCCTCACTGCCACCCGCTCTGGTGTCCCATGTCCCCTGCTCCTGCGGTCCCTGATGTCCCCTGGCCCTGCAATGTCACTCCCAGTATTCCCAGTGTCCCAATCTCTGGTCCCCCCTGTGTCCTTGGTGTCCCCATAGCCATTACTGCGTCCCCAGAGCCACCAGAGCTGCCCAGTGTCCCCAATGTCCCCCAGATGTCCTCACCAGATGTCCACCTTCTCAGAGACGGGCTCGTTGCGGATGACCTCGGGGGCCATCCAGGCCACGGTGCCGGCAAAGGACATCTTGGTGCTCTTGTCAATGAGCTCCTTGGAGGTGCCGAAGTCCGAGATCTTCACCACGTCGTCGTAGGTGATGAGCATGCTGGGGACACGCGCTCAGTGACACGCCAAGGACACGCCACTGGCACGGGCACCGCGGGCGTGCAACTGCTGCGAGCGCCACCACAGACGGCATGGCAGGGACAGCACGGTGGGGACGGGGCAGGGGACAGCACCAACAGGGACAGAATGGGACAGCATCAACAGGGACACAGAATGGCACAACATGGACACGGACAGGGCAGGGGACAGCACTGACATGGACATGGCACTGGCATGGGACACCAATTACAGGGGACAATGCCAATGTGGACATAGCCCACCCCTCCTATGGGGCACCACCAGAGTGGAGATGGCTCCAACATGGACATGGAACTGCCATGGGACACCACCACGGACATGCCACCAGCACAGACATGATTCCAAAAGGGACACGGACTGCCATGGACACTACCACGGACATGACCCCACCAGGGACATGCAATGCCATCAGGGTGGCCCTGATGAGGGGACACCACCACCACGTGCACAGCTTGGCCACCACCACGAGCACGGCACTGCCACAGGCATGAAGCCACCAGGGGTGGCACAGCCACGGTGACACAACACGGTGACACTACGGGCACAGCACCAGGAGGGACACCGCCCCACCGAGGACACGCCACCACACCCATGCACCCACCCCACACCCGGGGCCACCCAGGGGTGCTCCAAGCCCCGTGCCCGGCTCACTTGGGTGACTTGAGGTCCCGGTGGATGATCTTGTGCAGGTGCAGGTAGTTCATGCCTCCAGCGATGCCCATGGACCAGTCGACCAGCAGGGACGGGGTGACCTTGCGGCCGGCACGCAGCACCTCGTAGAGCTGCCCCTGGGCGCAGAACTCCATGATGATGCAGTAACAGGGGGCCTGGGTGCACACGCCCCTGGGGGCACAGCGGCACCTCAGCGCCTGCCGGGGCCACCAGGCTGCCCGGGACACCCCACCAGGGTGACCCCGGTCCTCGCCGTGCTCTGTGCCGTGCTGGGGCTCCCCGGGCCCGTGGCGTGTCCGTGACCTCTGTGCCTGTGCCCGTGATGTGTCCATGCTGTGTCCATTCCGTGTCCGTGCTGTGCCCGTACCATGTCCATGCTGTGTCCATTCCGTGTCCATGCTGTGCCCATGCTTGTGTCCATGCTGTGTCCATTCCATGTCCATGCTATGCCCATTTCATGCCAATTCCATGTCCATGCTGCCTCCATGCCATGTCCATGCTGTGTCCATGCCATGTTCATGCTATGCCCATTCCATGCCAATTCCATGTCCATGCTGTGTCCATGTTCCAGCATGCTCCATGCCCCATGCCCCATGCCATGCCCAGGCCTCTTTCCTGCAGTGTCCCCATTCCTGCAATATCCCCATGCTCCTGGTGTCCCCATGCCCACAGTGTCCCTGTGCCCGATGCTCTCAGTGTCCCCATGCCCCATTCCCTGCAGTATCCCCATGCCTGTGGTGTCCCCATGGCCCATTCCTGCAGTGTCCCCATGTCCCCAGTGTCCCCATGCCTGAGGTGCCCCCACACCCCCAGTGTCCCCATGTCCCCCGCTGGTGCTGGCAGCCCCCTCTCACTTGAAGGTGATGATGTTGGGGTGTTTGAGCTTGCGCAGGTGTTTGATGTCGGTCTCCTTGAGGTCCCGCACCTTCTTCACGGCCACCTCCTCGCCGTGGAAGCGGCCCAGGAACACGGCGCCCTGCGCCCCGCTGCCCACCCACTGCAGGTCCAGGATCTCCTCGAACGGCACCTCCCAGGGGTCTGCGGCACCCACGGGCATGGCAGGAGCACCCTGGACCCCCAACAGGGCACCCAGACCCCCCTGGACCCCCAACAGGGCACCCAGACCCCCCAGACCCCCAGACAGGGCACCCAGGCCCCCCTGGACCCCCAACAGGGCACCCAGACCCCCCAGACCCCCAGACAGGGCACCCAGACCCCCCAGACCCCCAGACATGGCAGGAGTACCCTGGACCCCCGACAGGGCACCCAGACCTCTGTGGACCCCCAGACAGGGCAGGAGCACCCCGGACCCGCAGGCAGGGCACCCAGACCCCCCTGGACCCCCAGACAGGGCACCCACGGGCATGGCAGGAGCACCCTGGACCCTCAGGCAGGGCACCCAGACCCCCCCGGACCCCCAGACACAGCACCCAGACGCCCCTGGACCCCCAGACAGGGCACCCACACACCCACACCCCTCCTTCACCACGTCTTCTGCCCCCTCACCTCCTCCTTTGCCCCCCGGGCCCTCCTTTTCCCCCCTCACCCCCTCTTTTCTCCTCACACCCTCCTTTGTCCCTCTCACCCTGACCTTTACCCCCTTGGACCCTCCTTTGGACCCTCCTTTACCCCACTATGCCATTTTTATCCCTCAGCCCCCCCTTCACCCCATTTCCCCCCTCTTTGCCCCCTCCAGGCCCCGGGCTCACTCACCCTCGGGCGGGTGTTTGTGCTCGGCCGCGTAGGCTTTGCCGATCATGGTCCACACGGGCTTGAGGCACCCGAAGAGCCCCTCCAGGAAGCCCCCCCCGGCCTGGCAGCGCAGGTGGGCGGCATCGGCCGCCAGCGGCCCCGCGGCCTCGGGGCCCAGCTCAGGGGGCCGGGAGCCCCCCCGGCGGGGCCAGGCCTCGGGGGGCGCGCTGGGGGCGGGCAGGACATCGCGCAGCACGCACTGGGTGGGGGTCAGCTCCTGCTCGGGGGTCCCGTCCGACGGCAGCGCCAGCGACGGGGACGGGGTGCGGGTCTCGTGCAGGCAGGCCATGGCCGGGGCCTGGGGGGCAGCGGGGCTGGACCCCGGCCTGGGGTCAGTCCTGGGAGCCCGGAGTGGGGTGAGACCCCCGGCCTGGGGTCAGCCCTGGGACCCCCGGAGTGGGGTCAGTCCTGGGAGCCCGGAGTGGGGTGAGCCCCGCAATTGGGGGCAGCCCTGGGACCCCCAGAATTTGAGTCAGCCCCAGAACTGAGGTCAGCCCTGGGACCCCCGGAATTGGGGTCAGCCCGCAGCACCCCCGGATCGGGGAGAGCCCCCAGGACCCCCCGAACTGGGCAGAGCCCCCAGGACCCCCCAAAACTGGGCAGAGCCCTGCAGCACCCTCGGGCCCCCCTGAACAAGGGCTTGAGCCCCCCCAGGACCCACAGACGGCCCCAAACCCGCCGGTGACCCCTTTACACACGTGCGTGCCCCCTTGCACACTCGCCCCCCCCTCTCCCCGCGTGACCCCCCAAAGTGCCCGCGAGTGCGCGCGCCGGGTCACCCGCGGCCGCTCGGGGTAAACTGAGGCGCGGGGGGTCCCCGGGGCGCGGGGGGGGGGGGGGGGGAGAGTTGCCATGGCAACAGCGCGCCCGGCGATGATGTCATCACTAAAATTGGGGGGGGGGGTGTGAGTCACGGGGGCGGCGGGGGAGGGGCCCAACGTCACCTCGAGGGACCCGCGGGGGAGGGGGGGACACGACCCGCCCCTCCAGGTGTCGCGTGTGTCCCCCCGCGGTGACATCACGTCACACGGTGACGTCATCGCGGTGAGGGATGGAGCCTCCCCCCCCCTCCCCACCCCCCGGGGAAACTGAGGCAGGAGCGGGGGAGCAGCGACCCCCGGGGGGGGGGACAGAGCGGGGGAGGGGGGGGGTTGTCACTCGCGACATGCGACAGCGCCGGGCCCGTGTCGCGACAGCGCAGCGCGGGAGGAGGGGGGAGCGCGGGGGAAACAGCGCCCCCCGGCGGCGCGTCATGTCGGGACACGGCGCCCTGTCGCGACATGGGGGGGGTGGGGGTGTCGCACACACGGGGGATGGAGGGGGGACACGCGGACACGCGCAGGGACAGACGGACAGACGGACACGCGCACACGCACCTGCCGCCGTTCGTGCGGGAGCGCGCGCGTGTACGAGGTCACGGGCGCGTGCACGGCCGCGGGGGGGGATGGGATGGGATGGGGGGGGTCACGCGCGTGCACGCGCCTGTGCGAGAGGCCGCCCCTCCCCCCTCCCCCAGCCCCCCCCGGGACCCCGAGGCCGAAGGGGGGGAGGGGGGGGAGGGGAGGGCGCGGCCCCCCCGGGCCTGGGGGGGGTCCCGGTGATGGGGGGGGGTCCCTGAGCCCCCCCCGGGCCCCGCCGCAGCCCCGCCGCCCCCCCCCCCCCATCCCGGCGCATCCCCGGGGCTGCCCCCGCCCTCCCCCCCCGCCCCCATCCCGGTGCCGGTACCTGGGGGGGCTCCGGGCCCCTCGCCGGGGGCTGCGGGTGATGCCGGGGGGGTCCCGGGGCCGGGGGGGGCCGGCGGTGCCGGTGCTGGCGGGGCTGGGCCCGGCGGGCGGGGCCGGTACCGGGGCCGGGGCCGCGGTCGGGGCGAGCGGCGAGAACGGCCCCGCCCGACGGGAACGGCCCCGCCCCGGCCCCGCCCCGCGCACCGGGGAGACCGGCACGGGCACCGGGAGCGCCCCCGGCACCGCTCCGGCACCGGGATACTGCACCTGGGCCCGCCGGGACCGCCCGGAACCCGGACCGGAACCCGGTACCGCACCGGGAACCCGCACCGGGGACACCGGGACCGGGACCGGGATCCTGCACCGGGACACGGACACCGCACCGACACCCGGCACTGGGACCCAAAAACGGCACCAGGACCCCCCGATACCGCACCGGGACCCCACACCGGGACCCCCCGCACCGGAGAGAGACCGGCACCGGACCGGCTCCAGCGATACCGGACCCCGATGCGGCACCGGGAGGGACCGGGACAGGCACCGGGACCGGCCGGTTCCGCACCGGGACCCCGGTTCTGCAGCAGGACCCCGATACTGCACCGGGACCATCCCCGGGACCAGAGAGACCGGCACGGGCACCGGGACTGCTCTGACACCGGGACCTGCACCGGGACCGCACCGGGACCCCCAGGACCGGCCCCGCCGGTGACCCCGGGACCCGCCGCAGCACACGGGCCACCAGTGCGATCCCAGTGCTCCCACTACGGGGGTCCCTTTGGTCCCAGCGCCCCCAGTGCCCCCAGCGCCCCCAGTGCCCAGTCCCTCACATCCCAGTCCCATCCCAGTACTCCCAGTGCGGGTGTCCCTCTGTGCCCAGCGCCCCCGGTGTGATCCCAGCGCTCCCCCTGTGCCCGGTGCCGCCTCTGCCCCATTGTCCCCACTGTCCCCATTGTCCCCTCTCCCCCCTCGGGGGGAAACTGAGGCACGACCCCCTGCCCCTCCCCTGCAGCCCCACGTGACCCCGCTTCCCACCTCCTCCCCGCTCCCGCCCTCCCCTTAGCGCGGGGGGTTGTGGGAAGTGTAGTCCGTCGGGGGGGCTGAGTGCGGCTGCGCGCGCTGCGGGCCGCGCCGGGCGGACTACGCTTCCCAGAACCCCCCGCGCGGCGCGGCGCTCCCGTGATGCCGCGCGCCCCCTGGCGGCGCGGGCGGCGGCCGGAGCGGCGGGGATGAGCGAGGAGGGGGCGGGCGGGGCCCGGCGGAGCGGCGGCGCCTTCCCCAGGTACCGGCACCCCCGGCGCCCCCCGGCGCCCCCCGGCACCGCCCGGGGCTCCCCCGGCACCGCCACGGCTCTCCCCGGGCTCGCGGCGGCGGCGGCGGGCAGGGGGAGGGGGCGGCCTAGGCCGGGCCTGGGCGCGGGGCGGGGGCGGGGGGGACGCGGGGCTGTCCCCGTGTGGCGGCGGGAGGGGGGACAGGGCCGGCCCGGTGGCGTGCGGCGGTGGCATCCCCGTGCCCGTGTCCCCGGAGGTGCCACTCGTGTCCCCAGGTGGCAGTGCCATCCCTGTCCTGTGTCCCTGTGCTGTGTGGCAGTGCCACCCCTGTCCCCGCGCAGTGCAGGGGCTCTGTCCCTGTCCCCGTGTCCCCACATTACACACAGAGGCCACCCCATGTCCCCACACTCCACGGCACTGCTGCCCTGTCCCCGTGTCCCTGTGCCAGAGATGCCACTCGTCCACTCTCTGTGTCCCCAGCGGTGCCACCCTCATACCCTGATGCCCTGTGGCACTGCCACCCGTGTCCCTGTGTCCCCTCTGAGCCCTGATGACAGCCCTGTCCCCAGCCTGGAGCAGATGCCACCCCTGTCCCCTGTGTCCCATGGCAGTGCCACCCCTGTTGCCATGTCCTCCCTGACCCAGTGCCAGCCGTGTCCCCTGTCCATACTGCCCTGCCCCAGGGCCGGTCCCACCCGTGTCCCTGTCCCCTGTCCCCTGTCCCCATCCCCTGACCCAGGGCCGGTCCCAGCAATGTCCCCATGTCCCCTGTCCCCTGCCTGGAGGCCGCTCCCAGCCCTGTCGCCTGTCCCCTGTCCCCAGCCTGGAGCAGATGGTGGCCGCCAGCCCCGGGAAGACGCCCATCAGCCTCCTGCAGGAGTATGGGACTCGTTTAGGACGCACCCCCGGCTACGACCTGCTCAAGGCCGAGGGCCAGGCCCACCAGCCCAACTTCACCTTCCGCGTCACCCTCGGGGACATCAGCTGCACCGGTGGGACCCGGGACCCCCGGGGAGCCCCCACACCCACCCCGGGCCACCCCTGCCCCTCCTGTCCCTCTTGGGACATCACCTGCACCCCCAAACCCCCTTGGGGACATCACCTGCGCTGCTGGGACCCCAAAACTTCCAGGGCCCCCTGCCCATCCCCTCTGTCCCCTTGGGGACATCACCTGCACTGGGGGGACCCGGGACCCCCAGGGAACCCCCACACCCACCCCAGGCCACCCCTGCCCCTCTTGTCTCCCCTGGGGACATCACCTGTACTGGGGGGACCCCAAGTGCCTGTCCTCAGGCTGGGACCCCCCTCTTTGCCCCCCTGGGCATGGGGACACCGAGGGGGAAACTCTGGGATCCTCCCCCCAAAACCCTGGGGGGTGCAGTGGGAGGTGGGAGGTGGGGAGGGGTCCCCGGGGTGTCCCCAGGGTGTCCCTGGGGTGTCCCCTGACCCCGGTGTCCCCCAGGGCAGGGTCCCAGCAAGAAGGCGGCGAAGCACAAGGCGGCCGAGGTGGCCCTGAGGCTGCTCAGAGGGGGGGGGGCCATGCTGGAGCCCCTGGAGCACAGGTGGGGCCTGGGGGGCTTTGGGGACCTGGGGGGGCGCCCAGGTTTGGGAGGTCCTCAGAGGAGGTTGGGGGTACCAAAGGGGGCTTTGGGATCTTGTGGGGTTTGAGGGGTCTGGTGAGCTCGGGTGGGTTTGGGGGGGGTCTGCAGGGATACCCTGGGGAGTTTGGGGGTGCCCCAGGGAGTTTGGGGGGTCTGGGGGTGCCCCGGGGAGTTTGAGAGGTCTGGGGGTTCTCCCAAGGACTGCAGGGGGTGACAGTGACCCCTCCCCTGTCCCCAGCTCTCCGTTCCCCCCGGAGCCCCCCGCAGAGCCCGGCCCCGCCGCGCCCCCCCCGGCCCCCGCCGCGCCCCCTCCCTCACCCAGGTAAGGGAGACCCCCGTGTCCCCACCCCAAATCCCCCCCCCCAGACCCCTCTGAGCCCCCCTGGGGGCCGTGGGGTGCCCCCCTGACCCCCTTGACCCCCTGTGCCCCACACAGGGCCCCCCCCCTGGAGATGAAGACACCGGTGTCCCCCCCCCAGTCCGAGTGTAACCCCGTGGGGGCTCTGCAGGTGGGTGACACCGGGAGGGGACACAGGGAGGGGACACCAGGGAAGGGACACCAAGGAGGGGACACAGGGAGGGGACAGCTGCCCCAAGCCTTGCCCCGCTCTGGGAACCATTCCCATCCTGGGGGTGATGCCCTGGCCAGGGCAGGGGGGACATGGCCCTTGGTGGAGGGAACATGATGGTGTCTGGGGGCTCTTCCTCGTTTTTGGGACAGTGATTCCTGTTCTGGGGACAGTTTCCTCCTTTTGGGGACAGTTGCCTCCATTTTGTGGCTGCCTATCCCCATTTAGGGATAATTATTCCCCATTTGGGGCTGCCTATCCTCATTTAGGGACAATTATTCCTGCTTTGGGGACACTTATGCCCATCTTGGGGGTGGTTATCCCCATTTTGAGGACAATTATCCCCATTTTGGGGCCATAATTCCCATCTTGGGGCAGGTTATTCCCCATTTGGGGACAGTCATCCCCATTTTGGGGCTGCTTATCCCCCTTTTGGGACAGTTATCTCTGTTTTGGTTATCTCTGGGCTGATTATCCCTGCCTTGGTGCTGGTTATCCCCATTTTGGGTCTGCTTATCCCCATTTTGAGGTCGTTTATCCTCGTTTTGGGGTTGATTATCTCCACTTGGGGCCAGTTATCTCCATTTTGGGCCTGTTATCCCAATTTTGGGGCTGGTTATCCCTGTTTTGAGGCCAGTTATCCCCCTTTTGGGAACAGTCAACCCCATTTTGGGCCTGTTATCTCCATTTTGGGGCCAGTCATCCCCATTTTGGGGCTGGTTATCCCCCTTTTGGGTCCCGCCGCCCCCTTCTGGCGGCGCTGACGGGCTCTGGGGGCTGTCCCCGGGCTGTCCCCGGGCCGTCCCCGGGCTGTCCCCTCGCCAGGAGCTGGTGGTGCAGAAGGGCTGGCGCCTGCCCGAGTACACGGTGACCCAGGAGTCGGGCCCGGCGCACCGCAAGGAGTTCACCATGACGTGCCGCGTGGAGAGATTCGTGGAGATCGGTGAGGGGGCGGCCCGGGGGTCCCTGGGGGTGCTGCTGGGGGGGTCCAGGCTCACCCCGAGCCCCCCGGGCCGTCCCCAGGCAGCGGCACCTCCAAGAAACTGGCCAAGCGCAACGCGGCCGCCAAGATGCTGGTGAGGATCCACAACGTGCCCATGGAGCCGCGCGACGGCAGCGAGGCCGAGGGCGAGGAGGACCAGTTCAACATGGTACTGGGGGCACTGGGAGGGCCCCGGGCACCCTGGGGCCACCCCTGCTCCACGGAGGGCACCCTATGGGGTTGGGGCTGTGGGTGGGCGAGTGCGGCCCCATGGGTGTCCCACCTGTCCCGCATTCCTGGGGGGTTCCCACACCTCAGGGGGGTGGGCACAGCCCCCCGGGGCGCTCAGCAGGCCCCCGAGCGCCCCGTGTCCCCTCCCCAGACGTGTCCCCGGCTGGAGGGGCTGCGGGGCCGCGCCCCGGGCTGCACCTGGGACTCGCTGCGGAACTCTGCGGGCGAGAAGCTGGGCCAGCTGCGGAGCCGGGGAGCGGCCCCCGCGCCCGGCGGGGCCTGCGCGCTCCTGCAGGAGCTCTCGGAGGAGCAGAGCTTCGCCATCAGCTACCTCGACATCGGTGAGCGCCGCGCACCCTCCGCCCTGCCCCAGAACCCCCCGGGCTGCCGGGGGGCTCGGGGTGACCCCGCCGTGTCCCCCGCAGACGCCCTGAGCCTCAGCGGGCTGCACCAGTGCCTGGTGGAGCTGTCCACGCAGCCCACCACCGTGTGCCACGGCTCCGGGCCCTCCCGCGACGGCGCCCGCGCTCAGGCGGCGCGGAACGCCCTGCAGTACCTGCGGATCATGGCCGGGGGCAAGTGACCGGGACCCCCGCCCGCCCACAGCTACGCCAGGCAGCGCTGGGGACGGACCCGGCCCTCGGGGTACCCCCCTGTCCCCTGGACAGGACCCCTGCCCCCTGGACACAGCCCCCACCCCTGGACACGACCCCCACCCTCCAGACACGACCCCCCGCCCCTGGACAGGACCCCCACCCCTGGACACGGCCCCGGCCCTCGGGGTACCCCCCTGCCCCCTGGACAGGACCCCCGTACCTGGACCCGGCCCCCACCCCCTGGACACGGCCCCCACCCCTGGACACGGCCCCCGGCCCCCCGGACAGGACCCCCGCCCCCTGGACAGGATCCCCACCCTCCGGACATGGCCCCGCGCTGCCCCCGCCGCGGGTGGATGGACGGACAGACAGACAGACGGACCTCAGCGCCCGGGGTTCCCTCCCGCCCCGCCCCGTCCCAGAGGGGCCCCGGGCGCCATCGGCCCCCCAGGAATAAAGCTGGGGGGGTTTGTACTCCCGTGTGGCGTCTGCTGGGGGGCTGGGGAGGGGGCTGGGGGGGCAGCAAAGGGGCAGGACCCACATCCCCCCCATCCCTCCCCAGGGGTCAAAGCAGAGCGGGGTCCGGGCTGGGGTGGGCACTTTATTATTGAGGGATGGACGGACGGAGCCACGGACGGAGCCGGGGCGGGCCCGGGGCTCGGGGCTCTCGGGGCTCAGCGGCGGCGGCCGAAGCGCTGCGGGGTCGCCATGGTCCAGAACGGGGCCACAGGGGGGTCCCAGCTGCGGGCGCTGAGCCGGGCCTGGAGCCCCCCCTGCGGCCCCCAGCCCCACCTGCCGGGGGGACACCGCAGTGGGGACACGGATCCCCGCCGGGGACAGACAGACCGACAGGGGAGAGTGGAGGGATGGATGGATGGATGGATGGAGGGATGGAGGGATGGATGGATGGATGGATGGATGGATGGATGGAGGGATGGATGGATGGATGGAGGGATGGATGGATGGATGGATGGATGGATGGATGGATGGAGGGAGGGATGGATGGATGGAGGGATGGATGGATGGATGGATGGATGGATGGATGGAGGGATGGATGGAGGGAGGGATGGATGGATGGATGGAGGGATGGATGGATGGATGGAGGGAGGGATGGATGGATGGAGGGAGGGATGGAGGGAGGGATGGAGGGATGGATGGATGATGGATGGAGGGATGGAGGGATGGATGGATGGATGGAGGGAGGGAGGGATGGAAGATGGGAATGGGCTGAAGGACACGGACCCCGAGTGGGGACCCCCATCCCCACAGCACCGACCCTTCCCTCAGGCACCCCCAAGCCCCCCACGTCCCTCTCCACCCCCTGCGTCCCCCCCCTGTCCCAAACCCCCCCAGACCCCAATCCCTCCATACCCCCCCCATCCCCGGGCCCCCCATCCCCGGGCCCCCATCCCGCTCACCTCACGGGGGGCCCGGGGGCGCGGCCAGGGGGCCGCAGGGACCGGAGCAGCGCTCCCAGGGCGGCGGCGGCGGCGGGGGGCGGCCCCGGGGGGGCGGCGGCGGCGGCCTGAGGCGGGGGAGGGCCGGGGATCATTCCTGGACCGGAGTGCGACCCCCGGCCCCGAGAATTCCCCCCACCAACCGAACCCCCCGGGGCTCACCGGGGCCGGGCCGGGGGTCCCGGGACAGGCGCGGGCGGAGCGCGGGGTCCCCGCCAGCAGCAGCAGCAGCAGCAGGAGCAGCACCGGGCGCCCCGACATCGCCCCCGCCATCGCCCCCTCCCCGCCGCCGCCGCCGCCTCTTATAGCCGGGCCGGGCCGGGCCGGGGGTCCCGGGGGAGCGGCGGGCGGGGGGAGCAGCCCGGGCCCCGCCGCCGTTAATGAAACACATTTAGCACCGCGACAGCCGCCCCCGGGGACGGACGGACGGATGGACGGACGGGGAAGCCCCGCACCTCCTCCCCCGCCCCGCCCGGGCCCCGCAACCGGCACCGCCGGGGCTGCGGGGAGAGACCCCGGGACCCCCGCCCTGCGCCGGGACTTCACCGAGCCGGGACCCCCCAGACTGGACCCCTCCCCTGTCCCCCCAGTCCATCCCGGACCCCCCGACACCCGGACCCCTCCCCTGTCCCCCCAGTCCATCCCGGGACCCCCAGACCCATTCCCTGTCCCCTCAGTCCCTCCTCTGTCCCCCCAGTCCATCTCAGGACCCCCGGCCCCCTCCCCTGTCCCCCCCGTCCATCCCCATCGTCCCCCCGCGCCCCCTCCCCGCTCGGCCGCGTCTCGCTGTCGCCCCCCTGTGGCCGCTCCGCGCTCCTGCAGCCCCGACGGCGCGGCCGCGGTTCCCCCGACCCCAAACCAGCCGGAATCGCCCCAAAAAACCCACCCGAGGGTGCCCCGGGTCACTGCACTGCGGTGTCCCCACAAGCTGCTCCCCAGCTGTGCCCCCCACACCGGGAAGGCCCGGGGACCCCCAGGGGGGTCCGTGGGCCAAAGCGCCACCGGGGGTGTCCCCAGCCCGCCCCGCCCCAAAGCAAAGGGCAGCAGCCGGCTGCTCCTGGGTAATATTTTAATGTTATATTTGCAGCATAAATAAAAGGCACGTTACATGTTTGGTATGACACGGCCGAGGGCTGGGGCGGGGGGCTGGGACGTGTCCCCCGGGTCCCCCCGCGGCCCAGGACCCCCGCGGGGGCTGTGAGGACCCGCTCACAGGAGCCCGGGCGGGGCTGGGGTCCCTCGGGGGCGGCCGATCTACGATACATGGGTGCGAATACGCGTCGATATGGACTGATAAGATACTACACAGGTACTGGGGGCAGGAGGGGGGGGGGTCCTTTTTTGGCTTCTTCCATTATTGATCGTCAAAGCTCGTGGCACAAAAGCAGCTGGGGGGGGGGGGGAGGGTGGGGGCATCCCAGGACCCTCCTCCCGGGGCCCTTCGGCTCCTCCCGGGCTCGTTTTGGGGACGGGGGCGAGCGGAGCAGGAACGGGTCCACAGTCCCCAAAGGACACAATTCCCACCTGAGCCGAGAATTCCCGACACAAAACCGGTCTGGGGGGGAAACAAGGCACCAGCTCTCCCCACCCCGCCCAACCCGGGGGGATTTGGAGGCTGAGGAGGGAGGAAGAGGAGGGAAGGAGCAGGAGCTCCCCGGGGCCCTTTGTCCCCTCTCAGTGTCACAGTCCTGATAAAACCCACAAACCCCAAACCCCACCGTGTTCCCCCAGCCCGACCCTACTGGAGACCCCTCAACCCCGCGGGGCTCCCCGAAGGCAGGGAGGGGATCCGGGAGGTGACAGGAGAGAGGGGACAGGAAGAGTGGACAAGAAGAGGGGACAGAAGTGGGCAGCAGAAGGGGACAGGAAGGGATAGGGGAGGACAGCAGGGGACAGGAGGGGGACAGGAAGGGACAGGAGGGAACAAGAGGGGACAGGAGGGGATCCCGGAGAGGACAGGAGGGGACAGGGGAGGACAGCAGAGGACAGGAAGGCACAGGATGGGACAGGAGGAAGGCCCAGGACCCCCGGACCCTCCGGGGCTGGCAGAGCAAAGTGCAGGTGCCCGGCGCTGCCGAGCGGGGCCAGGGGCTGCCACCCCCGGGGAAAAGCGGAGGAATCACCACGGAGCAGAAATCAGGGAGGGTTTTAAACCCCAAAACCGGTCGCAAAGCGAGGAGTGGCTGCTTTGGGGGTAAAACACACCGGGAAAGGGCACGGGAAGCTTCAGGCCTGTGAGTGAAGCCACCACAGACCCCGGTACAGCCGAGCCTGGGCTCAGCTCACTCCCTGCTCCTCCCCGACCACCTCTGCAGCTTTCCCACTTCCCCATTTTCCGTCTTTTCCGCGATTTGCAGAAGGTTCAAGGCACTGGCGATGGGGGATGTGGGGATGGGGAGCCTGGGGGGACGGGGGGAAGCAAAGCCGCCCCTGCAGCCCCATCCCCAGGGGGGCTCCAGGACCCCCGGGAGGAGCAGCGGGGCAGGAAAACCCCACCACACACAAAATCCAGCCACTTTTGGTGTCCCGAAGGTAAAACGAGGGGCCGGGAAGCTGCTGCCTTTGACCCCAACACTCTCCTGGATCCTCCAGCTTTGTCCATTCCCGGCTCTCCCCACAGACCCCGCAGTGAACGGGGAACCAGTGGAGGGACCAGCCCTGGGCCCCTGGGCTCACTCCACACACGGGCCGAGCTCCTGGGCACGGCCAGGGACCCCGCACCTCCTGCAGACCCTCCAGGGATCCCCCAAAAGGGGTCTGAGCCCTCCCTGAGCCTCCCTGGCAGCACAAACACACCTGGGCCCGGACAGGGAAGGCTGGAAGCCGCTGGGAGCCCCCGGAGTGGGATTCAGGAACAGCTTTAGGGGAGGGACGGGGGGTTTGGGGGATGTGGGGGATCCCAAGGAGGGATTCCCGGGGCTGGATGTGACCCCGAGCACGGAGAGGAGTTGGGATGAGCAAGAGGAAAAAGGGGAGTGCGGGAGCAGCAACACAAACCCACCCCAACCCCAATCCTGATCCCAACCCCAATCCCAATCCCAATCCCAATCCCAATCCCAATCCCGATCCCAGTTGAGGAAGAGCTGTGAAAGAAGGAAGGGGAGAAGCCAGACCCCATCACTGGAAAAGCCCCAAACCTCGGGACTTTCCAGCCCGTGCTGAGATCCCAGACTCTGCTCAGCCTTTGCTTTGGGTTTTGCTGTCCCTGGGAACCTTCCAAGTGTGGAGAAACCAAACCAAAGCACCTGGACAAACCGACCTGGCTCCAAAGTGGCGAAGTGCGACCTGAGGGGGGACCTGTGAGGGGCAGGAATTCCAAGGGAGTGGGACCAGATTCCTTCCAAACCCCACCAACCACCCTGCTGGGACCCCCGGGAGCCCAAAGCCCACGGGGCAGGGAAGATGCTCCAATTCCAGGAGCTCCTGGCCCGGGGAGCCGGGAGCGAATCCTTTGTCTGCTCGAGGCTGAGCCACCCAACCCTGACCCCATCCCTGCTCCTGCCCTGGGAGCAGGACACCGTTCCATGATTTAAGGCCACCGTTACTGAGGTCAGGGGGGTCCCACGGGCGGGGCTGGTGGCGGCTCTGGGGACTCACATTGTCCCTGCCAGCCGGGCCCTTCCCTGCGGCCATTCCCGAGCCCCTTTTCCATGGGGAATGTGGGAGCAGCCCTGCCCAGGCCGTACCTTTCCCAGCCCTGAGTGCTCAGGGACCCCCTGTCCCCCAGCCCCACGCTGTCCCCTTGTCCAGCCACAGGGGCACAAACCCAGAGCAATCCCACTTCCCACCGTGTCCAAAACCCATCGCCGGGACTGGGGAGGGAGGAGACCTCGATCCCTCCGAGCTCAGAGGCTCCTGCTGAAGGTGCAATGATGCAGGGAGCAGGGACAGGCCTGGGAGCAGCGTGGGGACAGCACGGAGTGTCACAGCCCCCTGCCCAGGGGACAGACAGGACCAGGGCCATCCCCAGGTGTGGAGTTTAGTGTTAACCATGGGAACCCCACCGGGGTCCCGGAGCTCCGGGGGCTGCACGATGAGAAAGCGCCAGAGCTGCCCTTAACTCGAAACAAAACAAAACAAAAATAATAAAACCCAAAAAAAAAGAGAAAAGGAAAAAAAAACCACCCTGGCGGGCCCCGCCGGGGCTGTGGTCAGTCGGTCAGTCCGTGCGGCCGCTCCTGGGGCCCGGGGCCATCATCTGCCGGCAGACTGCGACTGTGGGGCCATGATGACGTGCGAGGCCGCGGGCACGGCCAGCTCTGTCCTTTGCCCGGCCATCTGGGCCAGCACCGAGGTGGCCACGGCCTCGGCGGCCGAGCGCGCCGAGCTCAGCCCGTTGGGCGCGGCCGAGGCCGAGCTGTGCTGGATGACGGGCGCGGGCGAGCCCGAGGGCTCCGAGCTCTCCTTGGGGCTCTCTGTCCGGCACCGGCAACGGGAGAGAGACAGCACACAGTTAGGGACTGGGGGGGCTCGGGGACCTGATGGTCTGGGGTGGGAGTGCTGCTGGTTTGGGGTGGGAGTGGTGCTTTGGGAAGGGAGAGGTTTGGGGTGGGAGTGCTGCTGCTCTGGGGTGGGAATGCTGCTGGTGGGAATGGAGCTGGTTTGGGAACACTGCTGGTTTGGGAATTCTGCTAGTTTGGGGTGGGACCTCTGCTGGTTTGGGGTGGGAATGCTGTTGTTTTAGGGGTGGGACCTCTGCTGGTTTGGGGTGGGAGCTCTGCTGGTTTGGGGTGGGAGCTCTGCTGGTTTAGAGTGGAAATGCTGCTGATTTGGGAATGCTGCTGGTTTGGGGTGGGATCAGGGACCATCAGGAATTGGACACTCACCCACCTCCCCAGCCTGCAGCAGCAAGGAGCCCACCCCATGGAATATGGGACCCCTCCCTTTGGGCAGGACTGGACAGAACTCACCAGGAGCTGGGGGATAACCCCCCTGCCCTCCCAGCCCCTGGAGAAGAGGCTGGAACCCTCCCCATTCCCAGGCAGTGCAATCCTCCCCATTTCCAGGCAGGAAGCAGCACAGCTTCCCGAGGAGGGCAGCACAGGCTCAGCCTTCACTCCCACTCCATTCATTCCTCGTTAAAAGGAATTATTTCCCCTCAGGTTACCTGAGCAGCCCCTTCCCCACCTGCCAGGGGGAACAGGATCCCCTCAGCAGGGTCTGGAGCTGGGCTTTTGGGGGTATTTTTTACCTGAATCACCTGCTTTGCTCTTTATGACTCCCTGAGATACCAGAATCAATCAGAGCCCATCACAAAGCTTTGCTGGCTCTGGTTTTTTTTGGAATTTGAAGCACCACGAGGTGCAGGGGCAGACAAAGGCAGAGCCCTCCTTGCCTTTGTTCCCTTTGGGGCAGAGCTCCCCAGGCAGGGGACGAGCTGGGAGATCCCAAATGCCCCATGAGGACACCCAGAGCTCTCTGCACCCGCAGATCCAGGAGGAAATTCCACCTGGGATGGGCTCACCTCCCTTTGGAAGGGCAGAACAAAGGCAGGAGCTGGGATGTTTCCTCCACGTAAAACCCCCAATACTGGGGGAAAAAAAATCATATTTGGGGTTTAACACCTCACCGGGCTCTGGAAAATGGACTCGGGCTCTGTTTTCCTTCTGCCTTTCTTTGGGAAAACCTTGGCCTGGGCTTGGGGAAGGTCGAGCAGAGCAATATCCTCCCCTGGCACCCCAAACCCCCCAGGAGATTTACAAGGAACTGCAAATAAACCTCCCGAGTGTCCAGAGGCAGCTGCAATTCCATCAGGGACCCTGGGGCTTTGTTCCAGGACCTGCCTGGCCACAAATCTCGGCCATAAAAAGGGGCACAGGGAGGGAGGGAGGGAGGGAGGGAGGGGGTGAATCTCATTTTTAGCGCTCGGATGTGTGATGAATTCCTGCTGCTGTGGGGGAGCAGGGAGAGGAACTGGGGATGAGCAGGGAAAAAAAAACAGGGAGCCCCCAGGTCTCTGCAGGGCTGGGACGTGGGGACAGCCAGGGGCTGCTCAGGCAGCCTCAGGGGGTGACAGTGACAGTGGCAGTGACAGTGGCAGTACCAGGCCCCTCCAGCACATCCCTGTGCCTCACCAGGCAGGGCAGAATCCCAGAGGTGGGCCCCAAGGACACAAAATTTTAATTTTTTTAGATTTTTTTTCCCCTTTTTCTCCCTCGATTTTCGCAGTTTCCCGTTCCTTTCTCTCAGCTCATCCATCCCTGCCTCTCCTCACATTTTTCCAAGGAACACTAGAGGACTCCAGCGTCCTCCCAAAGCCTCACAGCAGCCTGAAATTGGTATTGCAGGGAGGGCAGGAGGACCCAGATCATGTTTAGCTCCCGGCTTGGTTATAATGAAATAGGCAGCATTAAAAAAAAAATGAAGGGAAGGAAAGGAGATAAAAAAGAGCTTTTTTTTTTTTTTTTTTTAAACTTGTGAGCCGAGCCAGCTCGATGGGAACTGCAGAGAATGAGCAATGAAGCTCTGTGATGTCATTGAGAGAGTCTGGCCTCTCCTGACTCTGCCTCTGCTCTGCAGCAGCAAATTTTGGGCTTCAAATGGATTATCAAGGGCTTGGGGATCAGGGAGAGGGGACAGAGGGACACAGCCCTGCCCTGGGCACTGCCCCCACTGCCACCCCAGGGCTCACAGGGACAATCTGGGGGACCCTCCTCAGCAGGAGAGGGGCAGGAACACCCTCGGGGATCTCTGGGGCTTTTGGGGTGTCCTGGGAGGGGCCTCGAGGGTTCCTCACAGCCCAGGCCTTGTGCAGTCCCTGGTCTGTCCCTGTGCTGTGACTGCAGTGACCAGGAGGTGACAGGGAGGTGACAGGGAGGTGACAGGGCCAACCCAGACCTTGTGCACTCCCTGCTCTGTCCCTGTGCTGTGAGTGCCCTGCCCTGCAGTGACCAGGAGGTGACAGGGAGGTGACAGGCACAGCTGAGGGGACAATTCCCTCCCTCCCCTGGCCCCAGAGCCAGCCCGGGCTCCATCACTCACCCAGGTAGCCCTGAGTCTTCTTCTGCAGGGCCGTGACAGGACAGTCCTTGTGGGCCAGCAGGAGCTGCTTCAGCTGAGCCACCTCATTCCTCAGCAGCGTCACCTCGTTCTGAGGGGACAGACACACCTGGCTGTCCACCTGTCACCACACCTGGGGCTCCTGCCAGTGCCACCCAGCCCAGGGACACTGCTGGGACACTGCTGGCTCTGCTGGGACAGGGGCAGTGTCACCCAGGCCAGCCCACGGGGACATCCCAGCTTTTCCCTGCGCTGTGAGCTCCTGTGAGCCAGGTTTGCCTCCCAAAAATCTGCTCACATTATCCCTCTGAAATGTGTGGGGAGGCAGCTGTAACCCAGACAACTGCATCCCAAAATGGCCCGAGGAAACAGCTTCTGTAATTGCCTTGGAAGGGAATGAAAGCAGCCTGGTCTGGGCTGCAGCAGATCCCAGGGGCTGAGTCACCTGCCTGGAGCTCAGCTCAGCCTCTCCCCTGGCACAAATGGGACTGAAATCTGCATTTCCAGGTGTGCTGCACCTCTAGGCAGGCCAGGACTGCCAGGGCAAGGCAGGAACACCAGTGTGGGCACAGCTGCAGCTGCAGAGCCTCCCTGTGCCCCAGCCAGGCCTGGCGGGAGGGCAAGGGCACGGGGAGAGCAAATCCCACCCTGGAGAAACAGCCCAGGGCTGCAGGGATGGCAAATCCCACCCTGGAGAAACAGTCCAGGGCTGCAGGGAGAGCAAATCCCACCCTGGAGAAACAGCCCAGGGCTGCAGGGAGGGCACAGAGCCCATGTGAGGTGCAGGGGGTGGGCAGGGAGCCCTGTGTGCCCCGGGCAGGGAGCACTGTGTGCCCAGGTTATAAATCACTGTTTGCCCTGGTTATGGAGCAGTGTGTGCCCCGGGCAGGGAGCAGCGGGCGCTCCGGGGGCCGTGCCCAGCCCCGGTTACATACTCACGCTCAGCTGGATGTTCTGGCTGGTGAGCTCCTCGGCTTTCTTCTCCAGGGAGGACACCCAGAGCTTGCGTTTCTGGCGGCAGCGCGAGGCGGCCGCGCGGTTCCGCTCCAGGAATCGCTGCCGCCGCTCGTCCGGGTCCTCGTCGGCCGCCCGCCGGCGCCGCCCGCCCGTGCTGGGCGTGGGCTGGGCTGGGGACACCTGAGGGCACAGGGGACGGGTTCAGCCATGGCACAGGGGACGGGTTCAGCCATAGCACAGGGGACAGGGGACAGGGGACAGGGGACAGGCTCAGCCACGGCTCAGGGACAGGCAGGGCACAGCAGACCAGAGCAGGGCTCAGTCCCACTGCTGCAGCCACCCTGAGGCACTGTCATTACTTGGGGCAGCAGCAAATCCCCATTTTTGAGCAGGTAAATTGCTTTAAAAATTAATTTTCTCCTCAAAACCTTCAGCCAAACAAGCTCTTGGAAGCCACTGGGCACATGAGGCTTTGTCCCAGTTTTATTGGGGAGAAGAAAGGGAAAGCAGCCCTGGCCCCACAAAGTGTGAGGGACAGTCCTGGCCCCACAGGCTGTGAGGGGCAGCCCCAGTGCAGCCCCCTTGCAGCAGATGGAGCTGGAAGTGCTGCAGGCCATGGCAGGCAGGAGCAGGTGGCCTGGGCTGATGGCCGTGGCTGCCTGGCAGGAGCCAGCCCAGCTGATTGCCTGAGAGGGGAGCATTTAACCCCATAACCGAGGGGGAGGAGGGAGGGGAAATGTCCCTTCCCAACTCCACAGCTCCGCAGGCAGATGAACGAGGCTGGAGTTTGTGCCTGGAGGGCTGGGAGTGCCTGGTGAGGTTTGCTCCTCCTTGCCCAGCCCCAGCAGGCCAAGCCCAGGCCCGGGGAGCTGCAGGAGCAGGAGGAGCAGGAGCAGGGGCAGGGACAGGGACAGGAGGAGCAGGAGGAGCAGGGGCAGGAGCAGGAGAAGGAGCAGGGGCAGGGGGAGCAGCACTGACCTGTGGCTGGGCAGGGGAGGGGGCATCGGGGTGCTGCACCAGGATCTGGCTCTGCTCCGGCCGCGCACTGACCATGCTGCTGGCCGAGCCCGCCGCCAGCCCGCCGCCGTTCAGCGAGGAGGACGCTGCCAGGCTGGCCTTCAGCCTCTGCCAGGGGACAAAAAAGGGACATCAGAGGGGCTCTCAGGGCTCTGAGCAGCCCCTGCCACCCTGGGCACTGCAGCTGACTCCAGCCAGAGCTGTCCCCAGGCTACCCAAAGGGATGACACTGTCCAGCCCAGCAGTGTCCAGCCCAGGGGACAGCAGTGTCCAGCCCAGCAGTGTCCAGCCCATCCCAGCACTCACCATCTTGGCCTCAGAGTGTGCTGCCAGCCCTGAGGGTGAGAGGGACCCACTGCTGCTGATGGGGGGCCCGGGGATGCCGGGGATGTTGGGCACCATGGCCATGGGCCGGGCCAGCTGTGAGGGGAGCAGGGACAGCGGGGTTGGCACCTGCAGCAGCTCTGCAGGAGCTCCCTGGCAGAGCAGGGCTGTAAATCCTGACCAACGCCTCAACTCCAGCCATCCCTCACTGCTGCTGTCAGCCACGGGTGCTGGGAATCACCAGCACTGAGCACAGGGAAAGGACAGCCCCTTCCCTTCCCTTCCCTTCCCTTCCCTTCCCTTCCCTTCCCTTCCCTTCCCTTCCCTTCCCTTCCCTTCCCTTCCCTTCCCTTCCCTTCCCTTCCCTTCCCTTCCCTTCCCTTCCCTTCCCTTCCCTTCCCTTCCCTTCCCTTCCCTTCCCCATCAGTCCAAGGATGAGAGGAAAGGCACAAATCCCCCGTTTCTGTGGCAAAGCTGCTGCTGTGCTCCCTCTGGAGCTTCCTCCCTCAGAAACAGTGTGGGAAAGCCAGAATTTGGAACTGTTTATAACTCCCTTTGCGTAGCGAAACCCACAGATTGATTGGGAGGGAAGGGGTGAGGATGTTCCACACTGCCTCTGACCCATGGAAATCTCTGTGTGGGGCTGTGCAGTGCCCAGCCTGGGCTGCAGGTGCTGTTTTCTGCCTGGCACAGCCAGACACTCTCCCTGCAATGGTCACTCTCCCTGCAATGGTCTCTCTCCCTGCAGTGGACACTCTCCCTGCAATGGACACTCTCCCTGCAATCTCGGCTGCTCCAAACGAGATTGGAGCAGCAGCTCCTGGGGGCTCCAGCCCCGCCTGCCATCTGTCTGGGCACGGCTTTGGATTTCTCCAAACCCATTGACTGCCCTCCTGTGCCATCCACACGTCACTGCTGCCCTGCCAGAGCCGCCCTCCTCTCCCTCCTCCTCCTCCTGCAGCCTGGCCTGGCTGGAGCAGGAGGATCAGAGCAAACAGCAGCTCCTTCGAGAGCCCATCCCTGCTCCAGGCAGGAGTTCTGGAAGGTTCTCTCACCGAAATGACAGACGGCATCTGCACGGGGGGCCCGGGCAGCACGGGCATGGTCTGGCCATTGGCGAGCTGCACGACGAGCGGGAGGGAGCCCGTGGGGGACCTGCAGGCACAGACAACCCCGGCGTGGTTCTCCAGGTTCCTGAGGGCCCAGCAGGGCCAAACCTGCCTCTGCTGAGGCTCAGGGTGATCCCTGCACGCTCAGCCCCTTCCTGCCTGTGCTGAGCTCAGAGTGCAGCTCCTGCAGGCAGCCAGGAGCCGTGCCAGGGCAACCAGGAGCTGTGCCAGGGCAAACGGCCCCCGAGGCAGGGCCAGCAGCTCTGGGGACACTTCAGAGGCTCCAAACACTGCCCCAGACAGTCCCTGAGCCATTCCAGCCCCACACAACCCCTGAGCCACTCCTGCTCCACACAATCCCTGAACCATTCCAGCCCCACAATCCCTAAACCACTCCTGCCCCACACACAATCCATGGGCCAGCCCCAGACAATCCCTGAGCCATCCCAGCCCCAGACAGTCCCTAAACCATTCCAGCCCCACACAACCCCTGAGCCATCCCAGCCGCAGACAATCCCTGAGCCATCCCAGCCCCAGACAATCCCTAAACCATTCCAGCTCCAGACAGTCCCCCAGCACTGCCGGGCTCTGCCAGGCGCCGTGCCGAGCTCAGGGAGCGTTTTCATCTCTCCCCACGGTGAGCTTTGCCTCGTTTCACTGAGTTCTGCCTCGTTTCCCAGCTCCAGGACAATTAGTTCCTGCTTGCTGCGCTGCCACCCCGGCGTGCTGCCGCAGACGGGGCGTGAGCGGCCCCGAGCATCCCCTGCTCACATCCCTGGCGGTTCTGGGGCTCAGGGAACCCCTCCTGGTGCCCCATTCCTGCCCCAGGGAAGCCCCCTGGCCCAGCACTCACCCCAGCTGCCTGTTGGAAGGGGGGGCCTGTGTGATGACGGAGGTGGGGGACGGCAGGGTGGGCTGCAGGGGGTCGTAGCCCAGGTGCAGAGGCAGCGAGCCCGGCCGCACGATGGTGGGCGTGGGTGTGGAGAGCACCAGAGGCTTGGAGGGCAGCTCCTGCAGGGGAGAGCACAGCACGGGGGGTCACAGAGCTGCCAGGACCTTTCTCCTGTGGGTTTGGAGCATCCAGGAGCCTCCACACACAGAGACTGAGGGGAGCACATCACCCACGGCACACGGGGAGGAGTGGGGAAGCTCCAGGCCCTCAGCCCAGGGTGTTTTAGGAGCTCCAGCCCCTCCATTTGGGGTGTTTTAGGAGCTCCAGCTCCTTCATTTGGGGATTTTAGAAGCTCCAGCCCCTTCATTTGGGGTGTTTTAGGAAGGGGTGAATCTTCAGCCCCTCACTCTGTCCTTTCAGAGGCTCAGCTCAGGCCTCAAAGAAGCCCAAATCAGGACCCAGAAAAGCCCAACTCATGCTCTCAAAAAAGCCCAATTCAGGCCCCAAAGGAGCCCAATTCAGGCCCCAAAAGAGCCCAACTCAGGCCTTGCCCCACAGCTGGGCCCCACAGGGCAAAGGGACAGCCCCAGCCCCCGGGGACAGCCCTGGGGACAGCCCCAGCCCCCGGGGACAGCCCCACCTTGTCCTTGTGCTGCGGCGAGCGGGGCCGGGCCGCGGGGCTGGGGCTGTCGGGTGGGGACGAGTCCACCTCCACCGGCTCCTCCTCCTTGATCTTGATCTCCGGGGTGGAGGGCAGGGACATGTCCAGGGCCCCCGAGCTCTGCGGGAGGGAAAGGACAGTCAGCCCTGAGAGGAAAATCAGCCCTGAATAGGAAATGAACCCTAAAAAGGACAATCAGCCCTGAATGGAAAACCAACCCTAGAAAGGAAAATGAACCCTAGAAAGAACAATCAGCCCTGAGAGGACAGTCAGCCCTGAAAGGAAGATCAGCCCTGAGAGGACAGTCAGCCCTGAAAGGAAGATCATCCCTGAAAGGACAACTAGCCCTGAATGGAAAATCAAACCTAGAAAAGAAAATCAGCCCTGAAAGGAGAATCAACCCTGAAAGGACAATCAACTCGCATTGTCTGTGAAATGTTCTAAAAAACGTTCGGCTGCTCCCCGAGGAAGAGGCTCCGGCTCCCAGCTCTTGCCAAATTATTATTATTTATTTGTACTGAAGCAGCATCTGGGAGCCCGAGGCAGAGAACGGGGCTGCTCCAGCCCCGGCCAAACGGAGATGGAGGCCCAGGAACAACAGGCAGCCCCAGATGGCAGCGGTTTGTGGGTTCTCAGTAACACACACGACTTCTCCACGGGCTGTTATTATGATTTCTTGGTATAAAAAGGGCCCTGCTAAGGAGAACAGGTACCCAAGCCAAATGCCTGCGAGTTACAGGAGGCACTTTCATTCACAGAAGAGCTGTAAAACATTGTATAAATCAGCCTGAATTATTTTATTACCCGATTATCAAAAGCAAACAAAGAGCCATGCAAGTTATTAAATATCTATGAGCGCCCCATTAAAATAAAACCCAACCATATGCCTGGAGTTGGCCACTTGCCACCACCCTGGGATCCAGCAGGGCCAGGAAAGTGGAACCAGTGGAACCAGTCAGGGATGGGCAGGGGATGGGGAGGGCAGGGGTCAGCAAGGTGAGGGGACAGCCAGGTGAGGGACAGCCAGGTGAGGGGACAATGGAATTGAGGGGACAATGGAATTGAGGGGACAAAGGAATTCAGGGGATAACTGTGCCTGTCCCAGCCCTGGAGGGAGCAGCAGAGCAAGGATCTGCTCCAGACCTCGCAAATCACCTGGTGCCTCCTCCTGTGCAGGCAGGAAAAACTGTCCTGAAATCAGCCCTGACAGCTCTGCTTGTCCAGCCTGTTCTGCATCTCTCCCTGTTCCATTCCTGATCCATCCCTGCTCCATCCATCCATCCATCCATCCATCCATCCATCCATCCATCCATCCATCCATCCATCCATCCATCCATCCATCCCAGATCCATCCTTCCATCCCTGCTCCATCCATCCCAGCACTAAAAGGGTAAATGTAGGTGTTTTAGAGCAAAGTCAGGCTCCAGCTCCTCAGTTTGGGGTGTTTTAGGAGGATGCAGTGCCAGTTTGGGGTATTTTAGAGGGGATGCAGCCCCAGTTTTTGGGGTGTTTTAGGGGGGCTGCAGCCCCAGTTTGGGGGGTTTTAGGGGGATGCAGCCCCAGTTTGGGGGGTTTTAGGGGGATGCAGCCCCAGTTTGGGGTGGTTTGGGGTGTTTTAGGGGGATGCAGCCCCAGTTTGGGGTATTTTGGGGGCTGCAGCCCCAGCTCTGCCCCTCGCCGCTCCCCGGGGCGGTTTTACCGGCGGTAGGAGCAGCAATAACCATTTCCCTGCCCTTTCCGAGCGGAGCCGCCGCCGCGGGGACCACAAAGGAGCCGGGATTAACATGCAGGAAAAGTTTCAAAGCGCTTAAAGCGCCTCCGGGGAAGCTCCCGCCGCGCCCGCGGTTTTAATTAACGGCGCTGGAGCGAGACCACCCTCGGAAAGGGGAGGACAAACTGGAGGAGGCTGCGAGCCCAGAACGGGCACTGAGTGACCCTCTGACCCCGCTGACCGGCTCTGGAGGAGGAAAAACCCTAAAATCCCCTAAAAAGCGGCATTTCCCGAGCTCTGGGCGCACGGAATCATTTCTGAGGAAGGTTTAGGCTGAGCCATCCTAAAGCCAGGCCCAGGAGGGACAGCCCAGCCCTGGGTGGTCTCCCCGGGCGATTCCAGGTGCCAAAACGCCAAAACGCATTAAAAAAACCTCTAAAAATGTGAAAAATCCTCCTTTTCCCGCAGCCCCTTCCCAGAACAAAGGGCAGGAGAACCTTTGCAGCAGCCGCATACCAATGAGAGAGATCAATTTCGGTTTAAAGAGCCTGTTATTGGCGAGGGAGGGGAGGGGAGGGGGGGAGAGCGGGTGGGAAGCCAGGTTTCAGTTTTAATTCTGAATTCCTCCGTTCCCCATCTCGGGAAGATTTACGCGGCTCGGCTCCCGCAGTTTATTTCCGAGCAGCGCCGCTGACTGCGAGCGTATGTACGGACATAGATCAATTTAGTAAATGTATGTGCCAGGCTGAGAGCCCGGCGCGCATCTGCTGCTGCTCCGAGAGCGGGGAGGGGGCGGGGGGCTGGAAATGGCCTTAATTAGCCGCTTTCTGATGAGATCCCCTTGTCCTTCAGCCCCTGGCGCTGCCGGCTTTGCGGGGGCAGCCTGGATCGATGGCGCTGGCGGAGCCAGGAGCTCTTTGTCAGGGAAAGCTGCTCCTTTTCTGGGGCTGGTGGGGAAAGGTGCGGTCCCTGCCCTGCTCCGGCCCCTGCCAGGCTCCCCCGGGGGTTTGTGTTCCCATCCCGGGTGTTCTCGGCGTTCTACAGCTCCTTTTTCGAGGTTTGGGGTGTTTTGAGCGCTCCTCTTCTCTATTCCCCCCCCCCCCCATCCACTTTTCTTCGAAGTGAAAAGCGAAAATAATAATAATAAACTGTTAAATCCGCTCTCTGCAGGCCTGGGACCGCTGGGGAAAGCGGTGGCACTCCCCCTCTCTATTTCCCCCCTCTATCCACTCTTCTTCGAAGTGAAAAGTGAAAATAATAATAATAAACCGTTAAATCTGCTCTCTGCAGGCCTGGGACCGCTGGGGAAAGCGGCCAGAGACACCCGAGTTACACAAATAAACCCCCCCAGAGGCCACAGCAGACCCTGTGCCCTCCCCAGAGCGGCCCCAGCCCCTCCCAGGGCAGCCTCGGCCTCTTCTTGCCTTTTTCTCATCGTCCTCGGCCGCTTTCTTGAACTCGTGCTCGAAGGAACTGGCCAGCTCGTTGAACAGTCCCACCTCCTCACAGTTCTTCAGGAACCGGGTCGGGGTCGGGGTCTGATCTGGGTCGGGTTGGAACACGGAGAGTTGGTCAGGGAGAGGCCAAAAAAATGAAAAAATGGCATTTTACCCACCCTGGGCTTCAGTGGGAAGGTGTGTGGCACCCTGGGGACAGCGAGTGGCACTTTGGGACGGGGACAGTCGTTTCTTGCTGGCTTTGTTTGTTTCTCTGGTGTCTGAGGAAATGATTGTTGGGGCAAGAGGATTTCTGAGGAAATGGGAGTTTGGTCTCCCCGAAATCACAAACACAGGGAGGGATGAGAGGGGAGAGCGGCTGAAGGGAGCAGCCCCAGGGCTGGGCAGAGCCTCTGCCCTCCCTGTGCCAGCCCTGGATCCCAGAGCCATGCCCTGGGAATGCTCCTGACCCCAAATCCCAAATCCATTCCTTGGGAATGCTCCCGGGCCCCAAATCCCAAATCCATTCCTTGGGAATGCTCCTGACTCCCAATTCCCAAATCCATTCCTTGGGAATGCTCCTGACCCCCAAATCCCAAATCCATTCCCTGGGAATGCTCCTGACCCCAAATCCCAAATCCATTCCCTGGGAATGTTCCTGGCCCCCAAATCCCAAATCCATTCCCTGGGAATGCTCCTGACCCCAAATCCCAAATCCATTCCCTGGGAATGTTCCTGGCCCCCAAATCCCAAATCCATTCCCTGGGAATGCTCCTGGCCCCCAAATCCCAAATCCATTCCCTGGGAATGCTCCCGGGCCCCAAATCCAATCCTGGAGACATTCCCAATCCCAAATCCATTCCCTGGGAATGCTCCCCTCCCTATGCCAGCCCCCAATCCCAGAGCCATTCCCAACCCCAGAGCCATTCCCAGGGAATTCTCCCATTCCCGCTGTCCCATTCCCAATCCTGTCCCATTCCCGGTCCAGCCCTCCCTGTGGGATTCTCCCCACACAAACACAAACACAACCAGCCGTGGCCTGTCTGGCCATCACCCAGCCCATAAAAACACCAGGAAACCTCCCTGCTCCAGGCCAGCCTCCCATTCCATCGGGAATCACACCAAAGGACAAACGCTCCCGCAGGAAAACATCGGGATTTTCCAGCACAAAGAGCATCCCTGGGATGATCCAGCCCCACTCCAAACCCTCCCTCAGGAAAACACCGGGATTTTCCAGCACAAAGAGCATCTCTGGGATGATCCAGCCCCACTCCAAACCCTCCCTCTGTTTGCCACCGAAGCAAAATCCCCCTCTGGGCGCCCTTTGCTTCCCCCCAGATCCCAATCCATAAAACCCGGCAGCTCCATCAACCAAATCTCTCCGCAGGAGGTTGTTTTTCCAGGGCTTTAACAGCTCTCAGGGCTCTTTTGGGATCGTTCTGTGCTCGGCATTGCCCTCCCGAGCCGCAGAGATTTCCACAAACAAAGCCTGGCCCTGCCGTGCTCCTGCCCTGCCCCAACACAGCACCAGGATAGCTCCTGCCCTGCCCCACAGGTGCCTGATCCCATAAAAACCCTGTCCCCAATGCCAGGAGGGTTCTTTGTGACCCTCCTCGGCTCAGCCAGGTCCAGATCCTGCCCCACAGGTGCCCAATCCCATAAAAACCCCATTCCCTGCTGCCAGAAGGGTTCTTTGTCATCCTCCCCAGCTCAGCCAGGTCCAGATCCTGCCCCACAGGTGCCTGATCCCATAAAAACCCTGTCCCCAATGCCAGGAGGGTTCTTTGTGACCCTCCTCGGCTCAGCCAGGTCCAGATCCTGCCCCACAGGTGCCCAATCCCATAAAAACCCCATTCCCTGCTGCCAGAAGGGTTCTTTGTCATCCTCCCCAGCTCAGCCAGGTCCAGATCCTGCCCCACAGGTGCCTGATCCCGTAAAAACCCTGTCCCCAATGCCAGGAGGGTTCTTTGTGACCCTCCTCGGCTCAGCCAGGTCCAGATCCTGCCCCACAGGTGCCCAATCCCATAAAAACCCCATTCCCTGCTGCCAGAAGGGTTCTTTGTGACCCTCTCCAGCTAAGCCAGGTCCTGCTCCTGCCACAGGGCCTCAGGAGGAATCCCAGACACAAAACGGTGCCCGGAAAAACCCCACAGGGATGGAATTCCAGGCAATAACAGGCCTGGACCTCACTGCTCAAAGCCAGAGGGGTTCTACAGCCCTCACACCCCCCAGGCTGGGCCAGGCAGTGACAGGTTTGAGGTTTAGCTGGTCCTGAACTGACCAGGGATAAGTTGGGTTTGTTTAACTGGTCCTGAACTGGTCAGAGTTTGTTTGGGGTTTAGCTGCTCCTGAACTGGCCTGGAATAAATTGGGTTTGTTGGGGTTTAACTGGTCCTGAACTGGACAGAGATAAATTGGGTTTGTTTGAGTTTATCTGGTCCTGAACTGGCCTGGGATAAATTTTGTTTGGGGTTAACTGGTCCTAAACCAGGGATAAATTGGGTTTGTTTGGGTTTAACTGGTCCTGAACCGGTCACAGATGAATTTGGTTTATTTGGGGTTTTTTGTGCTCTACCCCAGAGCAGCCCCCCAGTGTCAGTTCCCCCAGTCTCACAGAGGCTGCCGGGCCCAGGTGCTGTGGGAGCTCCTGGCCAGGGCTCTGCAGCCCGGCTGTGCTCGGTGGGGCTTTAATTTATTAACTGCAGCTTCCTAAAAGCTCGGGAAAATTGACACCTGGGCTGAGAGGGGAAGCTGCTCTGTCAGCTTTGGTTCATCGTCCTCAAAGCACACGCAGAGACGTGAAAGCCCTTCTGGCCATAAATCCTCCAGCCTTTAATAAAAAAAAGGGGCGAGAGCTTAAAAAAAAAAATTAAAGAAAAAAATTAAATAAAAAAACCCCAAACCCCACAAAACCTGATACCACCATAAAAAAAAAAAAAAAAAAAAAAAAAAAGAACTTGGAAGGCTCTGGCTTTGCTTTTGCCCTGATTAAATGCAGATCACAGGAGGTTTTATGGGTTTTTTTGCAGTGCATCTGGTCCCTGGCATCAATCTTGCGGGGCGCTGGCCGGGCACATACCTGCGATGATGACGGAGTCGGTGCGAGCAGGGCCGAATTTCAATGTCATCTCGTGCTTGTGTTTATGAACCGCCAGGTGGTCCTCGTTTGTGAACCTCTGAAATGAAACAATTTAGAAAATGGGGAATAAATGGGCTCTGTGTTTTACGGGCCCGTCCCGCGGCGGGTGACGGGGGGAGAGGAGGCTGTGGGGTGAGAATGGGGGAGCCCAGAAGGGGGGAAAAAGGGAAAAAAAGGCTTTTAATGCAGCTCTGGATGGTGGGGGGCAAGGATTTTTAATAATCCGGGGTTTAGGTGATGGAGCCAGGCGGGCTGGGCTGCAGCCGATGGAAATTCCGAATTCCACAATTCCCACTTTATTGCCGGCTGAGGAAATGGGGAATTCGGTGCAATTTGGGGCGACTTCTGCATGGGGTGAGGCAGAGCCAGCCCCACCTGGAGATTCATCCGGAGTGAGGACACGGAGGGGGAACATCCCTCACCCCCAGTGAAATTCCACCTGCGGGGAGAGCTGTGGGACCATCCCGGTCCCTTTGGGGAGGGCACAAACCCCTCCCGGGGCTGTGGGGCCGGCTGTGGGGCCGGCAGAGGCAGACAAAGGCACGGAGGGCTGGGGAAGAGCAGAGCAGAGGAGAGGGGAGGCAGGCAGGGACGGGGTTAAAGCACAGCCCCATAAAGCCCAGGATGGATTGCGTCTCTCCTAATAGACTGCGACAAACGGGGCCGGGGCACGGCTCCTCCGCAGCGCTTTGATGCATCCAGCAGCCCCGGCTGCTTCCAGAAAAACGCTGCAGCAGCAGCAGCAGAGGAGCAGCAGTGGAGCATTCCTGCCCCTTCCCCTGAGCATCCCAACCCAAACCCACCCGGAGCCACCTGCTCCTGTGGGGGGCTCCAGCCTGGCGCCCACCCGGGGCCTTCCCGCGGGTTTATTTACGGCTCTGCTGCTTTAGAAAATAAATAATAAATAATAAATAAATAAATCTGCGTTTTCTGAGCTGGGCAGAGGAGGGGGACAGTCCCTGGGTGGTGGGGACAATCCCTTGATGCCAGGGGACAATCCCTTGGTGGTAGGGGACAATCCCTCAATGGTGGGAGACACCCCTGTGTGGCAGGGGACAATCCCTGTGTGGCAGGGGACAATCCCTTGGTGGCAGGGGACAATCCCTTGGTGGCAGGGGACAATCTCTCAATGGTGGGAGACATCCCTGGGTGGTGGGGACAATCCCTCTGTGATGGGGGGACAATCCCTGGGTGGCAGGGGACAGTCCTGGGTGGCAGGGGACAGTCCCTCGGCAGTGGGGGACAATCCCTGGGTGGCAGGGGACAATCCCTGGGTGACAAGGACACCACGACACCGGGTCCATCTGCCCCAGCCCCTTCCCCCGGGCTCAGGGACGAGGGGGCTGCACTCACAGAGCCCCTCAGTGCTCACAGGGTGCTCTGGCAGCCGTTCCTGATTTGGGCTCAGCTTTGGAGAAATCAGAGCTGCTGGGAGAAAAGCCAAGAGGTTTTTTCTGCCTGTGGAACTCCAGGAAGAGACTGAACCCCGTCTCCCCCAGCTCTGCTCCGTAACTAAACCTTAAATAAACCCCAAATAAAAATTTCTCGACGGTTCGGCCAAAATCTGCCTGATCTGGGGTGTTTTTTTTTCCTCCCCGCAGCTCCTGGTGCTCCAGCCTGGCCATAAAACCTTTTTGTGCACGGAGCTTTCACAGATCCCGGCCCGAAATGCTCCTGAACAAAGGGAAGGAAAGGGAAAGAGGGAGAATCGAGGGAGGGAGAATCGAGGGAGAATTCAGGGAGAATTGAAGGAGAATCGACGGAGAATCGGCGGCGCCGGTCCCAGGGCGCTGCAGGGCAAGGGACACCCACAACTTCACCCAGAACTTCACCCAAATCTTCACCCAGAACTTCCACCCACCCAAATCTTCACCCCACATCTTCACCTCTCCCCACATCTTCACCCACAATTTCCACCCACACGTTCCATCCACATCTTCGCACCCACATCTTGGCACCCACATCCTCCACCCAATCTTCCCCCACATCCTGCAGGGGTTTGGCCCCACAGTCCCTGGGGTTTTGGGATGTGGCTGCCCGTGGTGGGACCTGCGGGATGGGTGAACCGTGGGAAGCAAACGCGGGTTTTGTGTGAGCAGAGGGGTTGGGATGAATATTCAGCAGGCGGGCGGTGTCGGGGATCCGAACACCTGAGATGGAAAGGGGAGAAAAAAAAAATAAAACCCACAAAAATTCCCAATTCTCCCGCCTCCGTTTTGTGCTAAAGAAATAGGATTTTTTAGGTCAGGGAGGTAAAGAAGTGCAGAGCAGGGTCGTGTCTCTCCCACCAGCCCCAGCCTGGCCTCGCCAACGCCGGGTTTATTTTAATCTTTCATTTTCCTTCATTGCCGGATTTTTTTTTTCCCCCTTCTAATTTTATTTTTTTTTTTTCCCCGGCAGTTTCGGTGCGGCGGGCGCGCGTTACAGCTCTATTTAACATCTTTATGTGGGCTCACAGCTCGGGAGCTCTCTCCTTCCCTGCGCAGAAATGCTCACAGACACAATATATCTTTCTGCACACATTTCCAAACGCCGAAACCCAGAGGCTGAGTCTGGCACTTGGGCTCTAAATCATGTCATTTTACACAGAGAGGGGAAGCAGAGGGGGGAGAGGAGGAGGGGGGGAAGAATAGGGGGGAAAAAAATGGAATGAGTTAAAGCCACAGCACCGGCTTTAATATTTAATCTCCTTCCATCAGCAGCTGACATACAGCAGGGTTATTTCAGCTGCTATTTTGCGGGTGTCGGAATTAAAAAGAAGATGTTGGCTGTAAAGTCTTTGGGCCGAGGGACAGCAGCGGGGTGAGCTGAGCTGCCAGCCGGCCCCCGGGGTTTCCCCAGGCCTGGAGCTGCCTCCTGCAGACACAAATTTGGCGTTTTTCCCTCCCTGCGGGGCCGGGGAGGGCTGGACACAGCCGGGGCTGCTGCAGCTTTTGGGGCTGAACAGCTCCAGGGGCCTGGGCTGGGCACAGGGAGGGCTGGGACAGCTCTAGGGATAAAAAAAAAAACATATTTAAGGGCAGACAAAGCTTCCCAGCAGAGCTCAGCTCCCCGGGCAGGCAGGAGGGGATTCCTGCAGTGACACAAACACAAAACGAGGAGCGAGGGGCTCATTGCTCGGGGGGTTTCCTGGGTTTTGTTTGGTGCAGAGAGAGGGGTCAGGGGAGAGCCCAGGATGGGGGATCCTGCGGCGGGATGGGCTGGATTTTAATTTTAACCTTGGCGGTCCTGCCCAGAGCCCGGGCCGGCCACTCCCCCGGCCAGAATCCCCCCAGGAGCGGCCGGAGGGCCGGGGGGGCAGCGCTGCCTCCCCCCGCTCGTCCCCGCCAGGATTAACGAGCGGAATTAACGAGCTGTCAGCGCCAGGGGAGGCCGGGCCCTGCTCCGGCCCTGACTCGTGCTGGAGACACCGTGGGCACAGCGCTGGGGACACCCTGATCAATGGGCTGGAGACACTCTGGTCACTGGAGACACCGTGGTGACACGGCTGGAGACACCCTGGTGACAGGGACACCCTGGCGACAGGGACAGCCTGGTGACAGGGACACCCTGATCAATGGGCTGGAGACACCGTGGTCACTGGAGACACCCTGGTGACAGGGCTGGGGACACCCTGGTGACAGGGCTGGGGACACCCTGGTGACAGGGACACCCTGGTGACAGGGACAGCCTGATCAATGGGCTGGAGCCACCCTGGTCACTGGAGACACTGTGGTCACAACACTGGGGACACCCTGGTCACACGGCTGGAGCCACCGTGGTGACAGGGACACACCTGAGCACAGGGACACAGAAGGGAGCAGCAGGAGGCTGCCCTGGGGTCACCGTGCCCATGGGGACACCCCGGTGACAGGGACACTCCGGTGACAGGGACACCGACAGGACCAGCAGGAGGAGGAGGAGGAGGAGCAGGAGCAGGAGGAGGCTGCACTGCGGTGCGGGAGGGAAGCGCTGCAGGGCTGAGTCGCCGCCTCTCAAAGCTGCCGCGCTCTGGGTTCGGGTTTTACCTCCGGAGCCCGGCCCTGGTTCCGCACAGGCCGGGCCCAGGGCTGGGCTTGTCCTGGGACGTCCCGGGGCCCTCCTGGGCCAGCCCGGGGGGGGTTTGGACCTCCCGGGCCATCCCAGCCCAGCCTGTCCTCGGGCTCGTGGATTGCCGGGTGCGGAGAGATTCCCTGTCCATCTCCAGTCATTCCCAGCCCCATTCCAGGCTGCACGGCGGTTCCCCGCTCGCTGGGCACAGCCCAGGGGTCTCAGGGGGGCTCGGGGGGGCTCGGGGTGTCCCCAAGGCCAGGGGACAGCGCGCTGTCCCACAGTGAGTGCCGTGCCCCCGCCGCTGGCTCGGTCCCCGTGTCCCAGCTGAGCCATTCCGGGATAATTCCCTCCCGGTCTGCACTGCCCGGATTAATTCGCTAATGCGCCTCAAGCGCCCCGATCCCCGGCGATCCCGGGTGATTCACGGCCGCCCGGGCCGGGGGGAGGCGGCGCTGACCCCGGGCCCGTTTCCAGGGGAGGGCGGTGGGGAGGGGGAGCCGCGGAGCCGCCCCGCTTTGGGGAGTCCAACAGCGCACGGACACCTTGTCCCGTCCCAGCGGCACTGGACACACGGGACAGAGCCTTGGGGGGCCGGGGGAGCTCGGGGACACCCCGGGGTGTTTCCCACGGAGGCACCGAGGTCACCGGGCGCTCCCGGAGGGGCCGGCGGTGACGGGGGAGGATGGAGGGGAACGGGGGAAGCTCTGGAAGGAAAATCAGACCGAGAACGGCGCTTGGAGAGCTCGGGCTGCACGGCGGGGCCGTGTCCACAGCCCAGGGAAGAGCTGGAGGAGAGGAAAGGCTGGGAGAGGGGACATTCCCTCTGCTGTGCTCCCGGCAGATCCTGCTCCACACCGGGACCCAAAACCCCGACCAGCCCGAGCCTTTCCCGAGCCTTTCCCAGTGCTCAGAACCCAAACCCCGACCAGCCCCAGCCTTTCCCGGGCCTTTCTCAGTGCTCAGGACCCCAAACCCCACCAGCCCCAGCATTTCCCAGTGCTCAGAACCCAAAGCCGAGCCTTTCCCGAGCCCTTCCCAATGCTCAGGACCCCAAACCCCGACCAGCCCCAGCCTTTCCCAGCGCTCAGAACCCAAACCCCGAGCCTTTCCCGAGCCTTTTTCCCCGCCGGCTCCAGGGAAGGAGCCCCGGGGGCGTTCTGAGCCATTTCCCCCCCCCCCCCCCCCGGAGCTGCCCCCAGCTCAAACTGCGGCGACATTTAATCCCTGAAATGTTCTTTTTGGCTCTGGCGGCTCCAGGGACCCCGTGTCTCTGCCTTGCCCTTTAAAACGCCGCTCCCTCCCGCCCCGTGATTGATTCCGGGTCCTTCCTTCTGGTTAAAAAAAAAAAAAAAAAAAAAAAAAAAAAAAAAAAAAAAAAAAGGGGAGGAATCATAATAATAATGAAACTCTGGGCAGCGCTGGGTGAGGAATCCCCGGCCCAGCAGCCCCACAGAGCGTTCTGCAAAGCGCCAAAATTGGGATTTTTGTTCCCTTTTCTTGTTTGCTCGGAGAATTTTTATTTTTTTTTTTTCTTTCGTAGGTACTCCCCGAAGTTCCCCGCAGTTCACACAAAGAGCAAAGCGGGTTCTGGAGCCTCCCCCATCCCATCCCATCCTCCTTGGCCAGAAGGGCAGAGCGTTTAACTGGGAGTAGGTAAATAATTTAATTTACATTTCTATGGCTGCGCTCATCCCAAAGGGCTTCTCAGGCACAGGCCCCTCCTGGAATGCAGGTGTGTGGGCAGGGGGGGCGAGGAACCATCTGGCTGAGGACGTGAGGAGCCAAGGACGTCCGGGCTGAGCCCTCCCCCAGCTCCGCGTCCCTCTTTTTTATTTGATTTTATTTTCCCCTTCAATTTCGGGGAAATCTCCCCGGGCAGAGCCGAGGTGGGAGCAGAAGGAACAGCACGGAGAGAGATGGGATGGGAACACCGGGCCTGGGGTTATCCCGGCAGGATTTAACCCCCGGAGCTGGGATGGGAACGCCAGGCCCGGGGTTATTTAACCCTCGGAGTTGGGCACCCCTCACCACCAAATCCAGGGACTCTCCGGGCTGGGGTTACAGAGATAAACTGGAATCAGCCCCGGTTCCCTCCAGGCTGGGGTTACAGGGATACAAACCCCAACTGGCTCCAGAATCTCCACCTCGAGAGAGCAGCGGGGATTTCCTATGGCACTGACGTGGCCTGGGGTGGATGGAGCCCATCCCAGGGAATGGAACCCCAAAACCCACAGGGATGGAACCCCAAAACCCACCGGGATGGATCCCTAAAACCCACAGGGATGGATCCCCAAAACCCACCGGGTTTAATCCCTAAACCCTGTGAGACAGATCCCTAAAACTCAGCAGGATGGCTCCATCCCATGGAACAGACCCCTAAACCCGTTTGGACGGCTCCATCCCATGGAACAGACCCCTAAACCCGTTTGGACGGCTCCATCCCAGGGAACAGATCCCCAAACCCATTTGGACGGCTCCATCCCAGGGAACAGACCCCTAAACCCGTTTGGACGGCTCCATCCCATGGAACAGACCCCTAAACCCGTTTGGACGGCTCCATCTCAGGGAACACATCCCCAAACCCCCAGAGCCAAACCCCGGGCGCTCCGCATCAATTCCGAAATCCCGGTATCCCCTCCCACCCCGGCGCGGGTGATTAACGGCCGGGTGTTAATTAGCGCTGCCGCAGGAGCCGAGGGGAGCGGCCCCGGGGGTCAGTGACGACCCCAGCCCGGCCCGGCCCGGCCCGGCGGCTCCTGGGGTGACCTTGGCCGGCCATCAATCCCGGGCTGCGGCAGGCAGAGCCAGACACCGGGAAAAGGCTCCATCCTCCTGCAGCGGGCACCGAACACAACCCACAAAGGCAATTCCGGCCCCGCATCCACCGGGAGCTCCGGAATGGACCGAGGAGAAGGCGTGGGATGAGCGGAATTCCTGCCCTAAGGGGAGAGCGGCCGGGCCAGCAGCCCACTATTATTATTATTATATAATAATAATTATTATGATATAATTATTATATAATTATGTGGCAGCTGCTGGGCTTTCAGGGGGCACTGCTGGTGTGGAGAGAGAATCCTGAGCCCCTGGGGCTGCTGGTGGAAAGGAAAGGGTAAAAAAAAAGAGGAAAAAACTACAATAAAATCAAATCCCCCTCCATGCTGCAGCTTCTGCTGTCACCCGGTGTCACCCCCTGCCCTGGACCCCCGGCAGCTCCTGAAGGAATAACCCGGGAGCTTTTCCCCAAGTTTTTTAATCCGGGAGCTTTTCCCGGAGTTTTATCCCCCAGCAAACAAACAAACAAACCAACAGGGGAGGGTTTATGGAGTCCTGCACTCCAAAAGCACAATGGGAACGCTCCAAAACAAGAATGAAGTGTAAAAATATCTCGATCCCAGCTGTGCCCGATGGATTTGCCGCCTCTCCTGCCCTGGGAGGGCTCAGGAAACGCCTCTGGAGAGGGGCCAGGCCCGGGAGAGGCTCTGGCAGCAGGAGGGACCCGGGAGGAGCCGCCCCAGGCCCGGAATTCCAGAGCCCTGCACCCCCTGGCACCTGCAGAAAGGGAAGCTGAGGCAGATGGGAGGCAGAGGCCGGGCTGGGGATGCCTCGGGTGGATTTGGGATACCTGAGACAGGGACAGGGGGCTGTGGTGGGGCTGTGGGAGCAGCTCCTTCCAGAATTTTCCCCGGGAAGAGCCGCAGGGAGGCCTGGGCTGGGCAGGGGGACTCCAGCAGCTCCCTGGGCCACTCCAGACCCTTCCCAACCCTTCCCAGCCCTTCCCAATCCCACTCCCCTGGGCTGCTGGAGTCCCCCTGTGCCTTCCCCACACCACCCCCCACTCACCATTGTCTCAGAGCTCCCCCAAAACCGACCCTAAAACAAAAGGGTTGGATCTCCGAGGGGCTCTGGGCTGGAAGCGCCGCCGTGGCTTAGCCTTGACCTTGGGACAATCACACAGAGGATGCCGCGGCCCCATTCAGCTTTTTAAGGCCCTGGAATGGCGATTTCCTTCAATTCAGCGCAATATTGGGAATGTGCCCACCCATTCACCGAGTGCGAGCTTCTTGTGATGGCTTTATCGCCTGGAAAAGGGGTTTTTTTGTGTGGATTTATCTCCCGAGGAAGCTCCAGCAGCAGCAGCAGCTGCCTGGGAAGGGCAGCAGGTCAAATTCAAAGAGAATTCCAGTCACTCCGAGGGGTTTGTCCCCTTTAATGGTGGCACCGAGGGAAAAAGCTGCAGAGAAATGCAGACCCAGGGATTGAAAACCACCCAAAAACGGGGAGGGGGAATTGCTGAAGGGTGGGAGATCATCGGGGACAAAACAGAGGGAGCAAACTGAGATCGGTGGGTACTTTGGGGATGAGCCAAGGAAGCCGTGGGTGTTTTGTCCCTGAAGTGTCCCAGGCCAGGTCCCTGCCCTGATCCCTAAAACCCTGTGGGATGGATTCCTAAACTCATTTGGATGGATCCATCCCAGGGAACTGATCCCCAAACCCCACGGGGGCCAAACCCCCATCCCAGATGAGTCCTGTCCTTGCACCCCTCCTCACCCACCCCAGACCTTCCTCAGAGCTCCATTTCTCACCCTGCACTTCCCATCCCCATCCCCAGAAATTTCCCACCTCAGTCCCCTGTACAAAAACTCATTTTTCTGTTTCCCCTGTACAAAATCTCATTTTTGTGTTTCCCCCGGAGATTTTGGCCGACCTGCAGCTCCCCTTCCCTCCTTCCCCTGCCCCTTCTTCCCACATCCAGCCGCATTCCCGGCTCCTGCCTGCTCCCAGCCGTCAGCACTGCGGTAATTAAACCTTTTAAAAAAAGGAGAGCAGCAGCAGCAGCAGCAGAAAAAAAAAAAAATAAAATCGGCGTTTGCCTCTTTTTTTGCCTCTCGGAAGAGCCACCTGTTTTATCGGAACGGGGATTTATGGGCACATTAACGTGGAGCTGCTGCTCCCACCCTGATGAGGTTCTCAGTGACCCTCTTCTCCCCGGAGATTTATGATTTTTCTCCCAGCACACTCCCGTGCCTGACTCCATCCTGCAGCTCCTGCAAACCTCCTTCTGCCCCCCAGAAACTGTCTGCAGTGGGTTTTCCCAGCCGTGGGGTCGGGGTTTGGTGGCAGAGGCTCCTCTCCTTTATCCTGATTTTTCCTGGGATGGGGCTCGGGGAGCAAACACTGCCACGATCCCCGCAGAGCTCTGGGGAGAGCTGGAGCCTTCCAGCTGCACTCTGCTCCCAGATCACGTCTGGCCACCCCAGACCCTCCCTCCTGCAGCCCCTGATGAAACCGAGCGGATAAAAAACCCCAGAACGCCCAGAAAAAAATCCTTTCCCAGCAGCTCCCCCCCACATCCCAGGGCCGAGGAGCTGATTCAGTGATGTGGAAACACAAAGCCAAGGTCACCAAAATCCCATCCCGTCGGGGCCTGAGCCGTTTTTCCTGCCCACGCTCCGGGCTGCAGGTAATAAAACCTCGCGGGGAGCAGGAGGCATTGAAATTCTCCTCTGGAGCTCTGCGGGCGTGGGGACTCTGCAGCAGCACCCCTGAGCCCTGGCAAGGAGAGGCACAGAGGCCTCAGCACCAAACCACGAGCAGGAATGGCCCAGCCCAGCTCCAGAGCCCAGAGCTGGGGAGAATTCCCCAATTCCCGGCACTGGGAATGAGCTCGGGAGCAGGGGAAGGAGGGAACTGCGGTGGTGCTGCAGGGCAGGGAGAAGGACTGTCCTTGGGCACTGGGAAGGGCTCATTCCCAAATCTCTGGCACTACAGGGCACTGGGAAAACCTCCCTCCTGGATCCTGGGCACTGCAGGACATTGAGAAGGGCACTGGGAAGGGCTCATTCCCAAATCCCCGGCATTCCTGGGCACCAGGAGAGGCTCACAGTGAATTCCTGGTGCTCCAGGGTACCAGGAAAGGCTCACAGTGAATTCCTGGTGCTCCAGGGTACCAGGAAAGGCTCACAGTGAATTCCTGGTGCTCCAGGGTACCAGGAAAGGCTCACAGTGAATTCCCAGCACTCCAGGGCACCAGGATCAGTCTCTGAGGACTCTGCAGGTGCCAGGTGGCAGCAGGTGAGGCAGGAAGGGGAGGGGAAATCCGATTATCGGCTCCTTCCAGCCCAGCCTTGGCTCACCCAAACGGCTCCTCGGGGTGTTTGTTCTCACCACTGCAGGGTTTTCAGACAGAACATTCCTTTGGGTGTTTATTGTCACTAATGCAGGGAATTTGGGGGTAGAATCACTCCCTGGGGTGTTTATTCTCAGCAGTGCAGGGGTTTTGGGACAGAACAGCTCCTTTGGGTGTTTATTCTCACAAACCCGGGGTTTTTTCAGCCAGAGCAGCTCCCCTGGGTGTTTACTCTCACAAACTCTGATGTTCAGACAGAAGCTCTCTCCCCTCGCCGGCACCGAAGGGGTCTCGGCAGCCGGGCCCAGGCGATGCTCGGAATTCCTGGCGATCCCTGCGGTGACCACAAACCCCTCCCTGCCCACCCCGGCCCCGCCTCGAGCCACGGCCTTTATAAATAAAACCGCGGTTTTTCTAAAGCCCGAGGGGAGCGGGGAAAGCTCCGGCCGAGCCCCCCCAGGGCTCCTCCCGCAGCTCTTTGTGCGCTGCCGCAGAGCCAGCCCGGTATTGTCTGTAGCTTCAGCCCCGACGGGGAGGGATTTTAGGAGTTTAATGTTTTTATTGTTTTAATCCGGTGTATAAAAAATAATAAAATAAAACGAAGGGAAAAAAATAATCAAAATGTCTTGAACACAGCAGCTGGGCCGAGCGCTGGGAAGGCGCGGCGCTCGAGCGGGTGTTAAAGGAGATTTAGGGAGGCTGGAGAGGGGCGGGATGAGCCCAGCCCGGCCTCACATTCCCTTTCCTGCCGCTCCAAACAAACCAAACCGGGGCCGCGCTTTGGCCAAAGCCCAGCCCCGGGCAGGGCGGGGATGACCCCGCTGGCCCTCGGGGGGTCTGAGCTCGGATCCGCCGGGAAAAGCCCCCGAGGTGTTTGTGTCCCCCCTGAGCCCCGTTTGTGTCCCCCAGCCCGGAGCATCCACCCCCGGCACTGCAGACCCTTTATGGACCCCAAACCCGACCCCAAACCCGGCCCCGAGCAAGGCGGTCACACAAAACCGGCGAGAAACGGAGGGAGAAAATGTCAGGAAAAAAACCCAAAAAAACCCAAACCAAAACCACAAAAAAAAAAACAAAAAACAAAAAACAAACAAAAAAAAAACCCACCAAAGGTAACCCCTCCCCTCTGCCATTTCTCTAGAAATACAGGAATTAAAGGTGTTTTTTCACTGCTGGCCCCCTGGCGCCCAGGACAGGCTGTGTCCCGTTTGCCCGTGTTCCAGAATTCCCAGTTATTCCCAGTATTCCCAGTTATTCCCGCTGCCGGCACCGGCAGAGGATCCGCGGCTGCCGCAGAGGGGCGGAGCGGCCAGAGCCAAACCCGGGGGAGGAAACGGGAGGAAAAAAAGGAGATTTTAAAAAAGGGAGAGAAAAAAATAGGGGTGAAAAAAAAGGGAGAAAAAAAAAAGGGAGAAAAAAAAATGGAGAAAAAAAAGAAAGGGAGAAAAAAAAAAAAGGAAGGAAACAAAAAGGGAGGGGAAAAAAAAAAAAAAAAAAAAAAAAAAAAAAAAAGGAAGACAGAGGAAAAGGGAGAAAAAGGACAAAAAGGGAGATTTTGGCTCCCGGGCCGGGCTGGGCCTGAGTGGGGAAGGGGACTCAGGAATCCAATCCCGAATATTTGGGTGTTAAATAAAAACAGGGCACAGGGTGAGGGGGTAAAAAGAAAACCTTCCTCCAGCCCACAGATCCCCAACTCAGCACCGAGAAAAGGATAAAACCCAACAACATCCCTCCAGCTTGGGTTGTTGTTTTTTTTTTAAATGAGGTGACAGCTTGGCTGGGTTTTAAACCACAAGTTCACAGAGAATGCTGCCAGCTCAGGCACCTTTCCGAGGGCTGGATAAATCCCTTTCCCCCGCAGCCCCAGCGATGCTGATAACGAGCTCTTTGTCAGAGCCGCCGCTCCAGGAGCCGCTGATTTGTTCTCGCAGTAAAATAAAACGGGATTTACAATTGTCTCGGAGCAGCGGGCAGGGGAACGAGAGAGAGAGAGAGAGAGAGAGAGGCTTCGGAACAGAACAGCCTTGACTTCCCAACGCTGTTTTTAACACCGGGAAATATCGCCCTGTGCCAGGAGAGCGCTGGGAGCGGGGAAAGCTCCGGCGCTGAGGATTTGGGGGCACTTTGAGAGCCCTCCCTGCCTGGGCAGGCACAGCTCCACAGCTCTGCCCCGTTCCTGCGGGTTTTAGGGAGAAATGAAGCAGATCCTGCAGCTCCCGGGAGGACAAACCCCAGCCCAGGCCCGGTTCTGAGCTGTGCTGAGGATCCAGCTTTGTCTTGGAGCATTTTCTGCTCCCCCCGAGCCCTCCCTGCCCGGCCAGGCACAGCTCCACAGCTCTGCCCCGTTCCTGCGGGTTTTAGGGAGAAACGAGGCCGATCCTGCAGCTCCTGGGAGGAGAATCCCCAGCCCAGGCCCGGCTCTGAGCCGTGCTGAGGCTCCAGCTCTGCCTCAGAGCATTTTCTGCTCCCCCCGAGCCTGGCTGGGCTCCCGCAGCAGGATTTGCGTTCCTGGGACAGAGCGGAGCTCCAGGTGAGGATTTGGCTCGGCTCCCTCGGCTCCCGGCAGAGGCTCGGTGGTGTCAGAGCCTCGAAATCCGAGCGAGAAGGAGCCACCCCCGAGAGGGCACGGCCGGGCTCCTCCAGGGGGGTTTCTGCACCCTGAGTGTGTTCCCAAAAAAGACAAACCCGCCCTCCTCGCTCCCCGCTGCTGCTGCCCGGGAACGGCGAGGCTCAGGGGAAATGTAAACCCCAGATAAATCAGAAACGGGACTCGGAGAAACCCGGTGCTGTCTGAGGGGCTCTGAACACGCCCAGGGGGCACTGGACCAACCCTGAACCCGGAGTGAAGCCCCCAGGGACCCCCCAGGAGTGTGATGTGATGGGCTGGGGAGACACCGCAGTGCCAGGGTCACCACAGGGTCAGTGTCACCACAATGACAGGGTCACCACAGTGCCAGAGCCACCCTAATGACAGTGCCACCCTAATGACAGGGCCACCCTAATGACAGGGCCGCCCCAGTGCCAGTGTCACCACAATGCCAGTGTCACCCCAATGCCACCCCAATGTCACCGTCACCCCAATGTCACCACAATGCCAGAGCCACCCTAATGACAGTGCCACTCCAATGCCAGAGACACCCCAATGTCACCTCAATGCCAGAGCCACCCCAGTGTCAGAGCCACCCCACGGCCACGCTGGGGCCAGCGCCACCCCAATGCCAGTGTCACCCTGAAAACAGTGCCACCACTGGGGTCAGTGCCACCCCAATGCCAGTGTCACCTTGGGACCAGTGCCTTCACAATGCCAGTGTCACCCCAGATCCACCCCAATGCCAGTGCCACCCCAGTGTCACCCCAGTGCCACCCCAATGCCAGAGCCACCCTGCCCGCAGCTGCACCCCCTGTGAAGGGAGCAGGGAGCAGCCTGAGCCGGGCTCTGCAGCAGAAAAACCTTTCCTGCAAGGACACTGCGGCACGGCACGGAGCTTCCAGCCTCATTCCTGCTCATCCTGGCTCATTCCTGCTCATCCCAGCCTCATTTCTGGCTCATCCCAGCCTCATTCCTGGCTCATTCCTAGTATATCCTGTCTCATTCCCAGCTCATTCCCGTGTCCCCCAGGAACACCAGTGCAGCCCCCCAGGTCTCCCCCTGCCCCGGCTCATCCCGGGCTCGGAGCTGTTCCCCTGCAGGGAAGGGGCTGAGCTGGGGCCGGTGCCCTGCAGGAAGCTCCAGGAGGCTCCGGCATTCCCAGCTGGAATTTGGACACGTCCAGGGCTGTGGCACAAACGCGCTGTACAAGAACTGCCAAGGAATCCCAGCCAGAGGAATGATAAAGGTTTTAACTTACAGGAAATGCTGCTATTAAATAATATTTAAGTCTTAATTATATTTTAAACCGGCCATTTTAGAAAAAAAGAAGTTCTATTACGGTGCTTTTGTAGTTAAAGGTCTGTCAACATTTCCATTTTAAACCTTCATTTCTAGGGGGTTTATAATTTGGCCATAAAAATTCATTCTAGGCTGGAACTTGGCAAACAGGGGCTCAGCCTAGGAGCAATATTTTTTATTATCCAATTTGGTTTAAATTGGTTTGGCCGTTTTTAAGTTATAGGAGTGTAAAAAATAAACGTTTACTGGTTTCAGATGCCTTCTCAAGCTTATTATTATTCAAAATTAGCCTTCCCCCTCCCCACCTCCAAAAATACCTTCAGCGAGAGGTGGGGGAGATCATTGGGCTCTGCTGACAGTCCAGGAGTTACGGCTCAAATTAATCCCCTCCTTCCCCTGCCAACAGCCCGGAGCTCCCGGAGCCAGCCCCGAGTGCATGCGGTGCTGCAGCTGCTGCTGCCGGTGCAGGGGCTGCAGCTGCTGCCAGGGATTGCATTTCCCTGGGAATGGAGCCTGAATTCATTCATCCCTCAGGAAACCTGCATTCCTTTGGGGAACCTGCATTCATCCCTCTGGGAACCTGCATTTCCCCAGGGAACCTGCATTCCCTGCATGTGTAACTGCTGCAGTCCTCTGCAGCTGCTGGTGGTGCTGCAGCTGCTCTCAGGGATTGCATTTCCCTGGGAATGGAGCCTGAATTCCCTCTGGGAACCCCCATCCCTTTGGGAATCTGCATTCCCTGCCTGCCTGCAGAGCCTGTGAGGCTGCAGCCGTGCAGCTGCTGGTGCAGGGACTGCAGCTGCTGTCAGTGACTGCATCCCTCTGGGAATCTGCATTCCTCAGGGAACCTGCATTCCCTGCCTGCATGTGGAGCCACTGCAGCCCTGCAGCTGCTGCTGGTGGTGCAGGGACGCAGCTGCTCTCAGGGGTTGCATTTCTCTGGGAACCTGCATGCCCCGTGTGCATGGGGAGCTGCTGCAGCAGCTGCTGTCAGGGGTTCACTCTGGAAATGGAACCTCCATGCCTCAGGGAACCTGCAGTCATTCCTCTGGGAATGGATCCTGCATTCCTGGGAATCCAGGGAGGCCTGTCCAGAAGATGCTCCTGGCCAGGGCTCCCAGTAAAAGCTGGAGCTGGGAAGGAGCTGGGGGTGGGCAGTGGGGGATCCCTGAGCTCCAGGTGGTCCCTGAGTTATGGACCAGCCCCAGACACACCTGCAGGACACAGCTCTGACTGTCCCCACAGGCTGAGGGGCAGCTGAGGGGCAGCATGGCAAAAAGGAGGAAAAAAGGGCGGGAAGAAAAAGGGCGGGAAGAAAAAGGGCGGGAAGAAAAAGGGCGGGAAGAAAAAGGGCGGGAAGAAAAAGGGCGGGAAGAAAAAGGGCGGGAAGAAAAAGGGCGGGAAGAAAAAGGGCGGGAAGAAAAAAAGAAAAAAAAGAGGAGCATTTTATCCCTGCTCCAGTCCTGGTCACTGCAGTGTCCTGGTCACCGTGGTGCCCCAGAGCTGTGACAGGTGTGTCCCCATAGCCCTGGAGGGGCAGCTCCAGGTGCCCACGGCCACCACAGTGCAGCCCCAGCTCTGGAGAGTGGCCCCAGTGCAGCCCCAGTGCAGCCCCAGTGCAGCCTTTCCCCTGTGCACAGCCTCTAAAGGGAATAATCCACGTTGGTTTGGGTTCTGCAAGGCCCAAAGCCCGGCCCAGCCAATGGCAGGAGCTGTTTGGGGCCTCATCCATTACTGGGCAATAGAGATTTAAGGGATAATGGCCATGGCAGCAGAGTATACAAAGCAATAAACTGCTTTTGAGGTTGGTTAAATGCCAAGTGATGCTGAGGCCTCGACGCCATAAACATTATTTCTATTATATGACAAGATAAGAGGATACAATAAACCAGCAAGAAGAGGAGGGGGGGAAACAAAAAAAAAAAATCCTCATTTTCTGGCCTCGTGAAAAGTTCTGGGCTCGGCATTTCCTGAAGGCTGCACAAAGCAGCCCTTCCGAGCATAGGGTTAGGGGGAATAAATTGGGAAATTAAGGGGGGGTTTAAAAAGCAAACGATTGTCTGAGGAAATGGCCTGGATAACTGGGGCTCTGGAGTCGGGGTTGGGGTGATTTGTGTGCCTTGTAAAAGGGAAATGCTGCGCAGGGAGGGCAGGCAGGGCCGGGCAAACTGGCGAATATATTGAATATTGTGCTGCTGCTGCTGCTGCTGGTCAGGGCAGCAGGGCTGGCCTGAGGGTCTCCAACAAGGAGATTCCTGCACTCTGCAGAGCCTGGAGCTCCCTCACCCTCAGGGCTGCCCTGAGGGTCACCAACAAGGAGATTCCTGCACTGTGCAGAGCCTGGAGCTCCCCCAGCCCTCAGGGCTGGCCCAGGGTCACCAACAAGGAGATTCCTGCACTCTGCAGAGCCTGGAGCATCCCAAGCCCTCAGGGCTGGCTCCAGGGTCACCAACAAGGAGATTCCCCCACTGTGGGGAGTCTGGAGCTCCCCCAGCCCTCAGGGGGTTCTCCAACAAGGAGATTCCCCCACTCTGCAGAGCCTGGAGCACCAGGGCTGGCCCGAGGGTCTCCAACAAGGAGATTCCCCCACTCTGCAGAGCCTGGAGCATCCCCAGCCCTCAGGGCTGGCCCCAGGGTCACCAGCAAGGAGATTCCTGCACTCTGCAGAGCCTGGAGCTCCCCCAGCCCTCAGGGCTGGCACCTGCTGGACCCCCGAGGGGGTTTGGGATGGGGAAGATGGACCCAGACAGGGAGAAACTTCCCTGCTGGTCCTGAGGCAGCAGCCGGGCTCTGGATGCCCTAATGCCCCAGCTAATTCCCTAATTAATGAGGTGGAGCTGTCCCACTGCACAGAGCTGGGGAACACTCCCAGTTCCAGCAGCAATGTCCAGATCCCCTCAGACCTGAGGGGTTAATTAATTCCCCAATTAATGATGTGGGGCTGTCCCCCTGCCCAAACCTGGGGAACACTCCCAGCCCCAGCCCTGGAGGGGTGGAATTCCGGGCTCTGGAGGGTGATGAGCAGCACAGACCCCCCGGATCATTCCACCAGGAAATCCTGGCTCCAGGGAACCCTCCCCGGGCCATTCCAGGGGCAGGACCAGCCCCATTCCCGGGGCTCAGGGATTGGGGAAGGGGAAATTCTCCACCTGTCCCCGCGGGGAAGGCTCCGGGTGCCCGAGCTCGGCACGTTCCGAGGCAGCTGCTGGCAGGGGACACCCAGAGCATCCCAAAATAAACCCCCCCTGCAGCCCTGGCAACCCCAAACATGTTTACAGCAGCCCTGGCTGTGGGGGCTGTATGGACATGGAGCTGCAGGGCTGTTCTGGGAGCCCTTGGCAGATCCTCCTGCACGGAAATGGGGAAAAACGGGGGGGAAAGGGGGGAAAATGGGGGGGAAAAGCAGGAGGGAGAAAAGAAATGGGAGGGGAAAAAACGGGAGAGAAAATAACAGGAGGGAAAAAAGCAGGAGGGAAAAAAAGACAGGTGGGAAAAAATGGGAGGAAAAAAAATGTGAGAAAAAAAAAACAGAAGAGAAAAAATGGGAGGGAAAAAAACAGGAGGAAAAAAATGGGAGAAAAAAAAAAAAAAACAAACAGGAGGGAAGAAGGGTTTAAGGCGTAAAAGATGGGGCTGTGCTGGAATTCCACAGGGAGGATCTGCAGCCCTAAAAACTGACCTGAACCCCATCCCCAGCACAGGTACAGCACAAAGAACCAGAATTCCTTTGGGATTTACAGGGACAGGCTCAGAGCTCTGTGGGGTTTTTAAGGATCAACTGATCCAGGAAACACCTGGAATTCCTCAGGGAGGATCCCCAGCCCTACAAACCACCCCAAACCCCAACCCCACCCCAAGATCAGGCCCCACTGCCCCTCCCTGTCCCCAAATCCACCCAGGGCAGGGCTGTGGAGAACTCCCCACCCCCGGGGCTGGGCTGGATCCCCCCTGTCCCCGCCGTGCCCTGAAGGACGTTGAGGAAAAGCTGCCGAGGTCAGGCTGGATCCCCATGAATCACCAGGATCCCCCAGCATTTCCATATTAACATGAAGAATTGTCGGAATTACCCATAAGCAGCAGGCTGGAACAGCCAGAGGAGGAAGCAGCCACCTTTATATGTCATTTGTGGGAGATTGTGGGAGATTAAATTTAAATACATTGTTGTTTGCCTTAATTGCTTGTTTGAAGCCGATTTTAAGGCCGTGTGATTGAAGGGCTCACACCATTAAGTGCTCAAACACAGCTAATACATTTTATAAATGGCCTGCACAATTTCACAGGCAAAGAAGTTTCAGATAAAAAGCAGCCTCCTCAAAAAAAAAAAAAAAAAAAAAAAAAGAAAAAAAAGAAAAGGCAAAAGGAAGAAGTTCACCTGTAAGGGGAAGGGAAGGATCTGGGTGAGGCTCGTGCCACAATAACCAGAAAGCTGGGAAACCCTAAATATGAGGTTTTGAAGTCCCCAGGAGCTCCCAGGTGAGGGGTTTGACCCATTTCTGGGCTGTGAAAAGAACCAGCAGCACAGATCCCTCAAAGGACGCTCCCTGGGGATGCAGAATTCCCTTTAATTCCAGCCCCACGGGAGGCAGGAAGGTGTGAAATAAACTGGGAAGCTGAGCACACACACAGAGGGTCCTTGGGATGGATCATCATTCCCAAACCCATCCCAAACCCATCCCAAAGCCATCCCAGCCTGGGAACCAGCACAGCCCTCAGGATCTGACTCGGAGCCACAATTCCCCTCCCAAAAAAAGGCATTTTGAGGTCCCAGTGCTTCAGAACAGACAACCCCAAATCCTGCTGGGCTCCTGCGCTTCCAGGGCAGCCCCAGCTCCCAGCAGATCCCACGAAAACCAGCAGGAATTCCATTATCTCCCAGCAGATCCCATTAAACCAGCAGGAATTCCATTATCTCCCAGCAGATCCCACTAAACCAGCAGGAATTCCATTATCTCCCAGCAGATCCCACTAAACCAGCAGGAATTCCATTATCTCCCAGCAGATCCCATTAAACCAGCAGGAATTCCATTATCTCCCAGCAGATCCCACTAAACCAGCAGGAATTCCATTATCTCCCAGCAGATCCCACTAAACCAGCAGGAATTCCATTATCTCCCAGCAGATCCCACTAAACCAGCAGGAATTCCATTATCTCCCAGCAGATCCCACTAAACCAGCAGGAATTCCATTATCTCCCAGCAGATCCCACTAAACCAGCAGGAATTCCATGATCTCACAGCTCCCAGCAGATCCCACTAAACCAGCCCCAGCAGCAATTCCCAGTTCCTCCCAGTACCAAGTGCCAGAGACCCCCCGAACTCAGCCTTGGGACAGCATCACATCCCCTGGAAATTATAGGAATAATGGGATGGGAGCACCGTTTTCCCTGGAAATCAAAGGAAAATGGGATGGGAAGGGTGTTGACTGGAGGAGGATGAGGATGACTGGAGGAGGATGAGCCTCCTGCCCCTCCCTGATCCCAAAAACTCCACAGCAGCCCCAGGGAGGAGAAATCCACCACGGGAAGGAAGCCTGTCCCAAAATAGCATTTTGGGGAGCATTTGCCCATCACCTGTCACATTCCCAGCTGCTCCAGAGGAGGAACTGGGGGCCTCCTGGCCCTGCAGGGCTGTGGGATGAGGGGCCAGCCCCAGGGGAGGCAGGAGGCCCCTGTCCCGTGGGGGCTCCCAGGGAGGATTTGCACCCCGCAGATCCTGGCTCTGTTCTCCTCCAGGATCCCCTGGAGCAGCAGCTCTGGCTGTGGGATAACCCAGCCCCAAACCCCGTTAAAGCCAGAGAAGCCAAAGGCAGCCAGGCCCTACCTGCCCACAGCCCGGGGCGCCGCACACGAAGGGCCGGTCGTCACCCATCCTGCAGCACCTGGGGAGGAGAGAGAGCACAGGGAGATGCTGAACAGCCCAAAAACGTCCCTGACGGCCACAAAACACCCCTAAACAGCCCCCCAAAACCATTAAACAGCCCCCAAACAGCCCCAAATAACCTTAAACAGCCCCTCAAAGCCATTAAACAGCCCCAAAACATCCCTACACAGCCCCAAAACACCCCTAAACAGCCCCAATAATCCATGGACGTCCCCCAAAAACCATTAAACAGCCCCAAAACATTGTTAAACAACCCCAAAACATCCCCAGATCCCAGTGGGAGCTGCCCCTCTGCTGGGATTGGGGTTTATCAGTGCCCCGGGGTGGGAATTATTCCAGCCCCAGGTTTAGGGTTTGGGAGGGGCTCTGTGGGATTTTACAGCTGGAAGGGAACCCAGAAAGGCCTGGGAGCTTCCCTGGGCTGCCCCATCACCCCGAGGGAGCTCCTGCAGCTCGGGGTCACCTCCTGCAAAGGGGGAACAGCAGCCAAACACCCCCCAGCACGGCCCCAATCCACGTTTATGGGATCAGGGAATTCCCTGGGATCCCCAGGGATCCCCAAAGCCAGAAATCCCCCACACAAACACCAACAAACCAGCAGGGACAGTGGCAATCCAGGGGAAAACAGAGTGCGAGCGAGCAGCCATCATATAAATCCAAGGCCTCTCTCTCTCTCTCTCTGCACCGGTTATATTTTCAATGGGAGAGAACTAAAATTTGTCATTTAATTAATTAAGGGATTATAGGAGTGGTGCTCCGTTTTACAAGGCAATAATCGGGCTCCCCAGTGGGTAAACTACAAGGCTGATGGCAGGGGCAGTTTATCACGGATTACAGCCAAGGATAACAAAACACTCACTCCTATTATGCTACAAGTGAAGCTGCTCTCATTAATAAAAAATAAGAGTAAATAAAGTGAAACCCTCCCTCCTCCCCTTCCCCAGTCTCAAACTCGAGGAATAACAACGGTTCTCTCCACCCACTGATATTTTTACAGCGGGATTTTAAGAAGCTGCAATAAAGCAAATGTTCTGCCCTCGGGGGGCTCCTCCTGCTCCCAGGAATGCCAGGAGGGGACCCGGCACTGGGGACAGAAGGGGCTTTGCACTTGCAGCCAGGAGGGGTTTGGTATTTTTAGGAACTCTGCGAGAAGGAGCTCCAGGAATGCGGCAGGGGGAGCAGCAGGAGCTCCTGCTCCTCGGGAAAGGGATCAATGAGCTGCTTAAAGTGAACAAAATTGGGATTTTTCTACTGTGGGAGGTGAGTTCCCTCCCCTCGGCCACGGCAGCAGAACCCACAGGGACAGGGGGCAGAGACCCCACAGGGACAGGGGGCAGAGACCCCACAGGGACAGGGGGCAGAGACCCCCAGTGCTGGGCTGGATTTGGGGCTGGATTTATGGAGCCTGTGCAGACCGAAATGGGGATAGATGTCCCTGTCACCCACGTGGATGGGGATAAATGTCCCTGTCAGCCGCAGGAATGGGGACAGATGTCCCTGTCACCAGTGGCACGGGCTGGCAGCCAAAGCCCTGCCCTGCCCAGGGGGAACAAAGCCACCCAAACATCAGGAATGGCCCCAAAAACGCCCTGAAGTGACACAGGGGTCAGACAGCAAGAGGTGAGGTGACACCAGGCCTTGAGGTGACACCAAACTGTGGATGGGGACACAGGTGGGACACTCCAGCTTGGGAACTGGGGGATGCCAGGGCTGCCCCAGGGACCCCCCTGCACCCAGAGCCCCCAGTTGGGGACACTCAGCGCTGTCACCCCGGACAGGACAGGAGGAATTCGGCCAGGAGTTCCCGTTCCCTGCGCCGGACCCGGCACGCTCTGCCGAGATTTATGTCACATTTAGGCAGGATAAATTCCTGCCATAAATCCCGTCCCGGGAAGGGGCCGGGTGAGGAGCGGATTGGCCACCGGCAGCTCTGCCCCGTCCCCCTTCCGCCAGCCCGGGGACGATAATTCACCGCTCTGACGGCTCTGATGGATCTCAGCACGTTGGACACGGCCCGGCGAGGAGGAAAAACGCTCACACGGATCCGTCACACGGCGCTGACGGCTCGGGGGCAGCTCCAGGGGAGGAATTCTCACCCGAACAGGGCTTGGGTGGGGAATTTTCCCACTGCTGACCCGGACAGGTCACTGGGCTGGCTGGGAGTGACATCCAGGGGGTGTCCCAGCCCCTCTGAGCCCCTTTTCCTGCAGCCAGAGCTGCTCCAGAGGCCAGAACAGAACAAACCTGAGCACCTGCCACGGTTAGACATCCCTGGGATCTCCTTCCCACCTTTCCTGCAGCCAGAGCTGCTCCAGGGCCCCAAAGAGAACAGAACCTGAGCACCTGCCACGGTTATAGAGATCCCTGGGATCTCCTTCCCACCTTTCCTGCAGCAGTTTTAACTCCTCCCCAAAGCTGCAGCCTCTCCGAAATCAGGATCTGATTTTCACCTGATGGGGTTCCTGGGGCAGGAGCTGGAGCAGGGGAGAGGCTGCCCAGGGTCCCAGGAGAACCAGAACATCCCCTGCCCCTCGGAGCCCCCGTTTCCCCTGGGCTGAGCTGGTTTCTCCCCCAGCTGAGCCCTGCCAGCCCAGCTGCTGCTGCCCCACGGCCCATAAACCCCGAGAGCTCCCCAGCCGTGCTGCCAGAGCCATCAACAGCAGCAGTAACACGAGTTATCCCGGGTCAGACATTCCCAGAGGGAACGCTGGGGGTCCCTGGGGAGGAATCAGCCCTGTCACAGCTCAGGGACAGCGATGGCAGCACAGCCAGGACACCCCACTGACACCCGGCTGAGAAATCCCGCTCAGGAGTGATTTGGGAACGGGGCAGGAGAACCAGGAGGATGTTCCCAAAACCCCCTTGGCACTTGTGGAGCTTTCCCCTCCCAGGTGCTCCCCACAGGCCTGGTCTGGGCCCTGCACAGGACGGGGTTTGGGGCTGGGGACAGCCTGGTGACACGGGGAGGGTCACACCGCAGCCTGGTGACACGGGGAGGGTCACACCCCGGCCTGGTGACACGGGGAGGGTCACACCCCGGCCTGGTGACATGGGGAGGGTCACACCCCGGCCTGGTGACACGGGGAGGGTCACACCCCGGCCTGGTGACACGGGGAGGGTCACACCCCGGCCTGGCCTGCCCCCTCACACTCTGGGATGGGGTTTTGTGTTGGGGACACTCCCCCGGGGCTGCTCCAGCTGGAGCAGAGGAGGAGCTGAGGCTGGAGGTGTCTGAGGCCAGGATTTGGGGTTCTGGGTCTCTTTGATTTGCCAAAGGCAGGAGCAGCTGGCCCTTCACCCCCGGGGGCTCCCACACTCCTGTGGCAGCTCCAAACCACTGGGGCTTCTGCATCACCTCAAATCCCCGTGAAAAAAAACCACAAAAACGGCAAAAAAAATCACCTTTTCCTTAAACCTCAGCGTGAAGATGGAAGAACCTCCCTGGACCTCAAACTCTGCTGGATGCTGGGGACAGAGCTGGGCTGGGGAAGGCTCTAAAAATAAAAGGTTCTATTGTTGTCCTGGCACGTGACTCTGCTGCAGGAATGCTGGTGCCCAACGCTGGCACTGCACGGCTGGGAATGCACTGGGAATGCACTGGGAATGCACTGGGAATGCACTGGGAATGCTGCAGGTCCAAAAAACACTCGGGGGGATCCAGACACCATTGTGTGCCAGCAGGGATTCCTTTTCCAGCTGGGATCCCTTTCCATGGCAGATCCTTTTTCCAGCAGGGATCCCTTTCCATGACAGATCCCTTTCCATGACAGATCCCTTTTCCAGCAGGGATCTCTTTTCCAGCACTCTCTCCTCTCCCAGCACCACCACGGTTCTGTGTTCTGCCCGTAAATCACGAGGATAAACTTTACACTAATATGACCACAGAATTAAAGCTGAGGGCTGCACCACCCGAGAACCAAAACCAGAAGAGCTGCGAGAGCCACCTCCTAAAAATAGGCTCAGCCTGAAGAGGCACCAAACCACGCTGCTGGCACAGCCCTGCACGGGCACAAACCCTGAGAGGAACAGCCAGACACAAACCCTGAGAGGATGAAGGCTCAGACACCAACCCTGAAATGATGAAGGCTCACACACCAACCCTGAGATGAACACCGAGACACAAACCCTGCAATGATGACAGCAACACTCAGACACAAACCCCGCTGCCCTCAGGCCTGCAGGAACAAGCCCAAGCAAAGGTGCAGCTGCAGGTGAGGTGCCTGTGCCAAGAGGCAGCACCCAAACCCTGCCAGGCCTTTAAATGGGGCACAGAGTCCTTGGGAAGGGTGGGGGATCCAGGCTGGGATGGGGCTCTGCAGGAGAACTGCAGCAGGAGCACAGGCAGGAATGGGGTTTTACCCACAAACTGCCCCAAAAAGCACACGGCCTTCACCCCAGGCTGGGTTCCAGCTCCAGGACAAAGGCAGAGGCAGGAGCTGAGCCCTGCACGAGCTGAGCCCCCGGATTCACCCCCAGAGCCCCAGGAGTGCCCAGGCCACCCCAGCCCTGCCTGGGAGCCCTGCCAGCAGCAGCTCCTGCAGCCCCAGCCCAGCACAAACAAACCCATTCAAACACAAACTGCTCCAGGCACGGGCAGGGGCACGGCACGGACAGCCACAATAAACCAGATTATTATGGATGGCTGCAGAGCCGGGCTGGAGAAGCCTCTGGCTGCCAGCAGAGCACACAAACCCCGGGCTGTGCCAACCCCGGCTGAGCAGCACCAGGGGAGGCAGCCCCGGGGCCGTTCCCAGCCCCCAGAGCAGCCCCACGACTCCTTGAAAACGCCAGGAAGGAAACAGGAAAGGCTCCTTGTTGTTTTTCTGAGGGCAGCAATGGCCAGCCCGGAGCTTCCTGAGCCTTGGGATGGGCTGGGGGCAGCAGGGACACCCCGGGAGGGCAGGGACAGGGCCCTGTCCCCTCCCTGGGCCAGCCTGGGGATGGCAGGGACACCCTGAGAGGGCAGAGAAGAGCCCTGTCCCCTCCCTGTGCCAGCCTGGGGATGGCAGGGCAGGGACACAGCCCTGTCCCCTCCCTGTGCTCCCTGATCCATCCTCAAACGAGGGAAGAACAAACAGCTCAAGCTCTTCCTGACTAAACCCAAGGATGGGAGCAGTGATGGGGGTCCCGGCCGCTTTGGGGAGCCCGTCTGGCCCCTCACTCCCACTGCTGGGGGTCCCGGCCCGGGTTTGGGGGCTGCAGACAGCGGGCACAGGGCTGGCCCTGCCCCGGGGTGCCCGCAGCCCTCCCGGCCTCTCCCAGCCGGGATCCACCCATGGAAATTGCGAAAGACTTTCAGTCTTGCAGGGAGAGGCCCCCCCAGGGCGGCTCTCGGGCCTCAGCTCCGGCTTTCAAGTTATTTTGGGGTGTGAGGGACGGAGGGAGAGTGTTTGCTTTGTAACCAAAAGGCTGCGAGAGCTGAAAAGTGCCGTGTGGGAAAGGAGAGGCCATAAAACCTGCTCTGGAGGCACAGCAGCCTCACGCTCCGTGGGCCTGACAAAGCAAAGCAAACCCAACTGTATAAACTGGAATATTGGCAGGGTTTTCTCTGGAAACAAATCCCCCCCAGCCACGGAGTGTTTAACACTGAAACCTCAGCCAAGCCCCAGCATTCCCTCGGGGCTGAGCTTTCCTTTCTGAACCCTTTCTGGGGGTTCAGCCTCGCAGGGGATCCCCAAAAAGTCCGGATTTTGCTGCCTCAGGGGTGTGGGAGAAGTGCAAACCCCTCGTTTCTTGCCTGGAAGGGCCTTAAAACACCCTTGGAGCAGCACCATTCCTGTCAGAGCCTCAGGCTTGGCCCTGAGGTGACTCCAGAGTGACTCCCAGAGCAATTCCCCGGGCTTTGGGAAAGGCTCAGACCCCTGGGAGGGCACAGGGGGCCCCAGGGTGGCCCTGGCACAGGGGACACAGTCAGAGCCCTGCCACAAACAGAACAAACCCAGCCAGGGGAGGCTTTGCCCAGACACAAAAGCTTTTTTTTCCTCCCAGCACTTAAAGCAACAAAACTGCCTGTGCTGGAGCTGCCCCTGCCCCGGGGACACTCCACAGCCCCCGGTGCCACCAAAGTGTCACTGCCTGTCCTCCTGTCACTGCAGGGTGGAAACTCCTCCTGGGATCCTCAGGGGGCTCCAGCTCAGCCTCTGCTGAGGGCCCAGGTGTGCACAGTGTCCCCTGTCACCTCACAGGGGGAAGGATGACTGGCTTTAATCACCAACTCCAAGTGGGACCAAGCAAGGGGAGGTTTTGGAGCCTCGGGGTTTTGGGTTGCTCACCCCCAACAAGGTCAGGATCCTGGTCCCAGGGCCTGGGGGACACCCCTGGGGTTTGGGGGGCTCAAAGGGCACCCCCTGATCCGGGCAGAGTCCCCAGGGACAAGGCACTGCTGCTCTGCAAATCCTGATTTTAACCAGCCTGTGCCAAACCCCACCGAGGCCTGGGCAGGGCTCCCCCAGCAGATCTCCAGCCCCAAAAGGTTTCTGTCCAACAGCCTTTGAGGAGCAGGAAATGCAGAACAAACCTGAGAGCAGCTCCCAGGGGCTGCCACGGCCTGTCCTGCGTCTCTCCCAGCCCTGGGGGAACGGGGACCCTGCAGGAGGTGCCTGAGGCCACCCAGACACCGAAATGAGCCCCTGGACAGGGGATTTGGGAGCTCCCACAGCCACAGCAGCCAGGCTGGGCACTGCTGGTGGCACCTGGGGGCTCCAGGACCTCGGGAACAGCCTCCAGGAGCTCCAGCCTGGTTAAACCAGAGCTCCAGCCCTGCTGAAACCCAGAGCTCCAGCTTTGGTCAAACCCAGAGCTCCAGCTTGGTTAAACCCAGAGCTCCAGCTTTGGTGAAACCCAGAGCTCCAGCCCTGCCTGAACCCAGAGCTCCCCAGGGCCATGACCTGTGCCTGACTGCAGCACAAAGCAGAGCCCAAACTGCCCCCAGAGCTGCAGGAAAAAGCCTTTTTTCCCTCCTCCAGCCTCCCCCGGCAGCAATTCCAGCCTGCCTGGCTCTGGGGTGGCCTCGGGGCTGATCCATCTCCCGGCCCGGGAGATCTACGGCTGCACGGGGAAATAATTCAGAATAATTCAGCTTTACGGGGGGAAAGGAGAGGCCTGGGAGAGCCAGTGCTCCTCTCCCAGCCCGGGTAATTACCGCCGAGCCAGGCGGCCTCGCCGAGAGCAGTATTTTACCTCGGAAATGCCTGAGTGACCCAGAAACTGGAGTCCCATTTCCTGAAATTATTTCACCACTTCAGAGCCCTTGTTTCAATGAGAGCTGCTGCAAACGAGGCATGAGAGCCCCGAGCTGAGCTGGAACATATTTCCCCTGCCAACGGGAGGATGGTGTGAAAGGGAAGAGCCAAGTCAGGGCTGCCCAGGGCGAGGAGAGGAGAGCCTGGGAGGTAAAGGAGCACCTACAGATAAAACCCCTGCCCAGGAATTCAAATTACACAGCCAGGGGAGCCCCACACTGCTCTGCCCAGCAAATAAAAACGTCCTGTCCCACCTGCAGTGACTCCATCCCACCCGGGGAAATCCCTTTATTCAGCTTTCTCAGGCTCAGGTGCTTTTATGGTGCCACAGTTTGATGCAGGAGCTTTAAAAATCTGAGAAATCTTCCAGGCTGGAGGGTTGGCAGACAGGGTTTGAGTGGGGTTGTGTTCTGGGGGGAGCAGAGCCACCATTCCCTCAGCTGGAGCTCCCACAGCCCAGAGGTGAAGCCTTTTCAAGGGCTCCTGCAGGGTTTGGGAACAAAAAGCTCTCCTTTTTGGAGATGCCAAAAAAAAAAAAAAAAAAAAAAAAAAGGGAAAAACAAAGGCAAGGTGAGGACCCTCCCCAGGGAGGGAATTGCTCAGCCCCTGCTCATTAAAGCTCTGCCACACTCGGGGTCCTCCCCAGGAAAATCCCATCTGGTCACATCTCGGGACACTCCAGGTGGGCACGGGGAGCTCTGCCATGGAAAGCTCCAAAATCCAACGAAATTTGGGGATAAATTTCCCCAGCCCTGCTCCCACCTGCCTCCAGAGCTGGATGCTCTGCCCTCACACTTCCAGGACCCAAAATTAATTAATTAAGTAGTGAATCCATCCCAGGAATCCTGGCACCCAGCTGTCACCCCAATGACAATTATCTGCCCCTGCTCCTCATCCAGCCCTGTTCTACCAATACCCAGAACAAAAAAAGGGAATATTCAACATTCCCACTGCTGGAAGAGCCTGACCACAGATCTCACCACAACAGAGGAGGAGAAACCATCACTAATTAAAAATTAGAGAAACTCTTTGCTAATTAATATAATTAATATGATTAATTACATTAATTATCTTAATTAGCAAAGTTCTTTTTTTCTCACAGCAAAAGTTCACTGTCATTTACCAAACTTCCAGCAACACAGGTACAAACACCCAGGGACAGCACTCAGGTGTAAACACCCACAGAAACCAAGAGGTGTAAATACCCATGGACAGCACTCAGGATTCCAAGCAGGAACCCACACAAAACCTGACTGAACCCATTTTTAGTCTCTCCAAGCCAATCCTCACCCACCTCCAGCCCAAAGAGAACCCACCCCTGGCTCCCCAGGCCCACCCCGACCCCACAAATCCCTCCAAGACAACACTGGGAATTCTCAGATCACCGGGAAGGGGGAGAAAAATAATTGATGAATTCCAGGAAGCAACAGGTCCCCCCCCCAGAGCTGAAGGCCTCTCACCAAAAGGTTCAGGTTCTTTTCTGGCAGCGTTTCCTGCCTGGCTGCAGCACAGCTCGGGGCTGAACGAGGGGGGAAAGAGCACTTGGGGGAATCTGGCCTCCATTCACAGTGCCAGGAACAGGAATAGAACAACAAAAAAAGGAGGAAAAAATAGGAAAAAAAAAAAAAAAGAGAAATAAAAAAAAAGGCCTCAAGAAAGTCCAGGGATAAATAAACCCAGGCAGAGGAGCAGCAGCATCACGTGGGATGCAGCAGAGACGAGTCCAAAGCCAAATCCAAGGCAGAGCTCCTTCCCTGACACACAAAACCAGCCCGTGGGCACGGAGCCTGTTCCAGGGAGCCCTTCCAGGCACGGAGCTCTCCCAGCCCTGCCTGGGATGCTGAGAGCAGCTCCAGGAGGAGGAGAAAGGATTCCCTTCCTCAGCTGGACCCCACCCCACAGCCCTGCCTGTCCCCACAGCCCTGCCTGTCCCCACAGCCCTGCCTGTCCCCACCCCGCTGCTGCTTCCTCTCCCCAAGTTCCCCATTTCCCAAACCCGGGGGATTCCCATCCCAAACTCGGGGGATTCCCACCCCAAACCCCCTTCACCCCGTGCTCCAGCCCGCCTCAGGGGGATTTCAGAAGAAATGGGGATAAAGACATGAACAAGGAGCTGGAATTGGTTTTAGCCACATCCTTTGACTTGGCTGTGTCCATCCAGGCTGTCCCACAGCACTTCCAGAAGTGTCCTGGGCAGGAGGGACTCCTGTACCTGCCCAGGTGGGCACAGCACCTCTGTGTGTGTACCTGAGTACCTCTGTGTGCATCTGTGTGCACCTGAGCACTTCTGTGTGCATCTGTGTGCACCTGAGCATCCCTGTGTGCACCTATGTGCCCCTCAGCACCTCTGTGAGCATCTGTGTGCACCTGTGTGTGCACCTGAGCACCTCCCTGGCCCCTCAGCCCCTGCAGCTCCCCCCCAGCTCACCCTCAGGGCCCTGCTGGGAAAGGCTGCAGGGCCCTGGGGAATCAGGAACCCTGAGAAAGCAGAAATAAAACAGAAACCCCTGTCAGAAATGGGCCCTGGGCAGGGCAGGGCCCAGTCACAGCGAAAGGGGAATCGAGGGAGGGGATCTGACACATCCCCAAAGGTTGTGTGGAGCCTTTTCCCCCTCCTGACACATCCCAAGGGTTGTGTGGAGCCTTTTCCCCCTCCTGGTGGGAGCCCCGGGCTCAGGGCTCTGTTGCACACCCCGTCCAGCTGGGGATGGCAGGAGGGATGCAGGAAAACAGGGATAAACCCTGGGAAAAGACTGGAACAGCTGCACAGGGAGCAGTGAGGAGGGGAGACACAACCTCTGAGGGCTCATGTCCAGAGTCCCACAGCTCAGGAACACCCAAACCCAGGAGTTTTTCCGTAGGAAAAGGGCTGGTTCCAGGTTCCCAAAGCAGACTGACTCCCAGCTCCAATCCCAGTTCACAGGATGAGAACAGAACCCTTTTCTGGGAGCTGCCCCAAGCCCCCCAGAGCCACAGGAGCTGAACTGAGCCCTCCCAGAGGAGCAGGGGATTTCACCCTCCCTCCCTCTGCTCTCCCACAAACTCTGCAGTTATTCCTGGGCTTTGCTGAGAAAACCCTGGGGCTCTGCAAGTGCTGCTGGATTCCTCCCCAGAGCTGCCCCAGGAACATTGTGGGTGAAGAGTTCCTGCCAGGAGCTGGAGAACCCCTCTGGATCACCCCCAGAGGAGCAGAGTGGGAATTCAGTGCAGTCAGAGCCACCTGTACATGAATAACCTGGAGTGGGGTCCTTGCAGGGACCTGGACAGGAAACAGGTGGCACCTCCAAAGGGACAATGTTGGCATGAGGGAAATGGGACAGAGAAAGGGGCAGGAGGAGCAAAACGGGGAGAGCCTCCCCTCTGCCCCCAGCTCACACTGACCCTGCACACCCTACCTGGAGAACAAACTCCTCAAACTCTGCAGCTCCTGATGTTTGTGCCTTCCTGCTGCTGCCTTCACCCACAGCCAGGGCAGCCACGGACCCCCAACTCCCCCTGGACCCCCTGACAGCCCCTCCCCAGCAGAGCCAGGGGTGCAGACCCCTCCCCACAGCCCCAGGTCCAGCCAGGGGGGCTCCTCAGCACCTCAGGGGTCCCACATAGGACCCCCCAAAGGCTCCCCCAACTTCTGAGGTCCTGTTCTTGACCCCCCACATCTCCTCAGGGCTCCCCAGGCCATGAGCCCTGAAGGCCCTGGACCCTGAAGGGTGACCCCCAAAGGCACCCCCGACCCCCAAATTCCCCCTCATCCTCACCCCCAAGTCCCTCAGGACTCCTCCCGCCTCTCCAGGGCTCATCCCAGAATCCTTCTCCCCTTAAACCCCCCACGGTCACTGTCCCCTCTTTGCACCCCCTCATACCCCCCAGGAGCCCCCTCAGAGTCAGGCTCCCTGCAGACCCCCCAGACCCGCTGACTGCCCCCAAAATACCGGGACCCCCAGCCCTGAGCCCCCCCAGGCCCATCCCGGGGCTCATCCCGACCACCCTCAGCCCCATCCCGGACACCCTCGGCCCCATTTCGGACACCCCCAGCCCCATTTCGGGCCCTCCCCGGGCTCCCCCTCAGGGCCCCCCGCGCTCCCCCCGGCACCGCCCGGGCCCCTCGCTGCTCCTTGGCCCCTCCCCAGGGGCGGGGCTTGGCCTCAGAGCGGCGCCCCCCTCGCCCGCCATTGGCTGCCGCGCCCGCCGCTCCGGGGCTGCGCGCGACGCGATTGGCCGGGACGCGCCGTCACTCAGCCCGGGGGCGGCGCGGGCGGAGCCGCTGCCTCACGAAAACTCGGGCAGAGTTGTGGGGGGAGGGGCCGGCCGGGGCTCCCGCCGCCCCCGGAGCTCCCCCGCCGCCGCCGCGGGACCGCCCGGGGCCGCTCCGCCGCCGCCGCGCCGGGGCCGCCGTTACCTGAGGGAGCCGGGCCGGGTCCTCGCGCTGGCGCCGCTCGCGCTGGGGCTCCCGCCGCCCCCCCCGCCCCGCGCGCCAGGCTCTCGCGAGACCCGCGGGGAGGTAACGGCGCGGCGGCCAATGAGATGCCCCGGGGGCGGGGCTATGGCCAATGAGGGGGCGTGGTCCCCACGTCCATGGGGCGTGTCCAGAGAGAGGCCCCGCCCAGGAGGCCGCGCGCGCTGCGGGCACCGCCACACGTGGGGAGCGGGGACACCCCGGGGACAGCGGGGACACACCGGGATACAGCGGGGATACACTGGAGACACCCCAGGGACACACCTGGGACACCCCGGAAATACACCGGGGACACACTTGGGGACACACCTGGGACACCCAGGGGACACACCCGGGACACACCTGGGACACACTTGGGACACCTCCAGGACACCCCGGCGACACACCCGGGACACCCCCAGCTCACAGGGACCCCCCAAATCCCAGGGGGGCACGGCTGGAACTGTCCTCCCCAGCAGCCGGGACACCCCAGACCCCGCAGCCCCTCCAGAGGCCCCCAGGTATCAGAGACATCCCCGTCCCTTTGGGGACACTCTGAGGGCTCCGAGGCAGGCTCAGCCCAGAGGGGACACATCCAGCTGCAGACAGGTGACACCGGCCAGGGCCACCAAGGAGACACGAGGAGCTCAGACTGTCACCAAACCGTCTTTATTCCCTGTCCCGGCACCCCCGGCCGGGCACGGGGCCACCGTCCCCGCTCACGGCTGTCACTGTCACCTCAGGGCTCTGTCACCGCTGTCACATGGCGAAGAGGATGAGGAAGGCCACCATGAGGCAGAAGAGCCCCATGGCCTCGGAGAGGGCGAAGCCCAGGATGGCGTAGGAGAAGAGCTGCTGCTTCAGAGAGGGGTTCCTGCAGGAACAGGGGCTCAGGGGGCATGGCCACCTCGGTCCCTGTGCCCCCCTCAGAGTCCCCTGTGCCCCCCCCAGAGCATCCTGTCCCCCAAAACCCCTGAGCCCCCCGAGGCCCCTGTGCCGCTCGAACCCCCTGTCCCCCCCTGAGGCCCCCTGTCCCCCTGTCCCTGTCCCCACCTGGCGTATCCGATGATGAGGCTCCCGAACACGGTGTGTCCCTGTCCCTGTCCCCCCGTTCCCTGTCCCCCTGTCCCCCTGTCCCTGTCCCCCCTGTCCCCCATCCCCTGTCCCCACCTGGCGTATCCGATGATGAGGCTCCCGAACACGGTCCCGATCCCGGCCCCCGAGCCCGCCACTCCCACGGTGGCGGCGCCGGCCCCGATGAACTTGGCGGCGGTGTCGATGTCCCGGAGGGCAGCGCTGGTCCGCAGGGCGCGGGGGGCTCCTGGCCGGGCCTGGGAGCCGCTCTGGGGGGCAGCCGGGGTTAATTAACCCCGGCCCCTCCCGGGCCTCAGTTTCCCCCCCAGCCCAGGTGCGTTACCTGCTCCGGCCTCGCCTCCGGGCTCAGCGCCGCCGACAGGGGCTGGCCCAGCACCCGCGGGCTCCTCCTCACCTGCGGGGCACAGGGGGCTCACCTGGGGGACAGCAGGGACCCCCTGCTCCCCCCGGGGCCACCCCCAGCCCTCGGTGGGGACAGCAGGACTCGCCCTGGGGGACTGTCCCCGCACCCCGGGGGTGGCACTGCCAGCGCTGCGTCCCCAAAGTGTCCCCAGAGCTCCCCGAGGGGTCAGTGCTCACCCCCAGGGCGGGGACAGGGACAGAGGACAGGGGACAGGGACAGGGACAGGGGACAGGGATGGGGACAGGGATAGGGGACAGGGGACGGGGACAGGGGACAGGGACAGGGATAGAGGACAGGGGACGGGGGACAGGGGACAGGGACAGGGATAGGGGACAGGGGACGGGGACAGGGGACAGGGATGGGGGACAGGGATAGGGGACAGGGGACGGGGACAGGGACAGGGGCTGTCACTACTCACAAGCGCAGGAGCGGAGACGAACTTTGCACAGGTGAACATGGCGAGGACGGAGGGACACGTGGGACACGGCCCGAGGGACAGACGGGGACACGGCTGGAGGGGACACAGGAGTGAAGGGCTGAGGAACGGGGGGTCCGGCCCCACGGGTGACCCCGGCTCCGGGGGGTCACACAGGGGACAGGGGGACACTCGGGAAGGGCAGGACGGGCCGCTGTCACCCGGGGGGGACCTCCTGGCAGTCGGGGATGGCCGTGTCACCCCCGGCTGGGGACAGGAGCTCCCAAAGGCCCCGGGCCCGGCCTGGGGACCCCCGGCCCTGGCAGGAGATGGGGGCACTGGGGAGAGACTGTGACCCCAAAGAGGGGGATGCCCCAAACTGGGCCCTGAGGGGGCGACACCGGCCCTGTCCCCACCCTCAGAGCGGGGGGCTCCGTTCGCCTCCTCTCCCGGGCTCTGTCCCCGCCAGGGCTCTCTGTGTCCCCTCCCGGGCTCTCAGTGTCCCCACCTAGACCTCAGTGTCCGTCCCTGGGCTCTGTCCCCTCCCGAGGGGCTCTGTCCCCCCCAGCGCTCTCTGTGTCCCCCGGGGCTCTAAGTGTCCCCTCCCTGGGCCCTGTCCCTTCCCGGGGCTCCGTGTCCCCCTGGACTCTCAGTGTCCCCTCCCGGGGCTCCCACTGTCCCCTCAGGGCTCCCACTGTCCCCTCAGGGCTCTCAGTGTCCCCTCCGGGGCTCGGTGTCCCCTCAGGGCTCCGTGTCCCGTCCCCGGGCCGGCCGCCCCGTCTCACCGGGCTCCGCCGGGCAGGTCGCGGCCGCTCCGTGTGCGCAGGCGCGGCCCGGGAGCGCGGCCGGGGGGCGGCGGGGCCACGAGTGGCGCCCCCTGCCGGCCGGGAGGACCCGGAAATGAGCAGGGGGCGTGTTTTGGGGCGTGGTTTGGGGCGTGGTTTTGGGGCGTGTTTTGGGGCGTGTTTTGGGGCGTGTTTTGGGGGTTTGGGGCGGGGCTTGGGCGGGGCTTGGGCGGGGCTTGGGGCGGTGCCGCGCGCGCCCTCTAGTGGGAATAACTGGGAGCGCAGGTGTCCCCTCTGTGTCCCCTCCGTGTCCCCGCCATGGCCCCGTCACGTCCCCACCGTGTCCCCACCGTGTCCCCGGAGGTGCAGGGAGGGCACAGTGCCACCCCCAGGTGCTGTGTCACCTCCCCCAGGTGCAGCGTCCCCTCCCAGGGCTGTGTGTCCCCCCTGCTGGAGTGTCCCCACCTTCCAGACACCGTCACCCCCCTGGGTACATTGTCACCCCTGAGTGGCGTGTCCCCAATTTGAGCTCAGTGTCCCCTCTGGGTCCTGTGTCCCCCCCTTGGGGACATTGCCACCCCCGTGTCCTGTGTCCCCCCCGCCTTGGGGACATTGCCACCCCCGTGTCCCCCCCGTGTCCCGTGTCCCCCCTTGGGGACATTGTCCCCTCCCTGTGTCCCCCCTGTGTCCCGTGTCCCCCCTTGGGGACATTGTCCCCTCCCCGTGTCCCCCCCGCCTCTCTGGCAGCGCCGCAGCCGCGGGATCCGTCACGGCCATTAATTAAAGCAGGGCGATAATTAATTGCCATTAACGGGAAATCAATAACGAGGAGCCGGGGCTGGGGGGGCTCCGGCTGCGGCTGAGCGGGGGGGGGGGAGCCACAGACTCGGAGGGGCCGCGCCCCCTCCCCAATTCCCTTTAATGGCCGCGATCCCGCTCCAGCCCCCCCAAAACCCCCCAAAATCCCCCCGAATCTCACCCCCCAAACCCACCCTCTCCCCCCTCCCTCCTCCCCCGCCCTTCCCCCCCCTTTCCCCTCCCCCTTTTCCCATCTTTTTTCTCTCTTTTTCCCCATTTTATTGTTTTATTTCCCATTTCAGCCGCGGCTCCTCCATTTGCTGCCCTGAACGCCGGGGATTTAAACCCAAAATCCGGCCGGGCAGGGGCGGGGGGGGTCCTGAGGAGACCCCCGGTCACCCCCAGTTTCCCCCCCATGGGTTTCATGTCCCCGCACTGGTTTTGACCTTGAGGTTAATGGAGGAGGGGTCTGGGGGGGTCTGGGGGGGTTTGAAAGGTCTGGGGGGGTCTCAGGGGTGTCTGAAGGGTCTGGGGGGGTCTGAGGGGGGTCTGAAGGGTCTGGGGGGGTCTCAGGGGGTCCCCTCACTTTCGGAGCCCGGTGAGACTGGGGAAACTGAGGCACGAGCGGGGGGGCTGGTGTGAATTTGGGGGGTGGGAGGGTCTGGAGGGGCTGAGGGGGGATTTTTGGGGGGGCTTCGAGGTGGGAGGGGGTTTGGGGGGGATGAAGGGGATGGGGGGTCCCGGGATGGGGTTTTTGGGGTGGGGGGGCTGCCCCGATCCCGGGGGGGGACAGCAGGGGACACCCTGGGGACACCCTGGGGGGGCCGTGGGGGGCGTTTTTGGGGGGTCTGGGTGGGCTCCCCTCCCCCGACATCCCCGGGGTGTCCCCCCAGGGACCCCCCCGGGCCGTAAATCGGTGCCCGGTGGGGACACGGAGCCACAAAAGCGACAAAAAGCGACAAAAAGCGACAATGATTCAGCCGGGGTGGCGTCATGGGGGGCGGGGAGCGGGAACCGGGGGGATTTGGGGCGAATTCCGGGGGGTTTGGGGCCGCTGGAAGGGGCGGGGAGGGGAGCGCGGGGTTGATGTGCGGAGGCTGCAGCAGAATTGACAAAAATGACAATAAACGGCCCCAAAACGGTGTCAGCATTGCCGGGAATAGGGGGGTCTGGTCCTGGGAATTGGGGGGTTCTGAGCCCAGGAATGGGTGGATTTCTGGTCCCGGGAATTGGGAATTTCTCACCCCAGAAATGGAGGTTTTTCATCCCAGAAATGAGGAGTTTCATCCCAGGAATTGGAGTTTCTGATTCAAGGAATTGGGGATTTCTCCCCCTGGGAATTGGGGATTTTTTCCCCCAGGAATTTCGGGTCTCTCACTGCAGGAATTGGGGTTTCTGACCTCAGGAATTGAGGATTCCTCACCCCAGTCCCGTCCTCTCCCCCAGCCGTGGGGTCTGCGGCCAGTGGGGTCTGTGGGGCCCTTTTGGGGTGTCCTGGGGTCCCCCCAAACCCCCCTGGCCCTGCTCAGCCTCCTCAGCGCCGAATTCACTTTTCCCATTTGATTTTTCCTACTTTTTTAAATTATTTTTTCTCCTTTTTTTTTTATTTTTAAATTTTTTTTTCTTTTTATTTTTTTCTCTTTTTTTTTTTCCTTTTTTTATTTTTTTCTCCCTTTTTTACACGCTCATTTTATGACAAACTTTACTTTACGTGTGACATTTAAAAGCTGATCGGATCTTCCCTCCCGGACAGGGGAAATGGAGATATTTATTGGGGTCTGGGCGGTGCGGGAGATTTACACCGACAGCGACCGCCGGGAAAGGAGAAATTCGGGAATTCTGGTCCCCAGAGAGGGGCTGGGACAAACCCCGGCCTGGGGACAAACCCCGCGGGTTTTGGGGTTAAAAATGAGAATTTTGGGGTTGAAAATGAGATTTTTTGGGGGGTTGAAAATGAGATTTTGGGGTCAAAAATGAGATTTTTTTGGGGTCAAAAATGAGATTTTTTTAAGGCTAAAAATTGAGATTTTTTGGGGGAGAAAATTAGATTTTTGGGGGGTTGGAAATGAGATTTTTGGGGGGTTGAAAATGAGATTTTTGGGGAGTTGAAAATGAGATTTTTTGAGGTCAAAAATAAGATTTTTTTGGGGTCGAAAATGAGATTTTTTTTGGGGGGGGTCACCCTGCAGCCCCTCCCAGGTGGGGACAGGGACTTTGGGGCCACCCCCGGCCCTGGGGACACCCAGGGACAGCACAGGGGCCCCCCCGGGCTCTGTCCCCAATTGTCGGGACAATTGCTCCACCCGCAGGAGCAAAGCGGGACCGGGGAGGAGGAGGAGGAGGAGGAGGAGGAGGAGGAGGAGGAGGAGGAAGAGCACAGGGAGCGTTTGGGGCCCTCCTGGGTGGGGACACGGGGACAGGGGTGGGGACAGGGATAGGGATGGGACATGGAGACAGGGATGGGGACACTAAGAGGCCCAGGGGAGGAAGGACGTGACCGAGGAGGGAGAAATCCCTTTTTTTCCCTTTTATTTTCCTTTTCCCCCCTCTTTTCCCCCGTCTTTTCCCCTTTTTTTCTCCTTCCCCCCCCCTCGTCTTTTCCCTGCTTTTTTCCCCTTTTCCCTTTTGCCCTTTTTTTCCCTTCCCGCCCCCCCCGTTTTCCCCCATTTTATTTCCCTTTTTTCTCTTCTTTTCTCCTTTTTTCCCCCCTTTTTCACCTTTTTTCCCCCCCTTTTCCCTTCGTTTTCCCCTTTTTACCCTTCTTTTTCTCCATTTTTTCCCCTTTCCCCCTCTTTATTTCCCTTTTTTTGCTTCTTTTTTTCCTTTTTTTTCCCTGTCTTTTTCCCCCTTTCCCCCCCGCCTTTTTTCCCTTTTCCTTCCTTCCTTCCCTTCCCCCAATGCTAAAAAAAATAAACCATCCCAAACCCCAAAAATCTCCAAAATCCCCCCAAATCCCAATTATCCCACCAAAAAATCCCCCAAATTTTTTGCCCCCAAACCCAAATTTTTGCCCCAAACCCCCAATTTACCCTCCCAAACCCCAATTATTCCCCCAAAATCCAAAATATTCCCCCCCAAAACCCCAAATATCTCCCCCAAAACCCCAAATCCCCCCTCCAAACCCCAATTTTCCCCAAAAAATGTCATTTTTCTGCCCATTTTCCCCACTCAGAGCAGAGGAGGTGAAGCCTCTCTGAGCCCGGCCCAGCCCCGCAATTCATCATTTTTATTTCCAGCTGTAACTGACAAATTGTTCCGTATTTTATATCGGATCCCTCCAGGCAAAAGGAGCTGAGGGATGGGAATAGTTCTCTATTTTTTTTCCCATTTTTTTCCTCCTTTTTTTCCTCCTTTTTTCCCCTTTTTTTCTCCTTTTTTTCCCCTTTTTTCCCCTTTTTTCCCCTTTTTCTTCCCCTTTTTTCCCCCCCCATTTCCCCCCCCTCCCTCTTTAAAATTTTTTTCTTTTGGCATCACCTTGAAAAAATAAAAAATAATAATAAAAATAAAAAAAGGCTCATAAAAGGCAATAATAAAATAAAAAACCTGGGTGTTAGAACAGCTCGATGCTGGTAATGAGCACCACAGAGAGGCCCCATAAACCCGGCCTGGGCACAGTCTCCCCCCGCCCCAAAAATCCCCTTTTATTGCCTCAAAAATCCAGCGAAAACACCCCAAAAAATCTCATTTATTCCCCCCAAAAATCTCATTTATTCTCCCTCAAAAATCCCAGTTTTTCCCTGCAAAAATCCCATTTATTCCCCCGTAAAAATCCCATTTATTCCCCCCAAAATCCCATTTATTTCCCCCCAAAAATCGGCGCTGCCGTGGCTGGAAAAGGGGGGAAAATATATAAAAATATATAAAAAATAAAAATAAATATATATATATAAATTGAACATTAAAAATCTGATTTTTTTTTCCTCCATTTTCCCTGTGCAAAGCTGGGATGTTTCTCCTCAAAAAAAAATCCCATTTTCAGTGGGATTTTAATTGTCTTTGAAAAGGTCAGGAAATGTTCCTTCCCCCAGGTTTTTATCCCGATTTATTTGTCCCTCCCAAGAGGAGCCGGAGCTGAAAACCTTCTGCTTTAGGGGGGGGGAAAAAATCAATAAAATTCAACAGAAATAGGGAAAAAACCCTCAATAAAATCAAAGAGAAATAAGGGGAAAAAAACCAAAATAAATTCAACAGAAATAGTGGTGGAAAAATCAATAACATTAAAACAAAATAGGTGGGAATAATCAATAAAATTCAACAGAAATAGAGAAAAAAAATCAGATTTTTTTTCCCCCTTTTTCCCCGCTCTGAAATTCCTGGTATTTTTTCCCCAAAATCCCATTTTTTCACCCCATTTTTGGGGCCCCACGTGGGGTTTTTATGGCCCTGATTTTACTGGGGAGGGGGAATTGGGGCCTGGACCCAGAGATGTCCCAAAATCCCCCAAAATTCCCCCAATTTTGGGCCCCTTTTGGGGTCGTTCCCACCCTGGGCTCGGCCTCCCAACATGGGGGGAAAATTCGCTTTTTTTGGGAAAAATTCACTTTTTGGGGGGGAAATTTCTCTTTTTTTTGGCGGGAAATTTCGATTTTTTTTTGGCGGGAAATTTCGATTTTTATGGGATTTTAATGGATTTTATGGATTTTTACACAATTTTACCTTTTTTAATGGGATTTACAGGTGTTTTTATGAGATTTTAACAGATTTTTATGGGATTTTAAAGGATTTTAACAGATATTTACAAGATTTTCTGTGATTTTTACTGATTTTTACAGGATTTTACACAGTTTTAGGGGATTTTTACACAATTTCACGTGGTTTAACGTGATTTTTTCCAGGATTTACGGATTTTAATGGTGTTTTTACAGGTTTTTATGGATTTGGTGTGATTTTTATGGGGTTTTAGGCGGTTCGGCAGGATTTTTAACACAATTTTTAACAGATTTTTACAGGATTTTCATGGGATTTTTAACGCAATTCTCATGGGATTTTTAAAATGGGATTTTAATGGACTTTACCCAGTTTTAGTTTTTTTTTTTTTTTTTTTTTTTTTTTTTTTTTTTTTTTTTTTTTTTAACGGGGATTTTATGGAATTTTTAAGTGATTTTAAGGGATTTTTTTTACACAATTTTATGGGTTTTTACTGGATTTTTACGATTTTATGGATTTTAACGGCTTTTACTGGATTTTTATGGGATTTCGCAGCGTTTCACGGGATCTCACTGATTTTATGGGATTTTATGGGAATTTTACAGAATTCTAAGGGATTTTACGGAATTCTATGGGATTTCATGGGATCTCACGAGATTTTACGGGATTTTAAGGGGTTTTTAAGGGGTTTTACAGGATTTGATGGGATCTCGCGGGATCTCACGGGATTTTACGGGATTTTACGGAATTTGATGGGATTTTATGGGATTTTACGGGATTTTAAGGGATTTTATGGGATTTTTGCCTCTGCCCTGTTACAAACAGCCCCAGTTCCCGCAGGGGGATCCCTGGCTTTGATCCCACACCCCTGAAAATCCCCAAATCCCTGTGAGATCCCCCCATGGAAACCCCCGACCCCACTGGGGGAAGATCCCGGCCTCGGCCTGGGTGTTTTCCATGGAAAACCGGGATTTTTGGGATCCCTGCGGTGCCGGGAGGGTTTGGGGTGATCCCAAAAGGCGCGGCGGGTGCTACGCGCGGTGCGGGCACTAGATGGGGAAATGGGAACGGCGGCGAGCGGAGAGGGAGAGGGATTGCAGCCGGGAATGGGGGGAAATAAATGCCAAAAAATTCCCCTACTAAAAAAATCCCACCCCAAAAAAATTCCCCCAAAAAATATACCCCCCCCCCCAAAAAAAATCCCCTCCAAATAATAAAAAAAATCACACCTCAAAAAAATACACCCCTCCAAAGAAATACACCCCAAAAAATCCCCCCCCAAAAAATCCCCCTCCAAAAAATCCCCCCCCCAAAATCCCCCCCGAAAATCACCCCAAAATCCTCCCAAAAAAATCCACCCCCAAAAAATCTCCCCCCCAAAATACACCAAAGAAATGCACCCCAAAAATTCCCACCCCAAAAAATCCACCCCAAAGATCCCCCCAAAAATGCCCCCCCAAAAGTCCCCTCTAAAAATCCCCCCCAAAAAAATCCCGCCAAAAAAATCCCTCCCCAAAATCTCCCCCAAAAAATCCCCCCAAAAATCCACCCCAGAACCGGGGCTGGAAATGGGGCGGTGGGAGCGGGGCTGGGGGGTCTTGGGGGGTCCTGGGAGGTCCGGGGGGGTCCTGGGGGGTTCTGGGGAGTCCTGGGGTGGGGAATTTGGGGTTTGGAGGAGGGAAAGGGGAAAAGGAACAGGGGAGGGGGATCAGGGAGAGACCCGGGAGGGTCCTGAGGGAAATTCCTGCAATTCCTGAAATTCCTGGAATTCTTGTGATTCTGGATCCCAGAAAAACAACCCCGGGGAGCCTTTGGGAATTCTGGTGGCCCCTGGGGAGGTTCTGGTGGCCCAGGGCAGGTTTTGGAGCCCTAAAGGGATAAAACTGAGCCTGGGCGTGATAAGGAACTGTGATAAGTGATAAGGATCAGTGATAAGGCTCCGCCCAAGGATCTCTGATAAGGATCAGGACAAGGATCATGACAAGGTTAAACAATAAGGATCAGTGATAAGGATCAGTGACAAGGGTCATGACAATGTTAAGTGATAAGGATCCCTGATAAGGATCCCTGATAAGGATCCCTGATCAAGATCACTGATAAGGATCCCTGATCAGGATCCCTGATAAGGATCCCTGATCAGGATCACTGATAAGGACAGATGCCCAGCCGAGACAATAAATAAATCCAATAAAATTCCCCGCCTGGTTTTTCCATCACCCAAAATTCTTTTTCCCCCCATTTCTCGCCCCACGACTCGGCCTGTCAGGACCCGCAGTGGGGCTGGGCCCTAAAAACAAACAAAAAAATTAAATAAAAAGGGAAGATCGTGGGGCCGAACCTTGAAACCCCCCAAAACTTAAATAAAAATGGAAAATCCCAGATTTTTTGCAGGGCCGAGCCCTAAAACTGAAAGAAAAATCCCAGAATTCGTGCAGGGCCAAGCCCTAACCCCCCAAAAAAATAAAACAAATATGGAAAATCCCAGAATTTGTGCAGGGCCAAGCCCTAGCCCCCCCAAAAAATTAAAAAAATATGGAAAATCACAGAATTCGTGCAGAGCCAAGCCCTAAAACCCCCCCAAAAATAAAAATATAAATTGAAAATCCAAAATCCGTGCGGGGCCGCCCCCGCGCCGCACAATTAACGTGGATAATTCCATCTCTGGGCTTTAATTTTGCTCCTATTTCCCAAGATTTAATTGGCAGCGCGGGAGGCGCTAATTGGCATCACCGACCCCGCCCCGCTGGAGCCAAGGGGGCCCTTTTGGTCCTTCTTCTCCTTTTTATTTTTATTTATTTTTAATTAATTTTTTTTCTTCTCTTTTCTTCTCCTTCTTCTCATTTTTTTTTTTTTTTAATTTTTTTTTTTTTTTTTTAATTTTTAATTTTTTCTTCTTTTTCTCCTTCTCAGGCTCCTAAATCGAGTTTTCCCAAAGATTTTTTCTCAAAATCCCAAGGCCCAGGCCAAGAGAAGTCAGAAAGGCTCCAGATCTGGGCTGGGGACGGAGATTTTTGGGATTTATGGAAATGTGAGGATCTGTCCTGCAGACCCCACAGAGCCACAGGGTTGGGATGGGTTTGGGCATTTTTTGCGCATTTTTTGGGGATTTTTTTGGGGCCATTCCCGGAGTTTCTCAGGGGGTTCCATCCCCAGGGCGGCCTGGGGGATAAACTCAGCCCAATCCTGGATTTAAATCCAACCTAAAAATCCCCAGAGCAGGAGCTGAGCCCAGTCCTGGCCCTGAGGAGCCTCTGGAGAAGTTCCCGTGGGTGGAAAATTAAAATAAAAACAAAACAAAGCAGATTTTGAAGCGTTGTCATTATCCTGCCATAAATCCTGAGTGCTCCCGGAGCTCCTGCTCGGCCCTGAGCCGCTCTGGGAATGATTTTGGGATTTTTTTTGGGAATATTTTCATGTCCCTGCAGAATCCTGAGAGCCCCACAGCCCCCGATTCCTCTCTGGGAATGATTTGGGGACTTTTTTGGGAATATTTCCCTGCTCCTGTACAGTCCCACAGTCCTGATCCCTCTTTGGGAATATTTTAGGCATTTTTTGGGGGGATATTTCCCTGCTCCAGAACTCCTGCATGGCCCCAGTCCCTCTCTGGGAATATTTTGGGATTTTTTGGGAATATTTCCCTGCTCCTGTACGGGCCCACAGCCCCAATCCCTCTCTGGGAATATTTTGGGATTTTTTGGGAACATTTCCCTGCTCCTGTACGGGCCCACAGCCCTGAGCCCACTCTGGGAATATTTTAGGGATTTTTTTGGGGGAATGTTTCCCTGTCCAGAGCTCTTGCACGGCCCTGATCCCTCTCTGGGAATATTTTGGGATTTTTTGGGAACATTTCCCTGCCCCCCTCAGCAAACCCTGCTGGGCTCTTTCCTCCAGGACATTTTTCCCTTTTCTCAGACCTGCCTGGGGAGGAATTTTCAGGTTTGAATTATTTTTTTTTGGGATCTGCCGGTGACCTCAAACCCCTCCCTCCCCTGGCCGCGTCTGCTGAGCCATTTTTCCCTTTGTGTCTCCAAAATCCCAAATAAACCAGCTCTGCCCAAAGTCCCCCGGCCCCGGCATGGGGTTATTACGTTAATTGGCTGCCGCTAATTACGCTGATGACGGTAATGACCGGCCTGGTGTCACACAAATAATAAACCACGCTGACATCACTGCCAAGCGCCGGATCCCACAGGCGATTTTGGATTTATTTCGGATTTTTTTTTTCCGGATTTTTTTTTTTTTAGGATTTTTTTTTCGGATTTTTAAAATTTTATTCTATTTTATTTTATTTATTTAACTTTATTTTACTTTATATTTTATTTTATTTTATTTATTTTATTTTATTTATTTTTTTATTTTACTTGATTTTACTTGATTTTATTTTGCTTTACTATATTTTATTTATTTTATTTTACTTTATTTTATTTTACTTTACTTAATTTTATTTATTTAACTTTATTTTACTTTATTTTATTTTATTTTTATTTTACTTGATTTTAATTGATTTTATTTTGCTTTACTATATTTTATTTATTTTATTTTACTTTATTTTATTTTATTTTATTTTACTTTACTTAATTTTTTTATTTTTTATTTTACTTTATTTTATTTTACTTTACTTAATTTTATTATATTTTTAAAATTTTATTTTATATATACATTTTTAATTCTATTCTATTCTATTCTATTCTATTCTATTTCCACACACTCCTCTCCTCCTGACGAGCCCCCGGAGCTCCTTTTTACACGCACACAACACGCAGGTTGATGTATTTTTAAACGCCTTTGATTTTTATCGCGGCTGTTTAATGATTTGTCCCGTTATTTATTATCAGGGGCCGCTCCCCGCGGGGACCCGCCGCATTAACGTGTAAATAACGCCGCAAATCCTCCCCTGGAGCCGTAAAAAAAAAAAAAGGAGATTTGGGAATAAACTTATTTATTTATTTGGGAATAAATTGACCCCCCTGTAAATGGAGATTTCCAATGAAAATTCCCCGAGCATGAAAAAAAAAAAAAATTCCATGGATGAAAATCCCGAAATAAATAAATAAATAAATAAATGACCCAAAAATGGGCTGGAAGTGACCCCAAAATGGGGCTGGAAATGACCCAAAATTGGGGCTGGAAATGACCTAAAAATGGGTCTGGGAATGACCCAAAAACGAGCTGGAAATTACTCAAAAACGGGCTGGAAATGACCCCAAAATGGGCTGTAAATGACCCCAAAATGGGGCTGGAAATGACCTAAAAAGAGGCTGGAAATGACCCAAAATGGGGCTGAAAATGACCCCAAAATGGGCTGAGAATGACCCAAAATGGGGCTGAAAATGACCCCAAAATGGGCTGGAAATTACTCAAAAATGGGCAAAAAATGACCCCAAAACGGGCTGAGAATGACCCAAATAGGGGCTGGAAATGACCTCAAAATGGGTCTGGAAATGACTCAAAAATGGGCTGAAAATGACCCAAAAATGGGTCTGAAAATGGCCCAAACCAGCCCCAAATTTCCCAGGATGTGCCAAAACTCCGTGAAATCACCCCAAAATAAAATCCCTCCCACCCAACCCAGGCCAGGCCGGATTTGGCCGGACTTGTTCCAAATTCCTTCCTTTTTTTTTTCATTTTTATTTTTTACTTTTTTTTTTTTTTTTTTTTTTTTTTTTCCTCCCCGGTGAAGTTCAGCCCCGGGGGGAAGAGGAGGGGACGGAGGAAGATTTATTTCCTCGCCGGCTCCAGATTTTCCTGGCAGCTCCAACCCTCATTAACTCCCGGCGTTAATTAGGAATCCCCTGAGCATTCCAGAGGGGGAAAACACAGAGGCGAATTTTAGGAATTTTTTTGGTTTTTCTCCCTTTTTCCAACCCCAAATCTGGGTGGGAATTTTGGGGTGGATTTGGGAAAAAAACCCAGAGTTGGCTTTGGGCTGATCAGGGTTTATGGGATTGAGAATTCCCAGGTTTTCCTGGGATTGATGATTCCCAAATTTCCTTGGGATTGACAATTTTCAGATTTTCCTGGGATTAGTAATTCCCAAATTTCCCTGGGATTAACCATTCCCAGTGCCCTCCCCGAGGGAGATTCCCAAGGATTTTTCCTTGGATTTTTGGAATTTAGGGGAACATTGGGATTTTTCCAGGCTGGAAGAACCCACTGGAAATTCTTGGGGAGGTTTTGGGGTGCAAATCCCAAAAAGGTTTTTAGGGCGAATCCGGCGCTTTTGGGGCATCTCCAGCAGAACCGCAGAAATCCGGGAATTTTCCAATTTTTGGGAAAAATTCGAAATTTGGGGGGAAAAAATGGGAATTTTGGGATTTTTTTTTTTTATTCCTCTTTGTTCCCGCACCTGAGCGCATCCCGGCGCGTTGCCATGGCAACGGGGGGGGGGGAGTCGCGTTCCCATGGAAACGGGAACTGCGGGAAGGGAGAAATTCCCGGATGGGGAAAAAAAATCCAGGGAAAATAAAACGGGAAAAGAAAAAAATCCAGGATGAGGATGGAGGGGGAAGGGCTCGTATGCAAATGAGCCCCGGGTTAATTGCGGGGTTGAATTGGGGGCGGGGCATCGGCTGGTTCATTAGTGCCGGGCCTTAATGAGATCAGGGGGGCGGGACTGGCCAAAATCTTCATTTCTAACCCCAAAAAATTCCCATTTCTAACCCCCAAAATCCCCATTTTTAACCCTCCAAAATCCCCATTTTTAACCCCCCAAAATCCCCATTTTTAACCCCCCAAAATTCCCATTTTTAACCCTCAAAAATCCTCATTTCTAAACCAAAAATCCCCATTTCCAACTCCCAAAAACTCTCCATTTCTAACCCCCAAAAAATCCCCTTTTATAACCCCAAAAATCCATTTCTAACCCCCAAAATCCCCATTTCCGACCCCAAAACAGCAGCAGCAGCTGCGGGGGCGGGGCTCAGAGCCCGGAGGGGTCGGGATTTATGGGATCTGTGGGATGCAGAGGGGGATTTATGGGATTTATGGAAATCAGGAGGGGTGGGATGGGTGGGATGCGGGGGGCGGGGTCAGGGAGGGATTTGTGGGATGCTGGGAGGGGATTGGTGGGATTTGGGGGCGGGATTTGGGGGATTTTTGGGATTGGTGGGATGCAGAGGGGGATTTGTGGGATTTATGGGATGCAGGGAGTGATGGGATTGGTGGGAAGCAAAGGGGGATTCCTGGGATTGGTGGGAAGGGCTGTGAGGTGGCAGCGCGGGATTGGTCGGGAGAGCGGGGACAGAGCGGGATTGGCTGAGGGGCTGTGGGGTGGGGAATGGGAATGGGGATAAAATAGAATGGGGATGTGTGAGTGACCCCCCGAGTGACCCCACCAGTGACCCCCGAGTGACCCCACCAGTGACCCCACCAGTGACCCCAGGAGTGACCCCTGTTCCTGATCCCATTTCTGATCCTGATCCCAATCCCGTTCCCTGTCCTGATTCCATTCCCAATCCCCTTCCCTGTCCCATTCCTGTTCCCAATCCCATTCCCGGCTCTGTCCGGTTCCTGATCCTGTTCCTCTCTCTGTGTCCCATTTCCAATATTGATCTTGTTCCCTGTCCCGTTCTTGGTCCCGTTCTGGTTCCTGTTTCCCTCTCCATGTCCCAATCCCATTCCTGATCCCAATCTCGTTCCCTTTCCCCGCTCCATGTCCCGTTCCCGATTCCAATCCCGTTCCCTGTTCTCGTCCCCTCTTGGTGTCCCAATCCCGTTCCCTGTCCAAATCCTGTTCCCCTTCTGGTGTCCCATTCCCATTCCCCATGTCCCGGTTCCCCCGGGGTATCCCACATCCCGTATCCCACATCCCATATCCCACATCCCTTATCCCTTATCCCATATCCCACATCCCACATCCCACATCCCACATCCCACATCCCATATCCCACATCCCACATCCCATATCCCAATCCCACATCCCATATCCCATATCCCACATCCCACATCCCATATCCCACATCCCACATCCCATATCCCAATCCCACATCCCACATCCCATATCCCACATCCCACATCCCATATCCCACATCCCATATCCCACATCCCACATCCCATATCCCAATCCCACATCCCACATCCCATATCCCACATCCCACATCCCATATCCCACATCCCATATCCCACATCCCACATCCCATATCCCAATCCCACATCCCATATCCCATATCCCACATCCCATATCCCAATCCCACATCCCATATCCCATATCCCATATCCCACATCCCACATCCCATATCCCACATCCCATATCCCACATCCCATATCCCACATCCCATATCCCATATCCCACATCCCACATCCCATATCCCACATCCCATATCCCATATCCCACATCCCATATCCCACATCCCACATCCCATATCCCACATCCCATATCCCACATCCCACATCCCATATCCCACATCCCACATCCCATATCCCATATCCCACATCCCACATCCCATATCCCACATCCCACATCCCATATCCCAATCCCACATCCCATATCCCACATCCCACATCCCATATCCCACATCCCATATCCCATATCCCACATCCCACATCCCATATCCCATATCCCACATCCCACATCCCATATCCCACATCCCATATCCCACATCCCATATCCCATATCCCACATCCCATATCCCAATCCCACATCCCATATCCCACATCCCACATCCCATATCCCAATCCCATATCCCATATCCCATTCCCTGTATCCCAGTTCTCCCCCCGGGTTATCCCGCGCTGTCCCGGGACAGGCCGGGGCCCGCCTGGGCCGGGCTGGGCTGGGCTGGGCTGGGCCGTGCCCGCCTTTGTTCTCCCGTCCCGGCCCCGCCGCCACCCGCCGGGCTGTTAATTGCGCTAATTGCCGGGGACGCTCCGACACCCTGACATTTCTAGGGCGGGGCCCGGCCCGCCGCTTTCCCCTCTTTCTGTAAATTATTATTATTATTTTATTTCATTTTCGCTGCTCCGCGATGGCCCCGAGGGGAAACAGCCCCAGCCCAGCGCCCCCAACCCCGGGAGGAGAATTTGGGGAGATTTGGGGAGATTTGGGGAGTTTTAGGGAGTTTTCCAGAGATGTTGAGGAGTTTTGGGTGTTTTCAGGAGGTTTTTGGGAGTTTTGGGGAGTTTTGGGAGATTTTCAGGACCTTTTTTGGGAAATTCTTTAGGACCTTTCTGGGAGCCCTTTGGGAGCTTTTAAGGAGCTTTTAAGGAGCTTTTAAGGAGTTTTTGAGGAGCTTTTTTTTGGCATTTTTTAGCAGCTTTTTGAGGAGCTTTTTGGGAGTTTTTAAGGACCTTTTCAGAAGCTTTTTGGGAGCTCTTTAGGAGCTTTTCAGGAGCTTTTCTGGACCTTTTCAGGAGCTCTTTAGGAGATTTTAAGGAGCTTTTCAGGAGCTCTTTAGGAGATTTTCGGGAGCTCTTTAGGAGATTTCTGGGAGCTCTTTAGGAGGTTCCCGGGAGGATTTTGGGGCTGTTTTTGGGGCTCCGCGCGGTGCCAGCGCTGCCGGCGGGACCCGCCCCACGCCCGGCCCCGGCCCCGGCACCGCCCGAGCGGCTCCGAAATTCCCGAGGGGATTTGGCTCCGCTCCCGCCGCCCCTTCTGCTCCTGCCCGGCCCGGCTGCTGGAAAACCGGGAGTGTTCCCCGAGAATTCCGGCCGGGAATAAAACCGGGAGAGTTCCCAGGGAATTCCAGCTGGGAATGGGGCTGGTGGAATATTGGGATTGTTCCCAGAGAATTCCAACCTGGAATAAAACAGGGATTGTTCCCGGAGAATTCCAGCCGGGAATGGCCTTGATGGAACATTGGGATTGTTCCTTGGGTTTGTTCCCTTTGCCAGGAGAATTCCAGCTGGGATATTTCAGGGTTCCCCAAGGATTTTCTGGGATATTTGGCATCTCCCCAAGGAATCCCAGACCGGGATTTTCTGGGATATCTCCAGGCCCTCAGAGGAATCCCAGAGCCAGGAATTTCTGGGATATTTGGGATCTCCCTGAGGAATCCCAGAGCTGGGATTTCTCTGGGATATTTGGGATCCCTCCCAGGAATTCCAGACTGGGATTTTCCAGGATATTGGGATCCCTCTGAAAAGTCCCAGACCAGGAATTTTCTGGGATATTTCCAGGCCCCCAAAGGAATCCCAGAGCTGGAAATTTTTGGGATATTTGGGATCTCTCCGAGGAACTCCAGACCAGGAATTTTCCAGGATATTTCCAGGCTCTCTGAGAATCCCAGACCTGGATTTTCTGGGATATTTTTGTGTCAGGACCAGCTGGGCAGGGCCGGGTTTGTGCCTGTCCTGGGCCCGCGGTGACACTGTGGTGACACTGAGGTGACACTGAGGTGCCAACCCCGGCCCAAGGACCTTCCTCCTCCTCCTCCTCCTCCTCCTCCTCCTCCCGGCCCTTCCAGCCGCAATTCCCGGGATTTCTCATCCCCGGGATCCTCCCCTGGACGTGCTGGGGCAGGTCCTGGCCTGGCCTGAGCCGCCCCAAATTCCTGGGATTTGATCCTGGATTTTGGGAATCTGATTTTGGGGGGTTTCTGATCCATCCCCAGGGCCTGGAGGGGCTGGGGGAATTAAAAATAATTTTTTATATAAATATATGTGTATGTGTGTATTTAATATTTATTTTTTATTTTAGGGAAATGGCGAAAAAAAGGGGGAAGGAAGAGGAAATAGAATGGAAATAAAGGAATAAGAGGGAAAGAAAGGGGGAAATGAAATAAAGGGGAAAATGACAGGGAATAAATGGGAGAGAGAGGGAAGGAAAAGGGAAATGGGGGGAAAGAAATGGAAAGAAAGAAGGAGAAGAGAAGGGAAGGAAAGGGAGAAGTGAAGGAAAACCAGGAATAAAATCAGGAGTATAAAAGGAGGAGCTGGAGCCTGATGTTTATCTGGGAATTCCAACCTTTATTTTGGAATTCCGGCCTTTTCCTTGGGAATTCCAACCTTTATCTGGGAATCCTGGCCTTTATCTGGGATCCCATCCTGGCTGGAACGTTCCTGGAGCTTCTGGAACGTTCCTGGGGCCGGGGAAGCTCCAGCTCCTCTCCCCACCCCGGCCAGGAAGGAAAAGGGAATTTTCCTGCGGTGCCCGAGGGAGAACAGGGATGGATCGGGGCAGGAAAAGGATCCGGGATTGAGGGGAAGGGTTTGGGGTGGGATGGGGTGGGATAATCTGGGGAATGGGGCACCAAGAGGGAAAAACAAAGGGATGAAAAGGGAGATGGAGCCTCAGTGTGAGCCCAGAGCCCCCCAAATCCATCCCCAAAATCCCCAAAATCCCATCCAGCCCAAATCCATCCCCAAATTCCTAAAATCCCAAAATCCCAAAAATCCCATCCAGCCCAAACCAGGCTGGGCCTGGCTGGGTCAGACCTGGGACAATCCCCAAATAATCCCGGGACAATCCCCTTTGGAAGGATCCCGGGGTCCCTTGGGGCTGGGCCCAGGTTGAATCCCAAAATTTAATCCCAAAATTTAATCCCAAAATTTAACCCCGAGGTTTAATCCCGTTTTTTACGAGCATCCAAACTTCTCCCGGGATTCCTGTGGCCGCTTTTGATGCTCCCGGCCGGGATTGTCCCAAACAAAAAAGGGGAAATTATGGAATTAAAGGTGTTCGGAGCTGCGGGATTGCCCCAAAGTGTCACCAAAGTGTCACCAAAGTGTCACCAAGGTGTCACCAAGGTGTCACCAAGGTGTCACAGGTGGCACCTGCGGGAGGGGCTGGGCCACACCCGGATCCCCAGAATTCCCACTGGGAATGTGGCTGGAGCTGCCCAGGGAATCCCAGCGGGGTTGGGGTGAATTCCAGACCCCAATAATGCTCCTCATCCCAAACCTTGGGGCTGCCAGGACCCCCCTGAGCTCCCCAAAATCCCAAATCTGCCGGACTTGGGCCCGGATTTGCTGCAGGGTCTGGATTTGGGGTGGGCAGAGGGGATAAAGGTGATCTCAAATCCTAAAAGGACAAATACCAGCCCTTCCCAAATCCCATCAATCCTCTTCCATCCCAACATTTCCAGCTGCCAGGACCCCCCTGAGCTCCCCCAAATCCCAAATCCATCAATTCTCCTCATCCCAAACCCTTGGAGCTGCCAGGGCCCCCTGGGCTCCCTCTGCTCGAGGAGCTTTACCCTCTCTCCAACCCAAACTCCTGCATTTTATTTTATTTTATTTTATTTTATTTTATTTTATTTTAATTTATTTTTATTTATTTTTATTTTTATTTATTTTTTTATTATATATGATATTATATTTTTGGATATTTTATTCTATATATTATATATTATATGTTATTTTTATATTATATTTCATATCATTTTTATATCCTATTATATTGTATTGTTTTGTTTTGTATTCTATTCTATAAAATAAAATAAAATAAAATAAAATAAAATAAAATAAAATATTATTAATTATATTATTAGGGCTTTTCATTCTATTTTAACTTTATTTTGTTTATATTTTAACTTTATATTATTTTATATTATTTTATCTTATATATAATTTTATATTGTTTTATATTTTATATATTATATTATATTATATTATATTATATTATATTATATTATATTATACTATATTATATTACATTATATTATTTTTTATTTCTCTATATATTTATATATATTTATATATATAAAATTTTATTATTTTATTATATTTTATTTTAACTTTATATTATTTTAATTTAACTTCATTTTATTTTATTTTATTTTATTTTATTTTATTTTATTTTATATTTTATTTCATATATTTTATTTTATATTTTATAAATTTTTAAATCATTATTTATTATTTTCTCTTCTGCCTTTCCGTGCCTGTGCCGGGCTGTGAGCGATGGATTTACGATCCCCGGGCAGGATTTTCCCCGCGGGCGCCGCTCCCGCCCCGCTGCTGTTGAAAGGTTTAGGATCCGCTCCCGGACGGGCTCCAGAAATGAGGGAAAAGCAAAAATAAAACCCTGAAAAAACAACAAGAAAAAGGATTTTCTCCCCCGCCCCGTCAGAGTCTGTAATTACCCACCCCATAATCAGGGAATTGCGTCCAGCAGAGTTTTCCTGCAGAGACGGGAAAGGAGAGTTTATGGGGGAAAAAATTGTTTTATGGGAAAACCCGGGAATGGGAATGAGGGATGGGGAACGGGGAATGGGGAAAATCCTGAGGGAATTGGGAATTCTCTGGGGAAAGGAGGAAAATCCCGGTGGGATTTGGGAATTCTTTGGGGAAAGGGGAAAATCCCATCTGGGATCACCCTGGGATCACTTTGGGATCATTTTTGGGATCCCATTGGAGTCACTTTGGGATATTTATTGGATATTTTTTGTGTCACTTCGTGATAATTTTAGGATCGTTTGGGGGATGATTTTGGGGGTAATTGGGACCACTTTGGGATCGCTTTGGAGTCACTTTGGGATAATTTTTGGGATCACGCCCACCTGGCCCTGGTGGGTCCGAGCTGGAATTGGGGGATCCTCTCCTCATTCCCACCCTGGGTTTGCTTTTCCAAGGTTCAAACCCGGCCTGGAATTCCCCAAATCCACCTGGAATTCCCAAAAAATCCTCCTGGAATTCCCCAAATGCACCTGAAATTCCTAAAAATCCTCCTGGAGCTCCCAAAAATCCTCCTGGAACTCCCAAAAATCCCCCTGGAATTCCCAAAATCTGCCCCAAGACAGGGATAAAACCCCTCTGGATGTCGGGAATTGTTTCTGCTGGAGTTTTCCAAGGATTTTTTTTTTTCCAGAGTTTTTATCCCTTTCCCTGTTTTTTTTTATCCTGATTTGATCCCAGAACTCTCCAGGAGCTGCTTCTTCTTCTTCTTCTTCTTCTTCTTCTTCTTCTTCTTCTTCTTCTTCTTCTTCTTATTATTATTATTATTATTGTCCCTCCAAAATCCGGGATCAAATAATTTGGGAAAAAAGGGGAAAAAAAACCAAAAACCCAAAATAGGGACCTAAAAATGCACGGGATGGGTTGGGAAAAACCTTTCAAGCTCCTGGAATTCCAGAAAATTCCAGAAAAACCTGGAAAAAAATCCCTGGAAAAGGTGGGAAAAGTCTCCAGGTCTGATCCTTTTCCCCTTTCCAGGGGCTGGGATTTCCTGGGAAAAGCCAAAAAAGAGGGGAAAATAAAAATGCATAAAAATAAAATAAAAAAAATCATAAAACCCCATAAAAACCCATTTTAAATCCATTCAAATAATAATAAAAATTCGTAAAAATAATAATAAATATTCCAAAAAAATCCTGGGAATGGCAGGAAAAACCTGGGAAAGACTCTGGGAAAATCTTCCAGGGATTGGGAAAATTTCCGGGGGGGAAAATTCCTCTTCTAAAAAAAGGATTAAAAATTCATTAAAATCCATTTTTTAAATCCTGGAAATGGCAGAAAAACCCTGGAAAAACATTCCAGGGATTGAGAAAATCAGGGGGGATGGAGCTGATCCTTTTTCCCGAGGGATTTTACCCCTTTTCCCGCTTTTATTCCCAATTTTTTATTAAATAATTCTCCGGGTTTTGGTTCCAGAAGCGCCTTGAGGAAAAATTCCAAAATTCCGACCAAAATCCTGAATATTTATCCCAAAAGTCCCGAATTTTTATCCCAAAAAAGGAGCCCCGGGAAGGGGAGGAGAAGCCGCCACAATTCCCGGACAATTTTTTTTGGGAATTCGACCCAAAATAAATCCCAAAATAAGGAAAAAAAAATATATACATAAAAAATATATATTATATATAAAAAAAAAAACCTCCAAAAAAACCCCCCAAACAAACTCGAGTGGGAAAATCGATTTAAAATTCTGGGAAAATAAAAGGAAAAAAATGGGGAATGGAAATGGAAAAAAAAAATCCCTTCCCTGAAGAAATTACCCCCAAATAAACTAAATTATCCCTAAAAAAAAGTGTCCCTGAATGAATTATCCCGAAAGAAAATGAATTATCTCTGAAATAAATTATCCCTGGAGAAAATATCCCGAAAAAATTGGATTATCCCTGAAAATAAATTGAATTATTCCGAAAATAAATTATCTCTAGATAAAACATCCCTAAAAATTTGGATTATCCTTGAATAAATCGGTTGATCCCTGAAAATAAATTGGATTTTCCCGAAATAAATTGAATTATCCCGAAATAAACGATCCTGGCGCTGAGAAGGAAAGAAATTCCCGAGAATTAAATTGGGATTTTAATTAACGGGTTTTGGAGCCCAAAATTGGAATTTTCCCCCAAAAAAAACAGAGGAAAAAAATTCTGGGGAAGGAAATTAAAGTTTAAATTGGGAATTAAATCGGCGCCTTTTGTGTCCTCGTGGAAAAATCCCAATTTTCGGGTTTTTCCTGAGGATTTTTAAAGCGGATTTTCTTCATTTTTGGGGCTTTTTTTCCTCTTTCTCCCCAAAACTTTTTTCAAGTTTTTTTTTGTAATTATTCAGGGAAAAAAGAGGATTTTTTAAATTTATTTTTTATTTATTTTTCCCTCTCAAAACACTCCCAGGAATTCCCAAATCCAGGGAAAAAAATTTTAAAAAAAAATACAATTTCACCCCAAATCCCCGCGGGCAAAAAAAAAAAATTCATTTTATCCCCAAAAATCTCCCGGCGGGACCCAGAAAATAATCTGGAAAATCGGGGGGAAAAAAAATCCCCTTGGAATTCCCGGAGCGCGACGGATTTTGGGTCCAAAATCTTCATTTTTTGGTCAATTATATATATATATATATATATATTTATTATTATTATTATTCCCAAATTTTCCCCTTTTAGGAGGAAAAATTCCCAGAAATCCTCGAGCGGGGCTGGAAAAACAACGGGAATTTTTTCGGGGAGGAAATTTTATTTTAAAATTGAATTTTTTAATGGGAAAAAGAGGAAAAAAAAGGGGAATTTTAGGGGGAAAAACTCGGGAAAAGGGATCCAGGCCGTGGGTTTATCTGAGAGCCGGGAATGGTGATAATTATTAAATAATTAATAAAAATATTTAAAAAGGGATTTAATTAATTACAAATAATAAGAATAAAGGTGTTAAAAATAATTAAAATTAATGAACATTTAAGGAATCGCCTTTTCCCGGGATTTTCGGCCGCTTTTTCCCAAGGAAAAAAAGAGGAAAAAGAGAGAATTAATTAATTACGGGAGGAATTAAAGGCGCCCAACAACACCTGGGGAAAAAAAATCCATTTATTTCTCTGGAAAATCCAATTTTTTTCCACGGAAAATCTCTTTTTTTTAATGGAAAAAACTCTTTTTAAATGGAAAATCCAAAATTTTTTCCATGGAAAATATATTTTTTTTCCTGGAAAATCTCTCTCTTTCTTTTTTTTTTTTTTTTTTTTTTTTTTTTTTTTTTTTTTTTTTTTTTTTTTTTCCGGGAAAATCCAAATTTTTTTTCATGGAAAATCTCTTTTTTTCGTGGAAAAATCCCTTTTTTCTCTTTTTTTTTCCAGGGACTAAACGGGAATTTTTGGGAATTCCAGCCCAAAAAAACCCCGCGCGGGTCCCGCAGGTTCATTAATTGAGGAATGATTAATTGGGGAACGATTAATTAATGAATAATTGATTAATTCCCGGCGATAATTAATTAATTAATCATTAATGAGCGGAGGGTCCCGGCCGGGAATTCCCGGAGTGGGACAGGGCCAGGCCCTGGTGGCCCTTGGGGACAGAGGGGTGGCCTCGGGCCTGGCCCTGGCCCTGTCCCCATGTCCCTGTGTCATTGTCCCTGCTGTCCCTGTCCCTGTCCTTGTCCTTGTCCCCGCCTGTCCCTGTCCTCGGGGGTGGCCTTGGCCTTGTCCTTGTGTCCTGTCCCTTCTCCCTGTCCCTGTGTCCCTGTCCTTGTCTCTGTCCTTGTCCTTGTCCCCGTGTCCCCGTGTCCTTATGTCCTTGTCTTTGTCCCTGTCCCTTTTCCCTGTCCTTGTCCCTGTCCCCTCTGTCTCTGTCCTTGGGGGTGGCCTTGGCCTTGTCCTTGTCCCATCCCTGTCCTTGGGAATGTCCCTGTCCCTGTCCCTGTCCCTGTCCGTATGTCCAGGCCCTGTGGGTGGCCCTGTCCTTGTCCCTGTCCCCTCCTGGCCCCATCCCCATCCCTGTCCTTGTGTCCCTGTCCCTGGGGGTGGCCTTGTCCTTGTCCCTGTCCCTTGGGGGTGGCCTTGTCCTTGTCCCTGTCCCTCCTTCATCCCTGTCCCCGTATCCCTGCCCCTCAGGTGTCCCTTGTGGGTCCCTCTGGGGGTCTCTTGTCCCTCTGGGATCCCCAGGGGTGTCCCTGTCCCTGATCTCTCCCGGTCCCTGTCCCTGTCCTGGTGTGGCCCTGCCGGTGTCCCTTGTGGGTCCCTGTGGGTGTCCCTGTCCCTGTCCCTGTCCCTGTCCCTGTCCCGGTCCCTGTCCCTGTCCCTGTCTCTCAGAAGCCCCTGGGGGTGTCCCTGTCACTCTTGGTCCCTGTCCCTGTCCCTTGGGTGTCCCTGTCCCCTGTCCCTTTTCCCTGTCCCCATCCCTGTCCCTTTTCCCTGTCCCCATCCCTGTCCCTTTTCCTTGTCCCTGTCACTTGGGTGTCCCTGTCCCCTGTCCCCTTCCCTGTCCCCTCCTGTCCCCATCCCCATCCCTGTCCTTTGTCCCCATCCCTGTCCCTTGGATGTCCCTTTCCCCTGTCCCTGTCCCTGTCCCCATCCCTGTCCCCTCCTGTCCCTGTCCGCTCCTGTCCCCATCCCTGTCCCCTTTCCCCTGTCCCCATCCCTGTCCTTGTCCCTGTCCCCGTCCCTGTCCCCTCCTGTCCCCATCCCTGTCCCATCCCTGTCCCCTCCTGTCCCCATCCCTGTCCCATCCCTGTCCTTTGTCCCCATCCCTGTCCCATCCCTGTCCCCTCCCATCCCTGTCTCCTCGGGAATTCCGGGTTTCCCGCACCGACGGGACTAAACCAGGAAAATCCCCCCGGGGTTGGAACGTTCCGGCCTCAGGGGGAGAAAAAATGAGAATTTTTTGGGAGAAAATCCCTGGAATGTTCCAGTTTCCCACGTCCGGCTCTGGATGGATTTTTTTGGGGGGAAAAAAGGGAATTTTTTGCCTCTGGGATCAATCCCGGCCCCAAACCGGGAGGAGGAAAAATTCCCAAAAAACCCCCAAACCAACAACGCTCCGGGAAATGAATAAACCCCGTTTATTCCACAACGTCCATTTAAATAACAAATTCCTTTTGAATTCCATTTAATAAGAAAACAAACTCAGTTTAAATCAAGAAATAAATTCGATTTAAATCAGAAAAGAACCTCGATTTAAATAAGGAAATAAATTCAGTTTAAGTAAGAAAATAAACTTGATTTAAATAAAAAAATAAAGGAAATTAAAATTAATTAAATTAAAATTAAATAAGATTATAAACCCGATTTAACTAAGAAACAAACCCGACTTATTAAAATAAAATTAATTCCATTTAAATGAGAAACAACCCCAATTTCAATAAAATTAACTCCGCTTAAATGAGAAAAATCTCGATTTAAATAAAATAAATTCAATTTAAATAAAAAAAATTTAAATACAGTTAACTCACTTTAAACAAAATCACACCCAATTTCAATAAAATTAATCCCATTTAAATAAGAAAAAAACCCCCATTTAAATAAAATAAATTCAATTTAAATAATAAAAAACCCGATTAAAATAAACTCAACTCGCTTTAAATGAAAAATGAGCCAAATTTCAATAAAACAAACTCGGTTTAAAGGGAATTTCCGGGGGGAAAAAAAAAAAAGATAAAAAGTGACCAAAAGGCGCCGGTTTGTTCCCGGTTTAACTTGGAATTGAACTTGGACTTCCCCGGGGGCCCCGCAGGAATTTCCTTTGTCTGGAATTTCGGCCGAGCCCAAAGGAGGGAAAATCCCGGGAAATTGGGGAAAATTATAAAAATTAGGGAGAAAAACGCCCCGAGAGGCGGCCCAGGAAAAATGGGGAAAAAAAATGGGATTTAAAAGGGAAAAAAATGGGATTAAAAGGGGAAAAATGGGAATTAAAAGGGGATAAAAAGGGGGAAAAAAAGGGGATTTAAAAGGAATAGAAAGGAGGGGAAAAAAGGGAATATAAAGGGGGGGAAAAGGAGGGGAGAAAAGGGAATTAAAAGGGAATTAAAAAGGGGGGGGGAAAGGAATTAAAAGGGAAAAACAAGGGAATTAAAAGGAGAAAAAGAGATTTAAAAGGGGGAAAAAAAGGGGGAAAACAAAGGGATTTAAAAGGGGAAAAAAGGGAATTAAAAGGGAAAAATGGGAATTAAAAGGGCAAAAAAGGGAAGGGGAAAGGGAATTTAAAGGGAAAAAAAGGGGAATTAAAAGAGGAAAAAAAGGGAATTAAGAGGGGGGAAAACAGGGAATTAAAAGGGGGAAATGGAGGAAAAAATGGGAATTTAAAGGGGAAAAAGGGAATAAAAAAGAGGAAAGGGAATAAAAAAGGGGGAAATGGTGGGAAAAGGGGAATAAAAAGGAGGGGAAAGGGGGGAAGAAGGGGAAAATATTAAAAAGGGAATAAAAGAGGGGGGAAGGAAAAAAGAGAATAAAAAGGGGAATAAAAAGGGAATAAAAAGTCATTTTTTTCTCCTCAAAAAAGCGGCTCCGGCGGGAAAACAGGAAGAAAATTCGGGAATTTGGGAATTGCTGGAAAAGCTCCTGAAATTCAGGTATTTTTCCCAATTTTCACCTTTAAATTGGGGAGAAAGAAATGGAATTAAGGGACGGGATTGGGGGGAAAAAAGGAGATTTTGGGGTTGGGATTTTCCTCTGGAGCTGCGGAGAAAAGCGGAATTTATTTGTTTCTATTTATAAATTAAAGATTTTTTTATTTATTCTCATTTAATCGGAGTTTATCTGGATAAAATTTATAAATCAATGTATTTTATATTTTTTTTCCTTCCTCCCCCAAAAAATATAAAAATAATGGAAAATCAATTTATTTCCTCATTAAATGTGGGATTTTTTTTTTTTCCAGGCGCTGGAGCCGATTTTTCCTTAAAATAAATAAATTCCAACCTCGGGGATTTTCCTTGGAATGGGAAGAGCCAAAAATTCCCAATTTTTTTTTCCCTTTCAGGAAGAATTTTTGGGTTTTGTTTTTTTTTTTTTTTTTTTTTTCCTTCCATTTCGGGACAAAAATCAAAAGGGAAAAAAGGGAAATAAAGAGAAAAAAAGGATTTCCAGGGAATTCTTGGGGAATAATTAAATTTTAAGATGAAAATTCCCTTTTTTTTTCCTTTGTTCCCATCCAGCCTTTTAAAATATTTATTATTAATAATAATTTTTTTTCTCTAAAGATAAAAACCCGCTTTTTTCCTCATAAAATTCCTTTTTTTTCCCCTAAAATTCCTTTTCCCGGGGTGGGAATTTCGGGCCTGGAAAATCCACGGTGGGATTTGAGTTTCCCCCGAGGGGCTCGGCCGCGATTTGGGGCAAAAAATCCCTTTTTTTGTCCCTTTTTCCCCCTTTTTTCCCCTTTTTTTGGCCGTTTCCTCTGGAAAATCTCCAGGGAATTTACCCAACCCCAAATCCCCGCCCGCCGCCGCCTCCACCTGCAAAAATTGGGGTAAAATTTGAATTTTTTATGTTTTTTTTTTAAGGAAAAAATGGGAATAAACGCCCGAAAAAAATAGGGGGGAAAGGAGAAAATTCATTGCAGAGAAAATATTGGGAAAAGAGCTGGAAACACAGGAGGATAATTTTTTTTTTATTTGGAAATAAATCTGATTTTTCTCTCTTTTTATATAGAAATAATAATTAAAAAAAAAACACCTCCAAGGAAATAATTTAAAAATCTGATTTTTTTAAAATTATTATTTTTTGTCTCCTTCAGGAAAATAAAGGGAGGAAAAAAACCGAATTCGGGAGAGGAAAAATCCGATTTTTTTTTTTTTTTTCCTGCTCGGTTGTTGTGGAAGGAGAAAAATCCATTAAAATAAAAATAAACCACAAAAAATCCTTTTCCAGGAGAAATCTGCGAGAAAAAAAAAGGGATTTTTCGCCTTTTTATTCCTCATTTTAAAGGATTTGAGGCTTTATCCCTTTTCATTCCAGGAATCCGCGGATTTTATCCCAGAAATGTCCCAAAAATCGGGAATTTTGGACCTTAAAAAGCCATTTTTAAGTGGAATTTTTAATGGAATTGAGGATTTTTCTCCCCAGAAGGTTTTTCCCTTTTGTTCAGCGCCCCGGGAATTCCCAAATGGGATTTTCCTCCTCCTTCACCTCCACAAAAATCAGATTTTTTTCCTCTTTTCCCTCCATTTCCCCCTTTCCTCTCATTTCCCCCCATTTTTCTTCTTTTTCTCTCTTTTTTCCCCATTTTATTTTGCCTTTCTCCCTTTTTTCCCCCTCCTTTTTTCCTCTTTTTTCTCCTTTTTCTTCCATTTTTATTTTCCTCTCATTTTCCTCTCATTTTTCTTTAATTTTTCTCCCTTTTTCCCCCTTTTCTCCCCTTCCCAACCCCGATTTTCCAGGATATTTCCCGGGAATATAAAGCAGGAACCTCCTGCATCCCAAAACCGCCCAAATTTGGCTTTAATTTAATTTTTAAATTTTTTTTGCCCTTTTTTTTTCTCTCCGGGGCCTTTTCCCGGTGTTTGTGGGTTTTTTTTCCCCGCTCCGTCCCAGGTTTTTCCCATAAATCAGGAATTTCTGTAACGCTCCATCCCGGACGTGCCGCCCCCGTGTTCTGCATCCCATAAAAATTAGAGGAAAAAAAATTAAATAAAAATAAAAATTAAAATTAAAAATAAAATTAAAAATAAAAATAAAATAAAATAATAAAAATAAAATATAAAATAAATAATTATAATAATAATTAAAAAACCCAAAATAAAATAAAATAAAATAAAATAAAATTAAAAATCAAAGCCGCGGGGTCGGGGCGCATTTGGATTTAATTTGGGAATTAAAATTATTTTTTTTTTTTCCCAATATGTGGAAAATCCTCGGGAAGGGCAAAAAGAAGGAAAATTCCCGGCTTTTGTTGGGATTTTTTAAAAATTGAAATTTTTTTTCTGTTGGTTTTTATCTCCTTTATCGGTTGATAATTTTTCCCCGTTTAATTCCATATTTTTCCCGTTTAATTCCATTTTCCCCCATTTCATCCCATCCGGGGACACTTTTCCCTTTTCACCCCAACCTTTTCCCGTTTTATTCTCTTTTATTCCCGTTTCATTCCTTTTTTTCTCCATTTCATCCCGTTTTTTAAATTTTATTCCCTTTTTTGCCCATTTCATCCCAATATTTCCCCATTTTATTCCCCTTTTTCCATTTAATTCCATTCTTTCCCTGTTTTATTCCTTTTTTTCCGTTTCATCCCATTCTTTTCCCATTTTATTCCCTTTTTTCCCCATTTCATTAATGTATTTCCCCATTTTATTCACATTTTCCTATTTAATTCCATTCTTTTCCCATTTCATTCCTTTTTTTACCCATTTTTGCCCATTTTATTCCCTTTATTCCATCATTCCCAAGCCTTTCATCCCAACCCCGGGAATTTTCCTTTTTCCCCCGAATCCCCAATTCCCTCCTCCCAGATTGATTATTTTTATTATTTTTTTCCCCTTTTCCATCATTTTTTCCCATCGGGAAGAGGCGAAAATCCCGGGAAAGATTCGGGGCCGATTTTTGGGGGGAATTTGGGCTTTTTTAGGGACACGGGGCGGGCTCTGAAATAAAAATCCTTTAAAAAAAATCACCTTTTTTCCCGTATTTTTCCCATTTTCCCCCCATTTTTTCCCCTTTTTTTCTCTATTTTTTTTCTCTATTTTTCCCATTTTCCCGTTTTTTCCCCATTTTTCCTGTTTTTTTCCCCCATTTTCATGGATTTTTTGGGCTCCCTCCCCTCCTCCATCCCCCCTGAGGTCCCGCTCCCAATTTTCCCTTTTTTTCTCCCAATTTATTCCCGTTTTTCCCGTTTTTCCATCAATTCTCCCCAAATTTCGCCCCCGCGGCTGAACCCGCCCAGATTTTGGGGTGGAAGGAGGGAAAATCCAGATTTTTTTGGGGGGGGGAAAAAACCCCAAATCTTTAAAAGTAATTTAAATTTTTTTTTAGAAATTGTATTTAAAAGGTAAATATGATTTTAAAAGGTTTTTTTTAAGAATTAAAAATATAAGGAAGAATCATGACAAAAATAATTTTAAAAAGGAAAAAAAAATGGAAAAATAATGAGAAGCTATTTTAAAATAATAATGAAAAATAGTGGGAAAAAAATTTGAATTATGAAAAACAGTGAAAAATAATTTAAAAATATATTTAAGTAATTAAAAGTAAATTTAAAAAGACTAAAAATACTTTTAAATATTTTTAAACAATGAAAAATAATGAAAAATAACCTAAAAATTATTAAAAATTATTTGAAAAAATTAAAAAGACTTTGTAAAAAAATCAAAAATAATTACTAACACCGGGGGGGGTTTTGAGGCTTTTTACCCCCCCCCCCCCCTCTGGGCGGGGGCTCCACATTTCTCTTTAAAATTCCAGAAAAACCTGGAATTTTTTTTGGGGGGGGTCCACAATGGGCGTGTCCCCATCTCTCCTTCTGACCAATCAGCATCTCTCCCTCACCCCGAGTGGGCGTGTCCATCTTTTTCTCTGACCAATCCCCTCCCTCCTTTACCCCGAGTGGGCGTGTCCTCGCCTTGTAGTAAAAGGGGCGTGTCCTCCCTATTTCTCAATGGGGCTGTCTCCGTGCGCATGCGCACTGCGCACAGCGCTGCCGTCGGTGGGTGGTTGGGGGGGGGCCCGGGCGCTGCCCCCGCCGGCGGCACCGGGAGGAGCGGGAGGAGCGGCGGGCACGGCGAGCCTGGGGCCGGCACTGCCCCAGCGGGGCCGCCACTGCTCCGCCACGGCCGGGAGGAGCGGCAGGAGGAGGAGGAGGAGGAGGAGGAGGAGGAGGCAGCGCGGGATGACATGACGGCGCCGCTCGGGCTCCCCCCGCGCTGGCCCGAGAGAGCCCCGCGCATGGAGAGCCTGGGGGGGCACTGCCGGGACTCCCTCGGGGGGCACTGCCGGGACTCACTGGGGTCTCACTGCCGGGACTCCCTCGGGGGACACTGCCGGGACACCTTGGGGACACACTGCCGGGACTCATTGGGGTCCCACTGCCGGGACTCCCTGGGGTCCCACTGCCGGGACTCCCTGGGGTCCCACTGCCGGGAGATGCTGCCCCACGCCGCCCCCGCGGGCACAGCCGCGGCCCCCCCTGCGGACGGAGCGGCCCCGGCGGCGTTCCCGGATCTGCCCGGCCCGGAGCCCCCCCGGCAGTGCCCCTCGGGCTCGCTGGGCTACGGCTACCCCGCCTTCGGGCCGGGCTATTACGGCTGCCGCCTGAACCTGCAGCAGAAACCCTGCGGCGGGTTCCACGCGGAGAAATTCAGCGAGCCCGGCGTTCCCCTGGCCGCCGAGGAGCTGCCGGCCCGGGCTAAAGAATTCGCCTTTTACCCCGGCTTCGCGGGCTCGTACCAGGCCGTGCCCGGCTACCTGGACGTGTCGGTGGTGGGGGCGCTGGGGGCGCACCCCGAGCCCCGGCCCGAGGCGCTGCTGCCCGTGGAAGGCGGGGGGTACCAGCCCTGGGCGCTGCCCCACAACGCCTGGGACGGGCAGCTCTACTGCCCCAAGGAGCAGCCCCAGGCCGCGCACCTCTGGAAATCGCCTTTCCCAGGTATTTACAGGGATTTGGGGGGGTTTGGGGTTGGGGTTGGAGGGGGTTTGGGGTGTTCAGGTGAGGGTTTGGGGGTTGGGGCTGGGATGGAAGGGTTGAGGTTCTCGTCCTGTTGTGGTTTCCCGCGGTGAGAGCGGATTTGGCTGGACAGGGTTTGTTCCCCCGGGTGGGTTTATCCCGAATATTGCGTTTATTCCGTTTGTTCCATCTGTCCAATCTACCCCACACTTCTCGTGTGTTCCATGTATTCCATGTATTCCATTTACTCCATTTACTCCATGTATTCCATATACTCCATATATTCCATGTATTCCGTATATTCCATGTATTCCATGTATTCCATGTATTCCATATATCAGGGTCGATTCTGTCTGTCCCACCTGTCCCAATTATCCCAATTATCCCACCTATCCCAATTTTCCCATCATCAATTCCACATTTCTCGTATATTCCATCAATTCCACATTTCCCATCTATTCCATCTATTCCTCATTCCCCATCTATTCCTCATTTCCCATATATCCCACCTTTTCTTCATTTCCCGTATATCCCATCATCTATTCCTCATTTCCCACCTAATCTTTATTTCCCATCTATTCCGTCTATTCCTCATTTCCCACCTATTCCTCATGTCCCATATATCCCATCATCTATCCCACATTTCCCGTCTATTCCCCATTTCCCATCTATTCCCCATTTCCCATCAATTCCATTTATTCCTCATTTATTTCCCCGTTTATTTCCCCTCGGTTCCCGGCCCCCGGCGGTGTCCCGTGTATCCGGATGTGTCCCATCCATCCCCTATATCCGGATTTATTTATCCCATACACTCAGTGCAATTATCCCAATCCATTCCCGCGTGTCCGGGTCTATTCCCCACACCTGGAATGTCCATCTCTCTATTCCCTGTATCCCAACCCCACAGATCTGGGGAAATGTGTGCTTTAAATCCTATTTATCCCCTCTGTCCTGTGTGTTCTGTACATTCCATGTCTCCAGAGATGTTTATTCCGGATATCCGGATTTATCCCATATATCCCATTTATTCCATATATCCCATATATATCACATATATTTTACATTTATTCCATATATCCGGATATATCCCATATATATCTTATATATATTACAATTATTCCATATATAAATTATTCCATATATTATTCCTTATATAAATTCCATATATTCCCATACATTCTACATATATTCCATATTTCCGGAACATACCACATTTATTCCATCTATCCCATAGATCTACATGGATTTATTCCATCTATCCCATAGATCCGGATGGATTTATTCCATCTATCCCATCTAGGATACGTTCCATGTATATCCCATAGATCCGGATGTGTTTATTCCATAAATTCCATATATCCAGGTATATTAATTCCATCTGTCTTATATATCCATATATATTTATTCCATGTATTCTCTGTATCCCATATATCCGGGTATACTAATTCCATATATCCTATATCTCCATATATATATTTATTCCATGTATATTCCGTCTATCCCATATATCCAGGTATATTAATTCCATATATCCGGGTATATTTATTCCATATATTCCATATATCCAGGTATATTCCATGTACATTCCATGTATCCCATATATCCAGAGACACTTATTCCATATATCCGGGTATATTCATCCAATAAATCCGGCTACATTTATTCAATGTATCCCCGTATATTTATTCCATTTGTTCCATATATCCGGATATATTTATTCCATAAATCCCCATACATTTCTTCCATGTATCCCCATCTCTGTGGGTCCATTTATTCCGTATATCTGGCTATATTTATTCCATATATCCCAGTATATTTATTCCATTTATTCCATATATCCGGATACGTTTACTCTATAAATCCCCATATATTTATTCGTGTATCCCCATCTCTGTGGGTCCATTTATTCCATATATCCGGCCACATTCACTCCATAAATCCTCCTATATTTATTCCATGTATTCCCATCTCTGTGGGTACATTTATTCCATATATCCTGATATATTTATTCCATATATTCCCATCTCTCCAGGTACATTTTTTTTCCATATATCCGGGTACATTTATCCCATTTATTCCCTATATCCGGCCCCATTCACCCCACAACCCCCATACATTTACTCCATGTATCCCCATCTCTCCAGGTCCATTTATTCCATATATCCTGGTATATTTATTCCGTGTTTTCCCATGCCTGTGGGTCCATTTATTCCATATATCCAGGTATATTTATTCCATATATCTGGGTATATTTATTCCATTTATTCCATATATCCGGGTATATTTATTCCATATATCCGGGTCCATTTATTCCATTTATTCCCTATATCCGGCCCCATTTCCCCTACAAACCCCCCTCCATTTCTCCCCTCTCCCCACCTCTCTCCATCCCCATTATCCCCCCTGTCCCCCCATCTCTGGGCCGGTTTTATCGGGTCTATTCCGCACAGCCCGGGCTCTCCAGGAGCGATAATTCCGTGTTTTCGGAGTGTCCCGGTGCCCGTGCGGGGCCGCGTGAGCTCCGGGCTGGGTAATTAGAGGGAAGCGGCTCAGGAATGCTCGGGAGGGAGCGGGCACGGGCACGTCCTGCGGGCGCGGCCGGGCCCTGCATTGTGGGGCTTATTCCTGGAGAAATCCCCGCTCCACAGCCGGGATAACTCCCTCAGTCTGGGTTTTTATTCCTGGAGAAATCCCCGCTCCAGAGCCGGGAGAATTCAATAATTCTGCCTTTTTATTCCTGGAGAAATCCCCGCTCCAGAGCCGGGAGAATTCAATAATTCTGGGCTTTTATTCCTGGAGAAATCCGCGTTCAAATCCTGCCCTTGTCCCTGCAGAAATCCCCGCTCCAGACCCGGGAGAATTCAATAATTCTGGGTTTTATTCCTGGAGAAATCTCTGGTTCCAAACCCGGGATAATTCAATAATTCTGGGCTTTATTCCTGGAGAAATCCCCGCTCCAGACCCGGGATAATTCAATATTTCTGGGCTTTATTCCTGGAGAAATCCCCGCTCCAGACCCGGGATAATTCCCTCATTCTGGGCTTTATTCCTGGAGTGAACCCCCGTTCAGATCCTGCAGAGATCCCAGCTCCAGTCCCGGGATAATGCTGTAATTCTGGGCTTTATTCCTGGAGAAATCCCCGTTCAGATCCTGTCCTGGTCCCTGCAGAAATTCCCACTCCAAACCCGGCATAATTCAATATTTCTGGGCTTTATTCCTGGAGAAATCCCCATTCAAATCCCGAGAGATCTCCCTGCTCCAGACCTGGGATAATTCCCTCATTCTGGGTTTTATTCCTGGAGAAATCCCCATTCAAATCCTGCCCTGGTCCCTGGAGAAATCCCCGGCTCCAAACCCAGGTTTAATTCCATCATTCTGCCCATTTCTCCTGCAGAAATTCCTGCTCCAAACCCGGGATAATTCCATATTTCTGCCCTTTTTCTCCTGGAGCCATCCTCGATTCAAACCCTGCACTTTTCTCCCGGATCCAAAATCTCGCGTTCTTTCCCACATCCTGCTCTTTTCCCTGGAACAATCCCAGATCCCAAACCCCTCATTCATCCCCGAATAAACCTGCCCTTTTCTCCTGCAGCAATCCCGGCCCCAAACCCGGGATAATCCCATCATTTTACCCCTTTTCTCCTGCAGAAATCCCAGATCCAGAATCCCGCGTTCATTCCCCAAATCCCGCCCTTTCTCCTGAAGAAATCCCCGACCCAAAACCCCACTTTAATTCCCGAATTTTCCCTTTTTTTCCTGCAAAAATCCCCAATCCCAAACCCTCATTTATCCCCAAATCCTTCCCTTTTCTCCGGCCCCAAAATTCCGCTTTAATTCCCGAATTTTGCTTTTTTTTTTTCCTGGAAAAATCCCCAATCCCAACCCCTCATCCATCCCCAAATCCTTCCCTTTTCTCCGGCCCCAAAATTCCGCTTTATTTCCCCAATTTTTCCCTTTTTTTTCCTCCCTCACCTCGGGACTCGCTCCGCTCTCCCTCCCTGCCCGCCAAAATAAAATAAAATTAAGAAAAAAAAATGGAAATAATTCCCCAAAAATGAGCCAGGAACGGCCGGGGATCAGCTCAATGAGCCCAACCCGCTCCCAATTAACGCAATTAATGGCAAAGGTGTCAAATGACAATCGGGGGGGGACAGAGGGAAGGAGGGAAAAGGGGTGGGAAAAGGCCCCAAAATTCCCCTTTTGGAGCAGCCGAGAAACCGCAAAATCCCCGGAGCGGCCGCGGAAAAAACAACAAATAAATTGGATTTTTTTTTAATGGGTCGGAGTGGGGAGAAGGGAAAGGGTCGCGTTAGTTTGGGGAGGATCCATCCCTTTCTTTCCCCCTTTATTATTGTTTATTTTCTCCCTTTATTGTTGTTTTCCTCCTCTATTATTAGTTATTTTCCCCCCTTTATTTCCCCCCTTTATTTCCCCCCTTTATTTCCCCCCTTTATTCTCAATTTTTCCCCAATTTCCCCCAATTTTTCCCCAAATTTTCCCTTTTCCCCCCAATTTTTTCCCTTTTCCCCCCCAATTTCTTTTCCATTTTTTTCCCAAATGTATTCCCTCTTTATTCCCAATTTATTGCCCCCTTTTCTCCCCTTATTCCCCATTTATGAGGAGCAAAATTCAGCTTTTTCTGGGAAGTTTTAGGAATTTGGCCTCGGCGCGTTTGGGTTTTGTTTATTTATTTATTTATTTTAAATTTTATTTTTTGGGGGAACCTTTTCCACTCTGTGACCCCAAAAAGCAGCTCCTGCCCCCCCAAACCTGCCCCAATTAACACCTGGGCCCTAATTACGCCCCCCCAAAAAACCCCCAAAATTCCCGGGGGGGTCCCCAAATCCCCTCCCGACCCCAATCCCGGAGCGCCCCAAAAAACTGCAGAAAAAGGGGGAAAAAATAATAAAAAAAATTGAATTATTTTGCTCCTTCCGAGGGGATTTTTTGGTGCCGCTCAACGCTGATTTTTCTGCCGCGGGAAAATTAAAAAAAAAAAAGGGATGGGAGGAGGGAAAAAAAAAGGGGAAAAACTGGAAATATCGCCCAAAAAAATGGGAGTTTGAGGCGTCTCTGCGTGAGGCTTTTGAGGGCGGCGGCGGCTCCTTCATTCCCCGCCAAGGAAAACAGGGAATTATCGCGGGTGTGTTTTATTCCCATTATTATTATTCCCATTATCCGGGGCATCATCAGCCATTAGCGCCTTCCCAGGCCTTTTCCTCCTTTTTATTTATTTTTTTTTTCCTCATTTTTTTCCCTCTTTTTTTTTCCCCCCCAATTTTTCCCCCCAATTTTTCCCCCCCAATTTTTTCCCCCAATTTCCCCCCCCCTTTTATTCCGCCCCTTTTATTCCGCCTCTTTTATTCCGCCTCTTTTATTTCCCCCCTTTTTCCCCCCATTTCCTCCCCTTTTTTCTCTTCTTTTTCCCCCTCTTTTTTTCCACCTTTCCCCTTTTTTTCCTCCCCCTTTCCCCCCTTTTTTTTATTCCCCCCTCTTTTTTCCCCCTCATTTTTTTTTCTCTTTTTTTTTACCCTCATTTTCCCCTTCTTTTTTCTCCACCTTTCCCCCCTTTCTCTCCTTTTATCCCTCTCCCCTTCTCGTTTCCATCGTTTTTCCCCCCATTTCTGGGATTTTTCCCCCCTTTTTTCCCCTTCAGCCTCTTCCCCCTCTCTTTTATCACCCTTTTTCCCCCATTTTACCCCAGATTTCCTTCCCCAACCCCACCGAATATTCCATTTCCCCTCTCCCGGTTCCATTTCACCATTTCCCGATTTTTATCCATTTTTGTCCATTTCACTCCGCTCGGACCTTGACCCGCTTTCTTCCCTTTATTTCCATTTTTTTATCCATTTTTCCTCCCTCTAACCCCATTTCCCCCCTCTCTAACCCCATATTTTCTCACTCTGACCCATTTTCACCCTCTCCAACCCCATTTTTTCTGACTCAAACCCCATTTTTTCTCACTGTAACTCATTTCTCCCCGTTCTAACTCCATTTTTTTCTCCCTCTACCTCATTTTTACCTGTTCTAACTCCATTTTTCCTCACTTTAACCCATTTCACCTGTTCTAACCCCATTTTCTCTCACTCCAATCCACATTCTCCCCTCTGTAACCCCATTTCCCTCTCTCTAACCCATTTTTTTCCTGTTCTAACCCCATTTTCAACCCCATTTTCTCTGACTTTTACCCATTTTCCCCCGTTCTAACCCCATTTTCCTCCCTCCAGACTGTTCCCTTTATCTCCCGTTCTGCCGGGGCCGTTCTGCGCATTTCTCCCTCTCTAATCCTATTTTTTTTCCTCACTTTTACCCATTTTTACCTGTTCTAACCCCATTTTCTCCCATTCCAACCCCATTATTTCCCACCTTTACCCGTTTTCCCGCATTCTGACCTCACTTTCCCCCGTCCAATCCCCTTTTCCCTCCCTAACCCCATTTTTACCTGCTCTAACCCCATTTTTACCTTCTGTAGTCCCATTTTCTCTCACTTTACCCCATTTTTACCTGTTCTAACCCCATTTTTACCCCCTGTGACCCCATTTTTACCTGCTGAAACCCCGTTTTCTCTCACTCAAACCCCATTATTTCTCACTTTTACCCATTTTCACCCCCTCTAACCCCATTTTTACCCCCTCTAACCCGTTTCCCCCTCTCTAACCCCATTTTTACCTGTTCTAACACCATTTTTTCTCACTCTACTCCATGTCTCTCACTCCAGCTGCAACCTCACCTGCAGCAACCCCATTCCCCTCATTCTAACCCCATTTTCTCTCACTCTAACCCCATTTTTACCTCCTTTAACCCTAATATTTCCCATTATTTCCCATTTTTATCAAATTTAACCCCTTTTCTTCCATCCCCAGACGTGGTCCCCCTGCCCCCCGAGCCCAGCCCGTTCCGGCGGGGCCGCAAGAAGCGCGTCCCTGCATTTATTCCCACTTTAACCCCATTTTTACCCCCTTTAACCCCCTTTAACTCCCTTTAACCCCATTTTTACTCATTTTCCCCCATTCTAACCCCATTTTTCTCTTGTCCCAGACGTTGTCCCTTTACCCCCCGAGCCCAGCCCGTCCCGGCGGGGCCGCAAGAAGCGCTTTGTGTACATTTATTCTCACTCTGACCCCCTTTAACCCCATTATTTCCCATTATTCCCCATTATTTCCCATTTTCCCCTATTCTAACCCATTTTTCTGTGTTCCCCAGACGTTGTCCCCCTGCCCCCCGAGCCCAGCCCGTTCCGGCGGGGCCGCAAGAAGCGCGTCCCGTACTCGAAGGCGCAGCTGAAGGAGCTGGAGCGGGAGTTCGCGGCCTCGCGCTTCATCACGAAGGAAAAGCGGCGCCGAATCTCCGCGGCCACGGCCCTGAGCGAGCGCCAGGTCACCATCTGGTTCCAGAACAGACGGGTCAAGGAGAAAAAGGTGGTCACCAAAGGGAAGGCAGGACAGATAAATAACGGCTGAGGGACGGGAGAGGGGGAAGAGCAAAAAAAAAGCGAAAAAAAAGGTGAAAAAATGAAAAAAATATGAAAAAAAAAGCGAAAAATTAAAGAAAAAATCGAAAAATTTGGAAAAAAAAGTGAAAAAAAAGTGAGAGAATAAGTGGTGAACAAAGCCTGGATATCGGAAGCCCCCCTGAGGAGAGGGAGAAGGAGAAAAGGAAAAAAAAAAAAAAAAAAGAAAAAAATGGAATAAATACCAAAAATACCCCCAAAAAATGGAATAAATGCGAAAAAAGTGAATAAAAGTGGTCACCAAAGGGAAAGCAGGACTGGTGAATAACGGCTGAGAGAGGGGAGAGGGGGAAGAGCAAAAAAAAAAGCGAAAAAAAAGGTGAAAAAATGAAAAAAATATGAAAAAAATACGAAAAAATGGGAAAAAAAAACCCCGAAAAAAACCCGAAAAAAATTGGAATAAATGGAATATAAAAGTGGTGAGCAAAGGCTGGACACCTGAACCGCGCCTGAGGAGGGAGGATACCCGAAAAAGAAAAAAAAAAAGTGAAGAAATGGGAAAAAATACAAAAAAATACCAAAAAAATTGAATAAATGGGAAAAAATACCCCCCCAAAAATGGAATAAATGCGAAAAAAATGAATAAAAGTGGTGAGCAAAGGCCAGACACCTGAGCGCCGTGTGAGAGAGGGGAGAAGGGGAAAAGGAAAAAAAAAAAAAAAGGGGAAAAATAGGAAAAATACGGAAAAAATAGGAAAAAATGGGAAAAAAAAGAAAAAAAAAAAGGAAAAAAAAGTGAAAAATAGGAAAAAAAAAGAAAAAATGGGAAAAAAAAACCACGAAAAAATACTAAAAAAAAACCCTGAAAAAATGGAAAAACAAGTGGTGAGCAAAGAGAAGGCCCGACACCTGAACCCGCCTGATGGAGAGGGATGAGAGGAAAAGGAAAAAAAAGGAAAAATAGAGAAAAATATTAAAAAATGGGGAAAAAATTGCATAAAAACCGGAAAAAAATCTGAAAAAAGGTGTTTAAAAAAAAAAAAAAAGGGGGAAAAAAGCAGCAGCAAAAAAGGCAAAAAAAAAAAAAGGCAGGAAAAAAGCGCAAAAAACCCACAAAACCCCAGAAAAAAGAAGCAAAAAACACCGAAAAAAAAAAAAAAAAAAAAAAGAAGAAAAAAGAAGAAAAAAAAAAAAGGAGAAAAAAGGCCGAAGAAAGGCCAAAAAAAAAAAAGGGAAAAAAATTTAAAAAGTCAGAAAAAAAGGCCAAAAAAAAAGCAGAAAAAAAAGACAAAAAAAGGGAAAAAAAAAAAAACCCAGAAAAAGAGAAAACCAGAAACAGTAAAATCCAATATTTCAGTATTTTTTCCTCTCAGCGCTGGGACATTGCAGAGGAATTATTGATTTATTTAAAGAGAATTATCCTTAAAAAAATAAAAAAAATACACAAAACATTCCGACCCTTTTCCCCCCTCACTCCAAAAAACCAGCGCGGATTTGAGGTGAAAATTGAGAAATTAAATTAAATTAAATTCGATTTTTCTCCTCCTGAAGTTCGGACGCTGCTGAATTTATTTAAAGAGAATTTTTTTCCTTTAATAAAAATAATTCAAAATATGGAAAATTCCGACCCTGAAAAACCGTCGAGATTCCAACGTGGATTTAAAGATTTTTTTTTATTTTATTTTAATCTTCAGGATTTTGGGATTTTTTTTTTTTTTTTTTTTTTTTTTTTTTGGTGGACGTTTCGCAGAGGAAGAAAAAAAAGGAATAAAAAAAATAAAATAAAATAAAAACTGGATTTTATTGAGCGCGACGAGAAGAGGAAGAAAAAAAAAAATCCGGATTTTTCTCCCTTTTTTTTTTTCTTGGAACTTTCTTGGACTTTTCCTCGAGGTGGAAAAATAAATAAAAAAGATAGAAAAAAAACCCAAAAAAACCCCAAAATAAACCCAAAAAAAGCCTCGGGCGGAGGCGGCTCCGATTTATTTTATTTTATTTTGGTTTTCCCCCGTTTTTTATTTAAAAAAGTGGGAAAAAAATCGGGAAATAAAGAAAATAAAATTCGCTTTTCGGGGGAGGAGCCGCTGCCAAAAAAGGGGGGTTTAAATTTTATTTTTGGGGCGATTTTTGGGGGGAAAAAATCGGATTTTTCTGCCGGATTTTGGGGGGAATTTCGGGGTTTTTTTTGTGTATAAAAAATGCGATTTTTTTGGGGGGGATTTGGGGTTTATTTTTGTTGATTATTTTGAATTTTAATTTTAATTTTAGTTTTATTTTATTGGTGTCTCGTGGTGTTCGCCTTGTACCCGTTTCCTTGGAAAATAAATCGCTTTTTTTTTTAATAATTATTATTTTTATTATTTTTTATTTTTTCACTCCCCGTTGTTGTTTTGGCCCCTGAGGACAAAAACAATCAAAAAAAAATAACAAAATAATTGTAATTATTTCTCTTTGTGCGACTTTTCCAGGGGGGAAATGGGGAAAAAGGGGAAAAATTGGGGGAAAAATTGGGGGAAAAAGAGGGAAAATGGGAAAGGGAGAAAATAAATGTGAGAAGGGCCTTAAAATTGGATTATTTATTGAATTTGGGGGTGTTTTTTTAATTTTTATTGAATAGTTTTATTTTAATTTTCATTTAATATATTTAATTTATATTTTCATTGAATTATTTATTTTTTCATTGAGTATATTTATTTTTATTGAATATATTTTAATTTTTTTCGTCGAATAGTTTTAATGTTCATTGAATATATTTGATTTAATTTTAATGGAATATATTTAATTTAATTTTTTCTCGAATATATTTAATTTAATTTCCATTGAATAGATTTAATTTTCGCCGCATAAATTCTATTTATTCGGGGTTTATTGAACATGTTTTTATTTTATTTCATTTTCATTCCGCCCGTTTTTATTTCCCCGTCTGGTTTTTTATTGCATTTTTTAATTGAATCTTTTCCTACTGAAGATCTTTAATTCAATTTCTCTCTTTTAATTCAATTTATTTGTGTTTCCCTCCCGAATATTTTGATTTATTAGACACAAATATGCTTTTAATTCATGTTTTTGTTTCATATATTTTTAATTTCATTTCACTTTCTCTTAATTTAAATTTTATTTATTTATTTTCCTTCTCTCTCTTTATTTTTCCCTCTTTAAATCCGCCCGAGTGGAGGAAAAAAGGGCCCAAAAAATGGATTTAAAATCCCGATTTTTGCGGTTTGAATTTCCCAAAGGGCAGAAAAATCCCGGGGAGGGAAATGGGGCAAAAAATGGGAATTTTGGGGGCTCAAAAACGCTCCTGAGGGGGAAAAATATTCAATTTAAAACCGGTTTAAGCTCTGATTATTACAGGTTAAATCTCTATTTATGACAGGTTTAATATTTATTTATTAAAGAATTAATAGAGGACTAATATTTATTTATTACAGAATTAATAAGGGTTTAATATTTATTTATTACAGAATTAATAGAGGACTAATATTTATTTATTACAGAATTAATAGGGGTTTAATATTTATTTATTACAGAATTAATAGAGGACTAATATTTATTTATTACAGAATTAATAGGGGTTTAATATTTATTTATTACAGAATTAATAGAGGATTAATATTCATTTATTACAGGTTTAATACAGGTTTAATATCTGTTTGTTCCTGATTTAATACAGGTTTAATAATTATTTATTTCAGAATTAATACAGGTTTGATATTTATTTATTTATTAAAGATTTAATACAGGTTTAATATATTTTTATTTCAGGCTTAACATAGATTTAATATTTATTTATTTCAGATTTAATAGAGGCTTTATATTTATTTATTACAGGATTACTGCAGGTTTGAGATCTATTTAATATTTATTTAATATCTATTCAATATTTATTTAATATTTATTTATTTAATATTCATTTCTCTATTTCTTCCAGGCTCATGGATATAACCCCAAATATTCCCTTTTTCTTTAGGATTTCAGGGCGGAAAATTCAAAATTTTCCCAGATTTTGGGGCTTGGGAGGGAATTTCAACAATAATTTCAATAATAATTTCAATAATAATTTCAATAATAATTTCAATAATAATTTCAATAATTCAGGGTTTGGAGTTTTATTTTTGGGATTTTTCCCATTTAAATCCCTCCCAAAATGGAAATTTCCATCAGGATTTGGAGAAATATTTGGGATAAACAGGGAAATTTATGGGAAAAGGAGGGAAATTTGTTAATTGTGTAAATAGAGGGTGAAAATATTTAATTTTATTGAGGGTTTTTTCAAGGCAAAGGGGAGAAATCCCCAAAATCGACCTGAAAATCCCCAAAAATCAACCCCAAAAATCAACCCAGAAATGTCTCCTAAAAAACCCCGAAAATCCCCAAAATCGACCCAAAATAAACTCAAATAATCCCCAAAATAAACCTCGAATAAACCTTGAAATCCCCAAAATGAACCCAAATCATCCCCAAATTTCAAATGAACCCAAATAAATCCCGAATGATCCCAAAGTCAACCCCGAAATCCCCAAATCAACCAAAACAATCCAAAAAATCGACCCAAATAATCCAAAAATCCACCCAAATATCCCCCAATAAACCCGAATAATCCAAAAATCGACCCCAAAACCCCCAAATCAACCCCGAAAAACCCAAATAATCCCCAAATAAACCCAAATGATCCAAAATCAACCCCTGAACACCCCAAATAATTCAAAAATCAAACCCTCAAATCCCCAAATAATCCAAAAATCAACCCCAAAATCCCCAAAAAACCCAAAAAACCCCAAAATCAACCCCCAAAACCTCCAAGTAATCCCAAAATAAACAAAAATAATCCAAAACTCAGCTCCAAAATCCTCAAATAAACCCAAATAAACCCAAAATAATCCCAAAATCAACCCTCAAATCCCCAAATAATCCAAAAATCAACCCCAAAACCCCCCCAAAACCCCAAAATCAACCCCCAAAACCTCCAAATAATCCCAAAATAAACCCAAATAATCAAAAATCAGCCCCAAAATCCTCAAATAAACCCAAATAAACCCAATATAAACCCAAAATGAACCCAAATATCTTAAAATAAATCCAAAATAAACCCCAAATCAGCCCCAAAATCTCCCCAAATGACCCTTTGGGGATTTTTTTTTCCTTCCAGAATTTCCCGGGGATCCCAAAATTTCTTTTCCTGCCCCAAAAATTCCCTCCCGGTGGATTTTTTTTAACCCAAATCCCCTTTTTCGCCCCTTTTCCCCTTTTTTTTGGTAAAAAAATTAAAATTTTGGGTTTTTTTGGGGTTTCTCCCAAATTTTTTGGGACGGGAATTCCTGGGGGGAAAAAGAAATTCCCGGAAAAATTTGGGATTTTTGGGGATTTTCGGGAAAAAGGCTCCGAATCCTAAAAAAAAAAATTAAATTTAAAAGAGAATTTTTTAAATCCCAAATCTCGGCTGGAATTTCCCAGGTTTGGGGGCAGAAAAAAACCGAGAAATTCACATAAAAATTAATTTAAAATTGGGAGAAAAGCGAATTCTGGGGAAATCTGGGATTTGGGATGAAAAATTCTGGATTTTCTGAAATGGAGCCGCGATTTCCCCCAAAATTTGGGTCATTTTGGGTCATTTTTGGTCATTTTCGGGTTAATTTTGGTCGCTTTTGTCCCATTTTTTTGGTCAGTTCTGGGTCCATTTTTTGGTCATTTTGGGGTTAATTTTTTGGGCACTTTTGGGTTAATTTTTGTCCCTTTTCGGTTCAGTTTTGGGCACTTTGGGCTGAAATTTTGGTCATTTTTGGGTTATTTTTTGGTCATTTTTGGGTCAATTGTTGGTAATTTTTGGGTTAATTTTTTTTTTTTTTACATTTTTGGGTTATTTTTGGTGAACTTTGATTTAATTTTTTGGTCATTTTTGGGCACTTTTGGGTTAATTTTTTAACGATTCTGTTTTAATTTTCAATCAGATCTGATCAAATTAAATTTTGGTCACTTTTGGGTTAATTTTGGGTCAGTTTTGGGTTAATTTTTGGTCATTTTGGGCCATTTCTGGGTCATTTTTTTGTCACTTTTTAATTTTTCCACCTTTTCCTCCCTGAGCGCTCCCAAAAATCGTGGAAAAAAAAACCAAAAAAGGAGAAAAATCGAGAATTTATCAATTTATTCTCTATTTATTTGGGTTTTTTGGTTATTTTGGGTGGTAATTTTTCATAAAATCGCGGAATTCCTGCCCGAATTTCCCCAAAATATTTGGATTTTTCCCCATTTTCAGCTCCAGGAATTTCCTGGGATTTCCACTCGGAATTTCTGGATTCGGCTTTTCCCAGAAACCCCAAAAAATCCCAATTTTTCCCTCCCAAATCCACGAATTTTTTCCTCCTCCTTTTCACCCCAGCGAGGATTAAATAATAATAGTAATTTAAAGCGGGAAAAATCGAAATAATCCAGATAAAATTCTTAAAATTCCATTTTTTCAAGGGGCAAAAATGTGAAATTTTCAGGGTCGTGACAACGGCTGGAGGGAAAAAAAATGGATTAAAATGGATTAAAATGGGTCAAAATAATGAATTGAAGTGGGTTTAAATGGATTTAATTGGATTTAAATTGATAAAATTGGATTCAAATGGATTTAAACGAATTTAAAGGAGTTAAAATGGATTTAAGTGAATTCGAATCGATAAAAATGGATTTAAATGGGTTAAAAAAGGAATTGAAGCGGATTTAAATGGATTTAAAATGGATTTTAATGGATTTGAATCGATAAAAATTGAGTTAAATTAATTTCAATGGGTTAAATTGGATTTTAATGAATTTAAAGTGATAAAAAATTGGATTTAAATTAATTTAAAGGGGTAAAATTAATTAAAATTGTCGGAAAACGGGGTAGAAAAATTGAATTTAACCCGAGTTTGACGTGGAGGATTTTGGGGCCAAATCGAGGAATTTCGGGTCCGGGGGAGGTTTGGTGGTGACGTCACAGGGCGGTGACGTCACAGGCGGTTACCCTTGACCTTGACATCACCGGGGGGCGGGGCCGGGTCTGGGCCGGGATTAACCCGGGTTAATTCGGGTTTTATTCGGGTTTTTTCGGGTTTATTCGGGTTTAATTCGGGTTTGGGGCAGAAAATCCCGCCCGGAATTCCCGGATTGGCTTTTCCCGCCCTTTGTTCCATTTTCCCGGGATTTTTGATCCTTTTTTCTTTTTTTTTTCTTTCTTTGTTTACTTTGATTTTAATTAATTTTCTCTTCTTTTGTCCTTCTTTTTCGGCTTTTTCCCCCCTCCCTTTTTTCCCCTATTTTTTCTTTCTTTTTTTTTTCCTTTTTTCCTTTTTTTTTTTTTTGTCCCGCCTATTTATATCTAATTTTTTTCTTTTTTCTTTTTTTTTTTATTCTTTTTTCCCCATTTTTCCCTCCATTTCCTCCCCTTTGTCTCCCATTTTCCCCCTTCAATTTCCTCCCTTTTCTCGGCCTTTCCCTTTTTATTTTTCCCAAACTTTTCTTCCTCCTTTCAATTCATTTTCTTTCTGGTTTAAAATTGATTTTCTTTCTTTCTTTTCCCTTTTCTGTTTATCCCCTTCCTCTTTTCTATTTATTCCTTTTATTTTTCCTATTTTTCCTTTCCTTTATTTCCCCTTTATTTTCCACTTTATTTTCCCTTTATTTCCCCTTTATTTTCCCATTAATTTCCCTTTATTTTCCCCTTTATTTCCCCTATATTTTCCCCTTTATTTCCCCTTTAATTTTCCCTTTATTTTCCCTTTTATCTCCCCCTTTCCCCCCCTTTATTTTCCCCTTTTCCCCCTTTTTTTTCCTCTTTTTTTCCCCTTTATTTCCCCTTTAATTTCCCATTAATTTCCCTCTATTTTCCCATTAATTTTCCCTTTAATTTTCCTTTTATTTTCCCGATTTCCCCCCCTTTTTTCCCTTTTTATTTACCCTATTTTTCCCCCTATTTTTCCCCTCCCACCCCGACATTTCCCCACTTATTTTCCCCCAAAAAACCGATTTATTTAAAGGCTGAAATCCCTCCCCAGGACCGGGAATTTCTCCAGGTGAGTCCCACCCCCCTCTGCAAAAAAAAAAGGGAAAATTAACCCAAAAAATTCAGATTTTTATTTATTTTGGGCATTTTCCAAACCCTTTGCCAAGATTTTTTTTTTTTTCCCCCGAGGCGTTTTTCGCTTTTATTTATTTTTAATTTTATTTTTTTTAATTTTTTTTTCACCTTTTTTGGCTCCTCCGCCTCAATTTGGGTGAGAAAAAATAAAATAAATTCATTTTTATGGGTTTTTAAAAATGGATATTTGGGGAATTCCAGCCCGAAAAATCGCGGGTTCGGAAATCCAAAAATTCCCTTTTTTTTTCTTCTCTTTTTTTTGAAAAAAATTGGAATTAAAATCGCTTTTTTTTTTTTTTCTTTTTTTGAGGAAAATTCTCCACGGTTGATTTTTTTTTTCCAAGTTTTTTTGGGTTTTTTTAGGAATTTCGGGAGAAAAAAAAGAAATTTCTTGACTCAAAAACCGGAGTTGGAGTTAAACCCGAATTTTCTGGATTTTGAGGTTGGATTTTCCCTTTCGGGGATTTTCCTGCGGCCAAAAATGAGGAAAAAATGAAGAAAAATTGGGAAAAAATGAGGAAAAAACGAGGAAAAAAATTAAGATAAATTGGAGAAAAATGAGGAAAAAAATGAGGGGAAAATTAGGAAAAAAATGAAGAAAAATTGGGAAAAAAATGAGGAAAAAAAGAGGAAAAAAAGGAGGAAAAAATAGAGAAAAAAATTATGATTTTTCGGGATTTTTCCTCCTCGGGACCCGCAGAGATTTGGGCGCTTTTTCCCCACAAAATTCAATTTATTTTTGAGGCCAAATCCCGTTTTTTCCATGAGACTTTCCCCCCCCAAAAAAAACCCCGGAAATTCGGGGCTGAAGAGGCGAAATTCGGGATATTTTTATTTATTTTTCTCATTTTTAATTCGATTTTCTGGGGAAAGGAGATTTTATTTTATTTTATTTTAATTGAGGTTTTTTTTGGGAATAAAAATCCCAAACCGGGGCCGAGGTGGGGGAAAAATAAATGGAATTTTAATAGGGAAAAATGGAATTTTAGTAGGAAAAAAAGAGGCAAAATCGGATTTTTAAAACATTTTAAAATTCTATTTTGATTTTTTTTTAAAGGGAATAAAAATCCTGATTTGGGGCCGAGGGGGGAAGAAAATAAATGGAATTTCAGGGGGAAAAAAAATTGGAAATTTTTAATCAGAAAAAAAAAAAGGCAAAAATCGGATTTTTTAAAAAACATTTTTAATTTTTTTTTTTTTGGGGAATAAAAAATCCCGATCCGGGGCCAGGGTGGGGGAGAAAATAAATGGAATTTCAGAAGAAAATAAATGGAATTTCAGGAGAAAACAAACGGAAATTTAAGAGGTAAAAATTTGAATTTTAGTCGGAAAAAAAAAAATCAAAAATCTGATTTTTTTTACATTTTAAATTTAATTTTTTTTTTTTTTAGGGGAATAAAAATCCCGGGGACTAAAATAGGAAAGAAAAGCGCCAAAAGCAGCGGGAAATGAACCCAAAATAAATAAAAAAGGGGAATTTGGAGCCTGATTTGCATGAGCCGGAGACCCTTTTTACTGCCCGAGACAGTGACCTTGAACTGCGCCTTTTCCTCCCCTTTTTATGGCCCCGGGACGGAATTTCGGCTTTTTCTGACTTTTTTTATCTTTTGGGGTTTTTTCCGCTCTTAAATTGGATTTTTCCTGCCTTTCCCCCCAAAAAAAATTTAAAAAAATTTAAAAAAAGATGAAAAGGCAAAAAAAAAGAGGAAAAAATGAGAAATAAATTAGATTTTTTTTTATTATGGTCGGAAATTTTAAAATAATGTTGTTTTATAAAGAAAAGGGATTTGTTTTCTTGGGTTGAAAATCGGAAATTTTTTTTTATGTTTTGGGGGATTTTTTCTGGTGTTTTCCCCCAAAAAAAAAAAAAAAAAAAAAAAAAAAAAAAAAAAAAGAGGAAAAAATAAAAATCAATTAAATTTTTATTATAATCGGAATTTTAAAAATAATCTTCTTTTACAAAGGAAAGAGATTTATTTTCTTGGCCTGAAAATATTTATTTTAATGTTTTGGGGATTTTTTTCCGGCTTTTTTCGCCCAAAAAAAAAAAAACCCCAAAAAAGACAAAAAAACTCACAAAAAAAAAAAAAAAGTGAAAAAAAGAAAAATAAATTATATTTTATTCTAATCGGAAATTTAAAATAAATCCTCTTTACATTTTAAAATAAAATTATTTTCTTTGCATGAAAATCGGGATTTTTTTTGAGGAAAAAAAAAAGGGATTTTTCTTTTCCTGGGATTTTTTGAGTTAAAAATAACAAAAAAAAAAGGAAATTCCGGAGCCGAAAGGATTTTCCGAGCGATTTAAGCGGGAATTGGGATTTTTAATTTTATTTATTTCCTTTTTTTTTTTTTTTTTTTAAGGGAAAAAGTCCCCGGGGGAGTTTTTTTTTTTTAAGGTCAATTTTTTCGAGCTGCGAAAATGGGATTTAAATGGGAAAAAAAAGGGATTTAATGGGGAAAAAATGGGATTTAATGAGGAAGAAATGGGATTTTAATTGGGAAAAAAAGGGGATTAAAATGGGGGGAAAAAAGGGATTTTAATGGGGAAACATTTGGATTTCAATGGGGAAAATGTGAGATTTTAATGGGGGAAAATGGGATTTTAATGAGGAAAAATTTGGGATTTTAATATTAAAAAGGGGATTTAAATGGGGAAAATTTGGGATTTTAATGCAGAAAAAAATTAGATTTTAATGGGGAAAGAATGGGATTTTAATGGGTAAAAAAATCCCCTGTGGAAAAGGCGGAAGCGCCGACGGAGGGTTTTTAAGGTTTATTTTTATTTTATTTTTATTTTATTTTTATTTCTCTTCCTATTTGGATTCGGTTTTATTATTTTATTTATTTCTGGTCTGGAATTCCAGGCCGCGCTCCGAATATTCCGGGGCTTTTCCCAGCTTGGAAAAAACACCCCCAAAACCCCTAAAAAACCCAAAAAAATTCACTTTTCTCCCTCCCAACCCCCCCGGCCTAACACCCAAAAATGAGATTTTTTAAATCGATTTATTTTGGACCTTAAAATATCAAAAATCGAGAAGAAAAATGATCAAAAAATGAGGATTTTTGGAGCGAAAATTCGCTTTTTTATTTTTTTTTCCAGCAGGGAACAAATCGAGGAGAAACCGAAATTTTGGGGCGGAGGGAAAATAAATTTTATTTTTTTTATATATTAAAAAAAATATAAAAAAGAATAAAAAGTGAAGAGGGAACGAAGCCAAGAGCGGATTTTATTTAATTCCTTTTTTTTTTTTCGCCTCCTCCTTGGCTCGTCTTGGACCTGGAGGGGAAAAATTCCTTTGTGGGGTTTGAATAATACACGAAAAAGGGAAAAAAATAATTTAAAAAGGAAGAAAAAAACCGCAAAAAATAAGGAAAAGGCTCAAAAAAAAAAAAAAAAAAAAAAAAGAAAAAAAAAGAAAAATAAGGAAGAAAAAAGTCAAAAAAAAAAAAAAAAAAAAAAAAAAAAAAAAAAAAAAAAAAAAGAGGAAAAAAACCCCAAAAAATAAGAAAGAAAAAACTACAAAAATAAGAAACTCCCTCCCCCCCAAAAAAATCAGGAAAATAAAATAAAATAAAATAAAATAAAATAAAATAAATCCCCCAAAAATAACAAAGAAAAAAACCCACAAAAAATAAGATAAAAAAACCCCAAAAATCAGGAAAAAATCCCCCAAAAATAAGAAAGAAAAAAAGCCTCTAAAAACCCCCAAAAAGTGAATTTTTTGTCTTTTAAAGCGATTTTTTCTCTCTCTTGTTTCACTTCAGGGGCCCCGGGGGGGATTTTTATTTTCCGGGGCTGGAAGAAAAAAATGCGAGAAAAAAGTTGAATTTCGGGTTTTTCCTCCTCGGCTGAAAAGGAGGAGCCGCCCCGGAATTATTTGGGGTTTTTTTTGAAGCCTCCAGGGGGAAAAAATTGAGTTTATTTGGTTTATGTTGGGGAAAAGGTTAAAATAAAGCGGGAAAAGGATTTTGGGGAGGAAAAAGGGAAATTTCAGCACCAAAGGGGCAAAAAATGGGATTAAAAACCACAATAAAAGAGAAAATTTTGCCCCAAACACTCCGAGAGTCGAAGATGCTCTGCCGGGATTTAATTTTATTTATTCCGGGGTTAATTTTATTTATTTCAGGATTTAATTTTTAATTATTCTGGGATTTAATTGTTTTACTCCAGGATTTCATTTTAACTATTCCAGGATTAATTTTTTATTATTATTTCAGGATTTACTTTTTTTATTTCAGGATTACATTTATTTATTCCAGGATTTCATTTTAATTATTCCAGGATTAATTTATTATTATTATTATTATTATTATTATTATTATTATTCCAGGATTTAATTTCTTTTTATTCCAGGATTTAATTTTGTATAATTCCAGAGTTTAATTTTATTTATTCCAGGATTAATTTTTTATTATTATTATTTTTCCCTCCCAGGATTTTCTTGCTTTTTTTTTGGTGTTTTGGTGGTTTTTTTGTGTTTTCTTGAGTTTCTTTGGCGCTGGAAAGAGCCGGGAGCGATTTATTATTATTATTATTATTATTATTATTATTATTATATAATTATTATTTTAATTATATTTTTTCTTCTTTTCCTCGGTAAAAAAAAAAGGGAAGAACCAAGAAGGAGAAAAAAAACCCATAAAAATTGAAATAAAAAATGGAATTAAATCAATTTACTTAAATGGGGAGAAAAAAAAGGGAATTTTGGGGATAAAAATGATAAAAAATGACCGAAAAATGACACAATACTGCCCAAAAAAAAGTGAGAAATGACAAGGCGATGCTGAAAATTATTTTAAATGACAAAAAAAGGAGAGAAAACGGTGCTAAAAATGAATAAAAAAGATTAAAAATAATAGAATTTATAAATTATGACCAAAACAAGTGGAAACGGTGATAAAAATTAATTAACAAATAATTTAAAAATTACAAAAGGTGATAAAAATGACAAAAAGTGATAAAGAATTAGTAAAAATGACCAAAAATGATCTAAAAAGGCCCAGAAATGATAAGAAAAGATAAGACGATGCCAAAAATTGTTTTAAATTACCCAAAAATGGGAAAACGGTGACGAAAAAATGACCAAAAATGATAAAAAATGGCAGAAAAAATCGATTAAAATGGGAAAAAATCGCTTTAAATTGATTTTAAATGGCAGAAAAAATTATTATAAAGGAAAAAAATTATAAAAAATTAATTTTAAATTATAAAAATGATTTAAAAGTGGAACCGGGGCGAGTTTCCAAGTGTCGCTCCCTTTTGGCTCCTTCAAAGTTTTATTTGACACCAAAAAACCTCCGCGGGGAATTTTATTGGGGCGACGCTTTTACTTAATGAAGGAGTTAATTAATTAATGAAGGAATTAATTAATTAACGAGCCGCTCCCTCCCGGAGGGGATTTTTTTGGGGTGAAAAATCCCAATTTTGGGGATTTTCGGGGTGATTTTTGGGCGGTTCTGCAGTGAAGAATTAAAAAAAAAATTAAATTTAAAATGGTTTTTTTTTGGGGGGTGTTAATTAATTTTTTATTAATTTTAAAGGAATTAAATTTGGGGAGGGGTTAATGAGGTTTTTTTGAGGGAGGGGAGGGAAAAATGGGGAAAAAAGGAGGAAAAAAGGGAGAGAAAAAAGAGGGAAAATGAGGAAAAAAAGGGGGAAAGGGAGAGAAACAAAGGGAGGAAAAAAAGGAGAAGAAAATGGGGAAAATGGGAGAAAAAAAGGAAAACAAAGGGAGAATAAAAGGGAGAGAAAAGGAGAAAAAAAGGGAGAAGAAAATGGAAAAAAGGGATTAAAAGGGAGGAAAACAAAGAGGGGGAAAGGGAGGGGAAAATGAGAAAAAATGGGGGAAAGGGAGAAAAACAGGAAGAAAAATAAAGATAAAAAGGGAGAAAAGGGAGGAATTGTGAGGAAAAACGGTGGGGGGAAAAATAGAAAAAAAAGGAGGTGGAAGGAGGGAAAAAATGGGATGAAAAAGGCGGAAAAAAGGAAGAAAAAAAAGAGGAAAAAGGGAGGGGGAAAACGAGAACAAAATGAGGGAAAAAAGCGAGGAAAGGGGATTAAATAAATGAGGAAAAAGCGGAAAAAGGGGGGGAAAAGCAGAAAAAAAGAGGAAAAAGGGAGGGAAAATGGAGGGGGAAAAGGTGAAGAAAATGAGGGGGGAAAGGGATGAAAAAACGAGGAAAAATGTGGGAAAAACAGGAAAAAAGCGGGAAAAGAGGAGGGAAAAGGGAGGGAGGAAGGAAAACAACATAAGGGGGAGAAAGCGGGGAAAGGAGGGTAAAAATGAGGGAAAAAAGCAGGAAAAGTTGTGGAAAAAGCAGAAAAAAAGGAGGAAAAAAGGAGGAAAGAGGGAGGGGACAAAAGGAGAAGAAAATGAAGGAAAAAAGGGAGGAAAAGGATGAAAAAAATAGGGAAAAATGAGGAAAAACGTGGTAAAAACGGGAAAAAAGCAGGAAAATGAGGGAAAATGAGGGAAAAAAAGGAGGAGAAAAGGGAGGGGACAAAAGGAGAACAAAATGAGGGAAAGGGGATAAAAAAACGAGGAAAAAACGAGGAAAATGTGGGGAAAACAGGAAAAAAGGAGGGAAAAATAGGGAAAAAAGGAGGAAAAGGGGAGGGGGGGAAGGAGAACAAAATGAGAAGGAAAAATCGGGGAAGGGATAAAAAAAAACGAGGAAAAAAAGCGGAAAAAGGTGGGAAAAAAGGAGGAAAAAGGGAGGGGACAAAAGGGGAACAAAATGAGGGAAAAAAAAAACCAGGGAAAGGGGCTGAAAAAACGAGAAAAAAAAGGAGGAAAAGGGGCGGAACTGGGCGGTGGGTGAGGGAGGGGACAGGGGGGACAGAAGGGGAGGGGACAGAGGACACTAAAGGGGAGGGGACACAACAGGGGGAGGCGACACCAACCAGGGGGAGGCGACACCAAAGGAGGGACCCCCCCCCAAACCCACCCCCCAAGTGCCCAGAGCGGGGCTGAGCCTTTTAACCGCCGCTCCATGGCCGGGCACAGCCCTGAGCCCCTAAAACACCCCCTAAAAACCCCTCAAACCCCCCAAAAACCCCCTAAAACCCAACCATGAGCGAGCACAACCTGCTGAACCCCGGCTTTGTGGGGCCTCTGGTGAACATCCACACGGGGGACGCCTTTTATTTCCCCAATTTCCGCGGGGCGGGCGCGCAGCTCTCGGGGCTGCCCTCGCTCTCCTACCCCCGGCGGGACAATTTCGGCTCTTTGCCGGCCTGGGCCGGGTCCGAGCCCTGCGGGCCCTACCCACAGCCCTACCTGGGCTTCGGGAGGGCCTGCGAGCTGCCCCGGGGCGAGGAGAGCAAATGTTATTATAGAGAAAATGATAAAAGTGACAGCAGGGACAGGGCGCTGCTGGCGCTGGAGCCGCTCCCCGTTGTCAGTAATAATTTGGGGGGTCATCATAATAGTCATAATCATAATTTAGGGGGGTTTGGGAAATTCGAGTTCCCCGCAGAGGGGCCGGCGCAGGAGGGGCCGCCCGGGGGTCCCTGTCACAGCCTGGACACGGAGCCCGAGCCCGAGGGGTCCCCGCTGCTCGGGGAGCCGGGAAAAGGGGACCCCGCGGGGCTGGTGTCGCCGCTCGGCGCTGGAGGAGGCGGTGAGAGATGGGAATTGGGGTTTTGGGGGGATTTGAGGGGGTTTTTGGGGGGTTTTGGGGGTTTTTGGAGGGTCTTCCCCTGGAGTGAAGGGGACCCCGCGGGGCTGGTGTCGCCGCTCGGCGCTGGAGGAGGCGGTGAGACACGGGAATTGGGGGTTTGGGGGGAAATTGGGGGTTTTGGGGGGGTTTGGAGGGTTTTTTTAAGGGTTGTTTTGGAGGGTTTTCCCCTGGAGTGAAGGGGACGCGCTTGGTGTTGACTCTGAATACCGGAGGAGGCGGTGAGAGCTCGAAAATCGGAGTTTTGGGGATTTTTTTATGAGGTTTGGGGGCTTTGGAGGGGTTTTGGAGGGATTTGGGAGGGATTCCTGGTGGGTGTAGGAAGGTTTTTCCCCTGGAGTGAAGGGGACTCAGCGGGGTTGGTGTTGACTCTGAACCCCGGAGGAGGCGGGGAGAAAACAGCAATGGGGTTTTGGGGTCATTTTTCGGGTGGTTTCGCAGTTTTTTGGGGGGTTTAAGGGGTTTTTGAAGGTTTTTGGAGGGCGGTTTTCGAGGGGTTTTCCCCTGGAGGAAAAGGGGACCCCGCGGGGTTGGTGTCTCGCTGCAGGAGGCGCTGAGAGCTGGAAAATCGGGATTTTTTGGGATATTTTGGGGGTGGTTTGGGATTTTTCAGGGATTTTTGAGGGTTATTTTGGGGGTTGGTTGGAGGGTTTTTCCCCTGCAGTGAAGGGAACGCGGCGGGGTTGGTGTCTCGCTGGAGGAGGCGGTGAGAGCTCGAAAATCGGGTTTTTTGGGATATTTGGGGGGGGAATTTGGGGCTTTTGAGGGGTTTGAAGGGGTTTTTTAAGGGGCGTTTTGGAGGGGTTTTCCCCTGGAGCGAAGGGGACTCAGCGGGGTCGGTGTCGCCACTGAACGCTGGAGGAGGCGGGGAGAGAACGGGAATAGGGTTTTTAGGAGAAGATTTTGGGGATTTTGTGTGGTTTTAGGGTTTTTTTGGAGGGTTTGGGGGGATTTTGGAGGGTTCTGTGCTGGGTGTTAGGCGGGTTTTGGGAAGGGTTTCCCTGGGAGGAAAAGGGGACGCGGTGGGGTCGGTGTCTCCTCTGAGCGCAGGAAAAGCTGGTGAGAGCCTGGAAATGGGGTTTTTGGAGGGGATTTGGGGTTTTTCTGGGGTTGTTTTGGGGTTTTGGGGGGATTTTAGGGGATTTTGGAGGGATTTTGAGGGGGTTTAGAGGGTTTTTTGGTGGGTTTGGGAAGGATTTTCCCTGGGAATTAAAGGGACGGGGAGAAGCTGCTGCCGGTCCTGGACACGGGGAGCGGCGGGGAAAACCTGGAAATGGGGTTTTGGAGGGGATTTGGGGTTCTTTTGGGGTGGTTTTGGGGTTTTCTGGTTTCTGGGGGGATTTTGGAGGGATTTGAGGGGTTTTAGAGGGTTTTTGGGTGGGTTTTGGGAAGGATTTCCCCCGGGATTAAAGGGGTTGGTGTCAGCCCTGAACACGAGGAGTGGAGCTCAGAGCCTGGAAATGGGATTTTGGGGCAGTTTTGGGGCGGTTTTGGGGGTTTTGGGGGTGTTCTGGGATGGGTTTTGGGGTTTTGAAGGGCTTTTCTGTGGGTTTTCTGGTGGGTTTTGGGAAGGATTTTCCCCGGGATTAAGGGGGACGCAGCGGGGTCAGTGTTTCCCCTGGATGCTGAAGGAGGCGGAATTTTTGGAAATCGGATTTTTTGTTATTTTGGGGGGATTTGAAGGTGTTTTTGGGGTTTGGGGGATTTTTGGGAATTTTTTCGGGGGGTTTAGAGGTTGTTTTAGGGTTTTTTAAAGGGTTTTCCCCGGCAGTGAAGGGGTCGGTGGAGAAGGCGGTGAGAGAACGAAAATCGGGATTTTGGGGCTGATTTTGGGGTTTTTGGGGGATTTTTTTTTGTGATTTTGGGTTTTTTGGGGGAGTTCGAGGTTTTTTAAGGGTTTGGGGGATTTTTTGATGTTTTTTGGAAGGGTTTTCCCTGTGAGGAAAAAGGAATTTAACGGGGTCGGTGTCACCCTTGAACACTTAGAGCGGTGCTGAGAACCTGGAAATGGGATTTTTTTGGGGGGTAATTTGGATTTTTTGGGGCTTTTTTTGGGGTATTTGGGGGTTTTGAAGCAGCTCTGGGGGGTTTAGAGGGATTTTTTTAGGGTTTTTTGAGGGATTTTCCTGGGGATTAAAGGGAACTCAGTGGGGTTGGTGATCCCTGAACACAGAGAGAGGTGATGGGAGCCTGGAAATGGGATTTTTGGGGTGGTTTGGGTTTTTTTGGGGGTAGTTTTGGGGTTTTGGGGGGTTTGGAGGGTTTTGAAGGGGCTCTGGGGGGTTTTAGAGGGATTTTTTAGGGTTTTTTGGTGGATTTTCCTCAGGAATAAAGAGGACACAGCGGGGTTGGTGTCACCCTAAGAGCCTGAAAATGGATTTTTTTGGGGTGATTTTGGGGTTTTTTGGGTTTTTTTGGGGTTTTGTGTTTTTTGGGGTATTTGGGGGTTTTGAAGGGGCTCTGGGGGGTTTGGAGGGATTTTTTGGGGGTTTTTTAGGGATTTTCCTCGGGAATAAAGGAAACGTGGCGGGGTTGGTGTCACCTCTCAGAACTGAGCGCCTGAAAATGGGGTTTTTTTGTGTGGTTTGGGTTTTTTGGGGGGTTTTGAGGGTATTTGGGGGGTTTTGAAGGGGCTCTGGGGGGATTTAGAGGGTTTTTCAGGGGGTTTGGAGGGATTTTCCTGGGGATTATAAAGGGAACACGGTGGGGTTTGTGTCACTCCTGAGCACTGAGAGCCTGGAAATGGGATTTTTTTGGGATGGTTTGGGGTTTTTTGTGGGTGATTTGGGTTTTCTTGGGGTGATTTGGGGTTTTTGGGGTGATTTGGGTATTTTTGGGGGTGGTTTAGGAGGTTTTAGGGTGTTTTTTGGGGTTTCAGAGGGGTTTTGTGGTGGGTATCGGAGAGATTTTCCCTGAAAATTTGGCGCTGAAGGTCCTAAAAATGGCATTTTTAGGGTGATTTGGAGGTTTGGGGGTTTTGGGGTGTTTTTAGGGTTTTGGAAGGATTTTCCCTGGGAATTTGGGGCTGAACGTCCTGGAAATGAGTTTTTTTTTGGGATGATTTTGGCTGTTTTTTTTTTTTTTTTTTTTTTTTTTTTTTTTTTTTTTTGAGGGTTTGGGGGGATTTTTGGGGTAGTTTTGGGATTTTTAAGTTGCTTTGGGGTAATTTTTTTGGGTACAGAGGGTTTGAAGGATGTTTTTAGGGTGTGTCCCCCAGAATTTGGGGTCGGACAGGCTCTAAAAAAGGAAATTTTGGGGATTTGGGGGATTTTGGGAATTTATTGGGGATTTTGGGGAGTTTATTGGGGGTTTTGGAGTGTTTTGGAGGGAATTTGGGGGGTCCAGGGGGGTTTTTAGGGTTTTCCCTTGGAATAAAAGGGTCGTGACGGGGTTGGTGTCACCCTAAAACTCGGCAGGTCCTAAAATGGGATTTTTTGGGGGATTTTTTTGGTTTTTTCGGGGTTTTTGGGATTTTTCGGGTTTTTTGGGGGGTTCAGGAGGGTCTTTTGGGGGGTCTCAGAAAGGTTTTCCTTGGAAATTTGGGGGTGGGGTCACCCCCGAACCCCCAAAGCGACGGGAAGGCTCCAAAAAAGGGATTTTTGGGGCTTTAAAATGTTCTTTTTTGGGGGGGATTTTGGGGTTTTGAGGGTTTTGGAGGATTTTTGGGGGATTTTGAAAAGGTTTTTTTGGATTTTGGAGGTTTTTTGGGGGGTTTGGAGGTTTTATTTTGATTTTTTGGAGGGTCTTGGGGGAATTTGGGGTGTTTTGGGATATTTTGGGGCATTTTGGGTTATTTTCGGGTGTTTTGGTGTATTTTGGGATGTTTTAAAGGGATTTGGTGGGGTTTTTTTAAGGTTTTGGGGTGTGTTATGATGATTTAAAGGGATTTTGGGTAATTTTTGGGTGTTTTGGGAAGGTTTTCCCGGGGATTTCGGAGTCTCTGAACCCTGACAGTGGCAACAAGGTCCTAAAAACCCGAATTTTTGGGGATTTTTGGGAAAAAAATTGGGGTTCGGCGGGGTCGGGGTCACCCCTGGACTTCGGCAACGGTGGCGAGGCCCAAAAAAATGGGAAGTTGGGGTTTTTTAAAAGGAGTTTTGGGGGTTTAAAATGGTTTTTTTTGGGGGGTTTGTGGTGTTTTAATGGGTTTTGGAGGGTTTTAATAAGTTTAGGGTTTATCCTTTTCTGGGTTTGGGGGGTTTTTAAACGGGTTTTGGGTTTTTAAATGGGGTTTTGGAGATTTTTCTTAAATGGATTTTGTGGAGGTTTTTTCCCTGGGTTTTGATTTCTTTTTTTTTTTTCTTGATTTTGGGTTTTTTCCCCTGGATTTTGGGGCTTTTAAAAATGGATTTTGGGGCTTGTTAAAATGGATTTTTTTTTAATTTATTTTTTTTTTTTTCTGGGTTTTGGGGTTATTTTTTGAATGGGTTTTGGGGCTTTTTTTTTTTTTTTTTTTTTTTTTTTTCCTTGATTTTTGGAAATTTTTTTTCTTGATTTTGGGGTTTTTTTCCTCTGTGTTTTGTGGGGTTATTTTTAAAACGGATTTTGGGGCTTTAAAAAACAGATTTTAGGGCATTTTGAAGGTTTTTTCCCGGGATTTTGGGGGTCGCTGCCACCCTGAGCCCTGAATATCCCAAAAATGGGATTTTTTTGGGGTTTTTTTTGTTTATTTTGGTTTTTTGGGGGTGAAATTGGGGCCCGGCGCGGGGAGGGGCCGAAATCCCCAAAGTTTCATTGGGCGCCGCCGCTTTGGAAAAGAAAAGAAAAAAAAAAAAAAAGCCGTAAAAATCCCATTTAAAAAACACAAAAAAAACCCCAAAATGGGAAGAGGCGGCGGCGGGAGCGGGGCCGGGATGGGGAAATGGGGAAAAAAAGGGGAAAAAAGGAAAAAAATGGGGGAAAAAATGGGGAAAAAAGAGGAAAAAATGGGGGTGGGGAAAGGAGAAAAAAAGGGGAGAAAAAAAGGGGGAAAATGGAAAAAAAAAAGAAAAAAGGAGAAAAAGAGGGGAAAAAAAGGAGAAAAAGGGGGAAAAAAGGGGAAAAAAGGGAAAAAGAGGGAAAAGGATTTTATGGATTTTTTTTTTTCAGGAAAAAAGGTGAAAATGACATTTCGGAGATGCTTTTTTTTAGAGGAAAAAAGGAGTATTTTGTAAAATTCTTTTTAACGGAAAAAAAAAAAAAAGAGGAATTTTTGGGAGTTTTTTTTAAAGGGAAAAAGAGTAAAATGATGATTTTATGGAGTATTTTTTTTCCCGAAAAAAAAAAAAAATTAAAAAAATAGGAAACAGGTGTTACGGGGATGGTTTTTTAGGGGGGAAAAAAGGAAAAAAAGTCATTTTTTGTATTTTTTAGGTTAAAAAAAAAAGGAAAAAGTGACATTTGGAAAATCCTTTTTTTAAAGAAAAAAAAGGAAAAAGGAGCATTTTATGAAATCCTTTTTCGGGGAGGGAACGAAAAGGCAAAAAGGGAATTTTTGGGAGTTTTTTAGAGAGAAAAAGGGTAAAAGGGGCATTTTTTAAAGGGAAAAAGGGGTAAAACGATGATTTTACGGAGCATTTTTTCCGGAAAAAATCCATTTTTACCCTTTTTTTTTAAAAAAAAAATTTCATATTTTCACCCCAAATTTCGCTCTTTTTTCCAGGCGCTCCCTGGTACCTGAAAGGTCTTTTTTTTTTGGACCAAAAAAATAGGGGGAAAAAGCATTTTATGGATTTTTTTTCAGGAAAAAAAAGGAAAAAAAAATCTCATTTCGGGGATACTTTTTTTTTTTTTTTAGGGAAAAAAATGGAAAAGGAGCATTTTACGAAATTCTTTTTCAGGGACGGAAAAAAAAAAGGCAAAAAGGGCATTTTAGGAGATTTTTAGGCGAAAAAAATGGAGTAAAATTATGATTTTTTTTTTTCTGGAAAAAAATGCATTTTCCTCCCATTTTTGGGGAAAATAAATCAGATTTTCATCCCGAATTTTGCCTTTTTTTTTTTTTTTTCCAGGCGCCACGCGGTACCCGAAATTCTAATTTTTCTAGAAAAAGCTTTTTTAGGGAAGGAAAAAAGGGGGAAAAAAGAGCATTTTATGGGATTATTTTTTTTTCTAGAAAAAAAGGGAAAAAGTGACATTTTCGGGGATTTTTTTTTTTAAAGGAAATAATGGAAAAGGAGCATTTAATAAAAATCTTTTCCGAGGACCAAAAAATAAGGCAAAAAGGGCATTATCTGGGACTTTTTTTAGTGGAGAAAAATGGATTAAAATTACAATATTTTCCCGGAAAAATCGCATTTTACCTCTTTTTTTGGGGGGGAAAAATTAGATTTTCACCCAAATATTCAATTTTCAGGCGCTCCCTGGTACCCCATAGGTCCTTGCGGGGACGCTTTTTTTAGGGGAAAAAAACAAGGAAACAAAAGGAAAAGAAGGATTTTATGGAATTTTTGGCAGGGAAAAATCGCATTTCAGGGATAGTTTTGTGTTTTTTTTTGGTTTTTTTTTTTTTTTTTTTTTTGTGTTTTTTTTTTTTTTTTTTGGAAAAAATGTAAGGAGCATTTTATGAAATTCTTTTCCAGGGAGGAAAAAACAGAGAATTTTTGGGACTTTTTTGACGAAAAAAATGGATTAAAAGTACGATTTTTTCCCTAAAAAAAACATTGTGCCCCATTTTTTCCGGTAAAAAATCATATTTTCACCCAATTTTTTATTTCCAGGCGCCCCCTGGTACCCGAAAGATCATTGCGGGGACGCTTTTTTAGGGAAGGAAAAAAAAGTCATTTTTTGGAGTATTTTTTAGGTTAAAAAAGGAAAAAATTCCAATTTTTAGGATATTCTTTTTTTTTTTTTTTTTTTTTTTTTAAGGGAAAAAAGGAAAAGGATCATTTTATGCAACTATTTTTCGGGGAGGAAAAAAAAAGAGAAATTTTGGGACTGTTTTTAGTGGAAAAAATAGAGTAAAAATACGATTTTTTCCCTAAGAAATCCCATTTTTTCCCCATTTTTTTCGGTAAAAAAACATACTTTCACCCAAATTTTTTTATTTTTTAGGCGCCCCCTGGTACCAAAAGGGTCATTTTGGGGGACGCTTTTTAGGCGGAAAGAAAACAAGGACAAAAAGGAAAAAGAGGGGGGAAAAAAAAGAATTTTATGGATTTTTTTTTAAGGAAAAAAGGGGGAACATGACATTTTCGGGTATTTTTTTAAAGTAAAAAAAAGAGAAAATGATCATTTTATAAAAGTCTTTTTCGGGGATAAAGGAAAATAACCAAAAGGACATTTTTTTGGGCGCTTGTTAGTGGAAAAAATGGGGCAAAAATACGATTTTTTACCTAAAATACCCAATTTTTTTTGGGAAAAAAATAGATTTTGACTCGATATTTTATTTCCAGGCGCCCCCTGGTACCCCCTGCACGGGCGCTCCCGCAAGAAGCGCAAGCCGGACTCGAAGGTGCAGCTGGAGGGGCAGTTCCTTCACCCCAAATTTTTCTTTTCCCCCGCACTCCCTGATACCAGAAAAGTCATTTTGGGGATTTTTTTTTAGGGGGGAAAAAAAGGAATAAAAAGTCATTTTTGGAGTATTTTTTAGGTTAAAAAAGGAAAAAAATTCAATTTTTAGGATTTTTTTTTTTTTAAGGGGGAAAAAAGGAAAGGTATCATTTTATGAAATTTTTTCTCGGGGAGGAAAAAAAAAAAAAGGAGAATTTTTGGGACTCTTTTTAGACGAAAAAATAGATTAAAAATACGATTTTTTTCCCTAAAAAATCCCATTTTTCCCCTAAAAAATCCCATTTTTTTCCCTATTTTTTCCCCATTTTCCCCCATTTTTTTTTAAAAAAATCCCATTTTCACCCCAAATATTTTATTTCCAGGCGCCCCCTGGTACCCGAAAGGTCCTTGCTGGAAACGCTTTCTTAGGGAAGGAAAAAAGGAATAAACAGTAATTTTTGAGTGTTTTTTAGGTTAAAAAAGGAAAAAAATCCAATTTTTAGGATATTCTTTTTTTTTTTTTTTTTTTAGAGGGGAAAAAAAAGCATTTTATGAAATTATTTTTCAGGAAAAAAAAAAAAAAGAAACAGAAAATAACATTTTTGTGCCTTTTCTAGACGAAAAAAAATAGATTAAAAATACGATTTTTTACCTAAAAAACCCCAATTTTTTTTGGAAAAAAATTAGATTTTCATCCCAATTTTTTTTTTTTTAGCCACTCCTTGGTACCCCCTGCACGGGCGGTCCCGCAAGAAGCGCAAGGAAAAAAATCCAATTTTTAGGATATTCTTTTTTTTAGAAGGGAAAAAAGGAAAAGGATCATTTTATGCAACTATTTTTCGGGGAGGAAAAAAAAAGAGAAATTTTGGGGACTTTCTCTTAGTGGAAAAAATGGATTAAAAATACGATTTTTTCCCTAAAAAGCCCCATTTTTTCCCCATTTTTTTTTAAATCCCATTTTCACCCCAAATTTCTCTTTTCCCCAGGCACTCCCTGGTACCAAAAGGGTCATTTTGGGGGACGCTTTTTAAGGGGCAAAAACAAAGTCTTTTTTTGAGTATTTTTTAGGATTAAAAAAAAGGGAAAAGTGACAATTTCGGGTATTTTTTTTTTTTTTTTTTTAAGGAACAAAGGCAAAAAGGAGCATTTTATGAAATTCTTTTTCCAGGAGGAAAAAAAAAAAAAAAAAAAAAAAAAAAAAAAAAAAAAAAAAAAGAGAATTTTTGGGACTTGTTTTAGTGGAAAAATGGATTAAAAATACGATTTTTTTAGGGAAAAATCGCATTTTACCCCAATTTTTTTTTGGAAAAAAATCAGATTTTCACCCCAATTTTTTTTTTTTAGCCACTCCTTGGTACCCCCTGCACGGGCGGTCCCGCAAGAAGCGCAAGCCGTACTCGAAGGTGCAGCTGGCGGAGCTGGAGGGGGAGTTCCTGGTGAACGAGTTCATCACCCGCCAGCGCCGCCGGGAGCTCTCGGAGCGCCTCAACCTCAGCGACCAGCAGGTCAAGATCTGGTTCCAGAACCGCCGCATGAAAAAGAAAAGACTCCTCCTCAGGGAGCAGGCGCTCGCCTTCTTTTAAATAAAAAAAAAAAAAAAAAAATTAAGTTAATTGTGAGAAAAAATGAAAAAAAAATTTTTTTTTCGATTTTTTCCGGTGAAAAAATGAGAAAAAACGGTGGGAAAATGAAGAAAAAATGGGGAAAAAAATCGGATTTTAAAGCCCCGTGAATGGAGATCGCATTGAAAAAAAAAAAATCGCGTTTTTTTCGGTGAAATCGCGGTGAGGAAATGGGAGAAAATAAAGGAGAAATGAATGAAAAAATGGGATTTTCTGGTTCCAGAACCGGCGCATGGAAAAGAAAAGACTCCTCCTCAGGGAGCAGGCGCTCGCCTTCTTTTAAATAATAATAAAAAAATATTAATTAAGTTAATGGGGAAAAAAATCGCATTTTTTTCGGTGGAAAAATGGGAAAAAAACGTGGGAAAATAAAAGATGAATGGAAAAAAAATTTGGATTTTAAACCCACGGGCGCATGGAGACTGGAGAAAAAAAAATCGCGATTTTTCCGGCGAAAAAAAGGGGAAAAAAGGCGAAAATGTAAAGAAAATATGGGAAAAAAAAATCGGATTTTAAAGAGGAGTGAATGGAGAGTGAATTCCCCACAGTGAAAAAATAAATCCTGATTTTTTTTCCCCCCCCCGGTGAAATCGCGGTGAAGAAATGGGAAAAAACGGTGGGAAAATAAAGGAAAAATGGATGAAAAAATGGGATTTTCTGGTTCCAGAACCGGCGCATGGAAAAGAAAAGACTCCTCCTCAGGGAGCAGGCCCTCGCCTTCTTTTAAATTTAAATTAAAAAAAATTAATTAAGTTAATTGTGAGAAAAAATGAAAAAAAAAATTTTTTTTTCCGTTTTTTTTCCGGTGAAAACGCGGTGAAGAAATGGAAAAAACCGTGGGAAAATGAAAAAAAAAGTCAGATTTTAAAGCGGAGGGAATGGAGACTTGGAAAAAAAAAAAAAATCGCGATTTTTTCCGGCGAAAAAATGGGAAAAAAGGCGAAAATATAAAGAAAATATGGGAAAAATCGGATTTAAAATGGAGTGAAGAGAGAGTGAATTTCTCGCATTGGAAAAATAATTCGCGATTTTCCCTCGGTGAAAAAAATGGGAGAAAACGATGGAAAAATAAGGGAAAAATGAAAAAAAAAAAAATCGTAATTTAAATATTTGTGAACAGAGACTGATTTTCGCACCCTGAGAAAAAAAAAATCGGGATTTTTCTTCCCCGCCGGTGAAATCGCGGTGAAAAAATGGGAGAAAACGACGAAAAAAATAAATTAAAAAGAGAAAAAAAATGGGGTTTTAAACCCCCCGCGCGCAGAGACTTGAAGAAAAAAAATCATGATTTTTTTTCCGGTGAAAAAATGGGAAAAAACGGCGGAAAAATGGAGGAAAAATGATTAAAAAAATGGAATTTTAAACCCCCGTGAATAGAGACTGAATTCCCACATTGAATAAAAAATCGTGATTTTTTTCCGGCGAAATCGCGGTGAAAAAATGGAAGAAAATGACGAAAAAATAAAGGAAAAATGAATAAAAAAATCGGAATTTAAACCCCCGTGAATGGAGAGTGAATTTCTCGCCTTGAGGAAAAAAAAAAGGGGAAAAAAAGCGCTTAAAAATAGGAAAAAAATTAAAATAAAATTATAATTAAAGGAAATAAACGGAGGCCGGTAAAGGAAACGAGGAATTAATTGTAAATATTCGCATTTTATTGTAAATATTCGGATTTTTCCCGCCCTGAGGAGAGAAAAAAATCAAAATTCGGCCTCGGAAATGATGAAGGGAAGGAATTTTATTTTTATTTTATTTTATTCTTTGGTTTTATTTTAATTTTGGGAGGTTTTTGTACCCGAGGAAAGGCTCAGGTGGGAAAAACAGCGAAATTTCTGGGGTTTATTAAAAAAAAAAAGCGGATTTTGGGGGTTTTATTCGGGATTTGGGAGGGGAAAAAAGGAAAAAAATCGGGATTTTGGAGGGGGGAAAAAAAAAGGCAAAAAATGGGGATTTGGGAAAAGAAAAAAAGGCCAAAATTCAGGATCTGGAAGGGAAAAAAAAGGGGGAAATTGGGGATTTGGGAGATAAAAAACCGGAGGGGAAAATTCGGGGAGAAGAAATTTCAATGAGGTTTAATTTGGGTGGAAAATGGGATTTTTTGTTGTTGTTGTTGTTGTTGTTGAAATAATTTTGGGGCGTTTTGGGGGCGAAAGGCAGAAAAAAATTGAGAATAAAAGGGGAAAAAATTGAGAATAAAACGAGATAAAAAATAAGAATAGAATGGGAATAAAATGAGAAAAAAAAAGAGAATAAAATGAGGGAAAAATGAGAATAAAATGAGAATAAAATGAAGAAAAAAGGAGAATAAAATGAGGAAAAATTGGAATAAAATGAGGGAAAATAGGAATAAAATGGGGGGGAAAAAGAGAATAAAATGAGGGGAAAGAAGAGAATAAAATCAGGGAAAAATGGGAATAAAATGAGAATAAAATGAGAATAAAATGAGAATAAAAAGGAAATTCCGATCCTGTGGAAAGGCCCATCCGGGTTCATTAATCAGCGGCGTTAATGAGCGGCGTTAATTAACAATCGGGTTAATTAACGGGAATTAATGAGCGGAGCCATTGAAGTCATTAATGAACCTGCGGGGAATGAAGAGACTCTGCCCAAAACCGCGCCGGGGCTTGGTTGTTGTTATTATTATTATTATTATTATTATTATTATTATTATTATTATTATTATTATCATAAAGTGGGTGGTGTTTATTTTTGGTAATTTTAATTTTATTTTATTTATTATTTTTATTTTATTTCTGTTTTTATTTTTATTTCCATTTCTATTTTTATTTCATTTTATTTTATTTCTATTTCCATTTTTATTTTATTTCCATTTCTAGTTTTTTTTTTTTCGTATTTTCGCTTTTTATTTCCATTATTACATTTAAATGTGAATTTTTGACTTCATATTCCTGTTATATTTATTATATTTCATTATATTTTATTTCTTTTTCTATTTTTTCTATTTTTTCTATTCCTGGTTTTATTTTCTATTTTTATCCTGTTTCTATTATTTTCTATTATTACATTTCTTTTATTACAACATCATTATTATTATTATTATTATTATTATTATTATTATTATTATTTTCTATGCAAATGAAAAACTGGGGCCTTTTGAGGGGAGAAAAAGCCGAATTTCCATTTTTAGGGGAGAAAACGCTGAAAATTCTGTTTTTTAGGGGCGAAAAACAATGAAATTTCCATTTTTATGGGGAAAAAAAGCGGCGGAATTTGGATTTTTGGGGTAAAATAAACTCGGGGACGAGGCCGGGATTTCTTGGGGAATTTTTGGTGAACAAGAACCTGAAACTTCCCCCAAAAAATGGGAATAATTTGAATTTTTATTGGGTCGAGCCCGGCGGGAACTGCCGCGAAAAGGCGAAAAAATGAGGAAAAAACGGGGAAAAAAGGGGGAAAAATCACTGTATTTATTTTTATTTTTTACTTTTATTTTTACTTTTTTATTTAATTATTTATTTTGGGTTTTGTGGCGGGGGGACGGTTTTTTTTTTATTTTTAATTTATTTTTATATTTAATTTTGTGGGGATGTCTTGTTTTTATATGTATATTTATATTTATTTTTATTTTTGTATTTATTTTTAAATTGTATTAATTTTTATTTTTTGGTTATGTGGGACTTTTTGAGGGATTTATTTTTATTTTTTATTTATTAATATTTATGGTTTTGGTTTGGTTTTTTTTCTATTTTATTTTATTCTGTTTTATTTTTATTTTTATTTTTATTTCTGTCCCGCTGGGCCTCGCCCCCGGCGGGGTTTTAACGAGCGCGGGGATTAATTAACTCATTAATTAACTCATTAATTAATCAATTAATTAATCAATTAATGAACGACCCTCGTTGGCGGGAGATGGATGAACCCCCGGCCGAGGGAATGGAGAGAAAAAACCGAAATAAAAGAAGAAAAACCCGAAAAAAAAAGCGGAAAATTACAAATAAAAGAGAAAATCCCGAAATAAAGACAAAAATCCGAAAGAAAAGAGGAAAAAAATGGGAAAGAAAAGAGGAAAAAATCCCAAATAAAGGAGAAAAATGGGAAATAAAAGAGAAAATCCCGCCCAGGAAAAGGCCCGGGGTTGGTTCTGCTTGGAGTCGCGAAAATTCCTTTTTTTCCCCTTTTTTATTCCCTTTTTCCCCCTTTTTTATTCCTCTTTTCTCCTCATTTTTAATTCTCTTTTCCTCCCCCTTTTCCCCTCATTTTCCCCTCTTTTATTCCCCTTTTTTCCCCTTTAATTCCCTTTTTTCCTCTTTTTTCCCCTTTAATTCCCATTTTTCTCCTTTTTTCCCCTCCTGGAAAGACCCGGGATCCATTTCAGGGTTTTTTTAGGGACTTTGAACCAAATTTGGGGCTTTTTTTGTGACCTGGGATCCATTTTGGGGGCTTTTTTTGGGGCCTGGGATCAATTTTTGGGTTTTTAAGGGACTTTTGTTCCAATTTTGGAGTTTTTTAAGACCCTGGGATCCCTTTTGGGGCCTTTTTTGGGGCCGTGGGGGATTTTTGGGGTCCCAAAGGGATTTGGGGGGTTTTTTGGGGCTCAAAAAGGACCCGGGATTATTTTTGGGGCCCTAAAGAGACTCGGGGCCTTTTTGTGACAAATTTGGGACAATTTTGGGGGCTCTGAAGTGGCCGCGGGTCTTTGTTTGGGGTCCCCAAATCCCAAACCCCCATAACCCCCGAAACCCCAAACCCCAAATCCTGAAACCCCAAATCCCCAAACCCCCCAAACCCCAAATTCCCCAAATTCTAAATCCCCCGAATCCCAAATTCTCAAACTCCCAAAACCCAAAATTTCCCAAATCACCAAAATCCCCAAACCCCCAAATTCCCAAATCCTGAAACCCCAAATCCCAAAACCCCAAATTCCCCCAAATCCCAAATTCCAAACCCTCAAAATCCCAAATCCTCAAATTCCCAATTCCCCAAATTCCCAAAACCCCCAAATTCCCTCAATGCCCAAAACCCAAATCCCCAAAACCTCCAAAGCCCCAAATCCCCAAAATCTAAAACCCCCAAACCCCCCAAACTCCTAAAATCCCAATTTTCCCAAACCCCCAAATCCCCAAATTCCCGAATCCCAAACTCCCCAAACCCCCAAAATCTCCAATTTCCACCCCCCAAATTCCCCCAAAATTTTGGGATTTTTCCCCCCCAATTTCCCCCTTTCCCAGGCCCATCCCGATTTCCCCAAATCCGGATTTTATTGGGATTTTTCCCCCCAAATTCCTCCTTTTCCGGGCCCGTCCCAATCCTGATTTTATTGGGATTTTTATTGGGGCCGGGGAGGTTTTTTTATGGCCCCGAAATTCCCTTTATGGGGCGTCGCTGAAATAAACCAGCCGCTCCTCCCGAAAAAATTCCCTTTTTTCCTCTTTTTCCACCCCCAAAATTCACTTTTTTTTCCTCTTTTTTCACCCCAAATCCATCAACAAACTCCTCGCCGCCCTAAAATGTCGATTTTTGGGGTTTTTTTTCCTATTTTTAACCTAAAAAGAGTCAAAAATTCCCATTTTTTTCAGCGGCGCTTTGTTGTTTTTTTAGGGGTTTTTTTTAGGGTGGATTTTTTGGGGTAAAAAAAGGGGATTTTGGGGAAAAATCTCCGCTTTTTTTGGAGGGATCGGAAGGGATTTTTTTGGGGAAAAAATAATTTAAAAAGGCAAAATCCGACAGGGTTAAACACACAAATTTTAATTAACCCATAAATTCCCCTCCACTAAAAAAAAAAAAAAAAAAAAAAAAAAAAAAAAAAAGAAACAGGAGAAAAACCCCCCAAAATAAAAATAAACCCCAAAAAATCCGATTTTTGAGCAATTTGCACCTCAGGATCGGCGATTTTTGAGTTTTATTTAAATTCCTGATGAAAATAAATTGATTTTGGGGGATTTTCTTGTCCTTTTCCGGCGCCTTTTCCCGGGGAGGAGCCGCCGGATTTTCCCCTCGGCCTCGGACAAAGTGAAGGTCAAGTTAAACTCGGCCGAGGCCGCTCCTGTTCCTTTTATTCCCTTTTTTTCCCCAAAATTTCCCTTTTTTTTACTTTTTATTTTAATTAAAACTCCCCTTCGCACCCCCTGAATCCTCCAGGACAAATAAATTGATTTTATGGATATTTTCCCCTTTAAATTCTGATTTTTTTCTCCATTTTTGTCCCTTCCACGAGGCTTAAAATCCATTTTTTGTCCATTTTTTCCCAAATTTTCCCCCCTTTGTCCCATTTTGTTCCTTTTTTCCCTTTTCCCCCATTTTTCCTTTTTTTTTCTCTTTCCCCCAATTTCTCCCCCCTTTTGTCCCTTTTCCCCCCTTTTTTTCCCCATTTTTTCCCTTTTTTCCCCCATTTTTGCCTCTTTTTTTCCCATTTTCGCCGCCCGGAGGGGACGAAAAACCCGAAAAGGACGAAAAATTCACTCGGTAAGAAAAAGGTTTTCTTTGGGGTAGAAATTCTATTTTTTTATTGAATAAAAATGGGGGAAAAACCAGAAAAAAAAAAGGGGAAAAGGGGGGAAAAAGGGAAAAAAAGAGGAGAAAATGGGATTTTTTTCCTCCATTTTTACTGAGATGAAATGAGGGAACAAAGAGAGCCAAAAAACCCCTATTTTTATAAAAATAAAAAAGGATTTTGAGCTCCCATAAATATATATATCTATATATTTAAATAAAAATTGTTTTTACTAAAAAGGGATTTTTGGGGGTGGTTTTATTCCTAAATTCCCGAATTCCGGGAATTTATCCTCAAAAAACTAAAAAAAATCCATATTTTTGGGAAAAATGTGGAAAAATTTATTTAAAATGTATTTTTAAAAATATATAATAATATAAATATAAATATAAACCACAATAAAAAGTGGAAAATTCGAATTTTCAGGATTAAATTATCAATTTTTTATCCCAAACTTTGATTTTTTTTTTTGAGGCGATTTTGCCCAGAATTTTGGGTTCCCTCCTTTAAATAATAAAAAAAATCCCATTTTCTCCCCCCAAATTCACAATTTTTAATTTTTTTTTGCTTTTCCCTCCCCAATTTCAGCGGCGCCGATGGAAATTCTCCGAGGAAAAGGCGGAAAATAATAAAAAAATTCGGGATTTTCTCCAGTTTTCTCATGTTTTTTTTTGGGGTGAAAAACGGCGGGTTTGGGGTTGGAGCTTTTGGGGGTTTTATTTGTATTTCTGGTTTCATTTTCTGGGAATTTCACCCAAAATTCCCCAAAATTTGGGGGTTTTGGAGCGGGAAAAGGGGAGAATAAAATGGATAAAAAATGGGAATGAGAGAAAATTGGGAATTTGGGGGGAAAATGGAGAAAAAAAGGGAAAAATGGTGGAAAAAAAAGGGGAAAAACAGGAAAAAGGGGTAGAAAAATGAGAATAAAATCAATAAAAATGGGAATGAGCCGGAACCAGGAACTCGGATGGGGAAAAATGGGAAAAAATTGAAAAAAAAGAGAAAAAATGGTGGAAAAATGAGGAAAAATGGTGGAAAATGAAAATAAAGGGTGAAATAAATGGTGGGAAATGGGAAAAAATGAGAATAAAGGGTGGGAAATGGGAATAAAATCAATAAAAATGGGAATGAGCGAAAATCGGGAATTGGAGACGAGTCGGGGGTGGGAAAATGCAGAAAAATGGGAAAAATGGGGAAAAAAATGAGAAAAAAGGGGGAAAAATGGGAATAAAAGGTGGGAAAATGAAAATAAATGGTGAAAAACTGGAAATAAACGGTGGAAAATGAGAGGAAATGGAAAAACGAGAATAAACTGTGAAAACCGGGGAATAAATGGTGGAAAAATAAAGAGAATAAATGGTGGGAAAATGGAAATAAATGGAAAAAATGGGAATAAACGGTGGAAAAATGGGAATAATTGATGAAAAAAGAGAATAAACGGGAAAATCCTGGAAGAATCTCCAGGTCGAAGAAGAAAAAGGTGAAGAAGAGGCCGAAAAATCCCATTTTTTCCTCGATTTTCCCGCCTTTATTTCATTTTTTTTTCATTTTTCATTTCTATTTCCTTTGCAATGAATTCTTTCCTTTTTAAATGATCGATTTTTCATCGTTTCCTTATTTTTATTTCATCGTTAAATATTTTTTCACCCTTTAAACTCCCCTAAATCAAATTTTTAAATAGTTTTTTTGCCTTTAAACTCATTTTAATCCAATTTTAAAATATTTTTTTGCCCTTTAAACCCCATTTTAAATATTATTTTTGGGTCTTTTTTCCCTCCCCAGGCGAACCGAGACAAAGAATCTTTTATTCCAACAAAGAACAAAAATCTCCTCGAGGCGAATTTTGGGCTGGAAAAAACTAAAATATTTATTTAACTCCGACTCGGGGCAAAAAAATAAATTAAAAAATCGAATTTTTTAAGGGAAAAATAAACAAAAAAAAGGGGAAAAAATGGATTTTCTGAGGTTAAAATAAACAAAAAAGAGGAAAAAACAAAAGAAAATAAAGAAGATTTATTGGGGGAAGTTCAAGTCCAGGCTCAACTTAAATCCAAATAAAGCCCGGATCTTCCTGAGACCAATTTTTGGGGTTTATTTTGAGGTTTGGTTTTGGTTTTATTTTCATTTTTATTTTATTTTCATATTTAATTTATTTTATTTATTTTCATATTTCCTTTAATTTTTAAAATATTATTTTGTTTTGTTTTATTTTAATTTTATTTGATATATTATTTTAAATTTCATTTTATTTTATTTTATATATTTTATTTTTTTATTTTATTTTTTAAATTTTATTTTAATTTTAATTATATTTTATATTTTATTTTGCATTTTTTATTCTATATTTTATATTTTATTTTATTTTACTTTACTTTAGTTTATTTTATTTTCCATTTTATTTCATTTTATTTTATTTCCCCCCCACTCTGGGCCCTCCTTTCCCTCCTCCAAACCCCGGAATTTCCCCCTCTCCCGGTGCTTAAATTTTATGTCTCGGCTTTTATTTTTTTCCTGCTTTTCTTTTCTCCCCTTTCCCTTTTTTTCCCCCTGTTTTTTATGTGTTTTTTATGTGTTTTTGGTGTGTTTTTGTGTGTTTTTGGTGTGTTTTTTGTGTGTTCCGGGCGGTTTCTGGCGGTCACTGCTCTGCTCAAATTCCAGGGCTGAAAACGGCCAAAAACCCCCAAATAAACCCAAAATAAACCCAAAATAAACCCAAAATAAACCCAAAATAAACCCAAAATAAACCCAAATAAACCCCAAATAATTCCTGAAATAAATCCCAAATAAACCCAAAATAAATCACAAATCATCCCCAAATAAACCCAAATAATCCCAAATAATCCCCAAATCCCCTTGAAAGGCCAAACCCGCCTTTGAACCCCCGGCCCGGCTGGAAAAACCAAAAATCCGCCTTTAAAATAAAAAAAAAATATCAATTTTTGTAACCCAAACCCGCCTTTAAAACCCAAATCCGCCTTTAAACCCCCAAATCCGCCTTTGAAACCAAAAAACCGCTTTAAAATCCCCCAAAAAATCGATTTTTCTACCCCCAAAATCCGGCTTTAAAACGCCCCCCAAAAATCAATTTTTTGTAACCCAAACCCGCCTTTAAACCCCCTAAAAAATTGAAGATTTTTACCCCAAAATCCCCCTTTAAACCCCAAAATTTGGCTTTTAAACCCAAAAAAATCGGTTTTTTACCCCAAGGCGCTCCTTTTAACCCTCAAAATCCGACTTTAAACTCAAAAAAATCCATTTTTCCCCCCCAAAATAAAACCCGCTTTAAAACACAAGAAATCCTTTTTTTCAACCCAAATCCCGCCTTTAAAACCCAAAAATCTCTTTTCCACCCCAAAATCTGCCTTTAAAGCAAAAAAAATTCAATTTTTCCCACCCCAAAATCCACTTTGAAAATCCCCAGGTCCGGATTCAAACCCCAAACTGGCCTTTAAACCCAAAAAAATCCATTTTTTCACCCCAAAACTCGCTTTGAAACCACAAAACTCAACTGAAAAACCACAAAACCCAACTAATAATCCCCAAAATTCCCTTTTTTTCACCCCAAAATGCACATTTTAAACCCCAATTCTGGTTTTAAACCCCAAATTTTGCCCCAAAACTCCCAAATTTTGTCTTAAAATCCCCCAAAATCTGGATTTTTAACCCCAAATTCGTTTTTAAACCCAAACCCACTCCCAGGTTGGGATTTAAATTTAATTTTTTCTCCAAATTCCATCGATTTTCCTTCTCCTAACAGAATTTTGGGGAGATTTTTTGGGGATTTTTTGGGGGTTTTTTTGGGGGATTTTTGGGGGCTTTTTTTTTTTATTTTTGGGATTTTTTAGGGGGATTTTTTGAGGATTTTTTTGGAGATTTTTTTGGGATTTTGGGGGGACTTTTGAGAATTTTTGGGGGGATTTTTTGGGGATTTTTGGGGGGACTTTTGAGGATTTCTTGAAGATTTTTTGGGGAATTTTTTTGATTTTTTGCGGGTAATTTTGAGGATTGTTTGGGGGGATTTTTTAAAAATTTATTTTGGAGGTTTTGGGGTTTCAGGAGTTTAGGACGAGCTCAAATTCCCTCCCCCGGTTCAAAAATCCCCCCCAAAAAATCAGATTTTAACCCATTTATTTCCCCTCTTTTAAAGGGAGAAGCTCCAGAGGAGCAGAAATTGAGGGGAGTAAAAAAATAAAAATAATAAAAATGATAAAAAATAATAATTTCGCTCATAAAAAGTCCCAAATGATTTTTTAGTTCGGATTTGAGGATTAAAATCGCCCCATAAAACCCGGCCCAGAGCGGCGCTGACACTTTAATTAAAAGGGGTTTTGGCCCCAAAATGCCTTTAAAATAAAATAAAATAAAATAAAATAAAATAAAGCAAAATAAAATAAAAAAATAAGATAAAAAACAATAAAATTAAATACATTGAAATACAATAAAATACAATAAAATACTAAAAATAAAATAAACCAAAACAAGGTAAAATAAGTAAAAAATAAAATAAAATAAAATAAAATAAAATAAAATAAAATAAAATAAAAACAGGTTAGGGGCAAGGCAAAAAAAAATCATGACTTGGACTCGTGGTTTTTATTTGGTTTTATTTGGTTTTGTTTCTGGTTTTTATTTGGATTTTTATTGGGACACTTCAGAGGGAAAAAAAAAGACTAAAAAATGTTTATTTGCGTTTCCAGCCCGCCCCGAACTCCCCGAAAAATAATAAAAAATGGATTTTATGGGATTGGGGAGGACAAAGGGAAAGGGGAAAAAACAAATTAATGGGGATTTTTGGGGTTGGGCTCAAACTCTAAAAATTCCCAATAAATTCCCCCCAAAAAACCCTCAAAATTCTGCTGGAATTCCCTGGATTTGGGATTTTTTTGGGGTTTTTCTTCCTGAGGAATCTCGGGCTCTTTTCTCCATAAAAATCAGATTTTTCTCCCATTTTTTCCCTCATTGCTGAGGAAATTCGGGATATTTTTATATATATTTATATTATATTTGTATAGATATTTATATGTTTTATATATCTTTCTATATTTTTATATATTTTATATATTTTAATATATTATTATATTATATATAATATGTAAATATAAATTATAAAAACAATATAAAATAAAAATATATTATAGTTTTAATAAAAATATTATATTTTATATTTTTATGTATATAATATATACTATATATAAAACATATAAAAATATATTCCCGCTCATCCAGGGGAGGTTTTTTCCTCCTTTTCTCAGGAATTTGGCGAATAAAAACAAAAATATCCGAATAAAACCAGCGGGTGGACGGGAGAGAAATAAATGGAATTAAAGTGGGGAGGAATTTGATGGTTTTGGGGTGAAAATCGGGGGATTTTGGGGTGAAATTCTGATTGTTTGGGATAAAAATCCGATTCTTTGGGGGGAATTTCTTCTTTGGGGTTGAACTCCGGGTGACTTTGGGGTGAAATTCGGATTTTTTGGGTCCAAATCCTGATTTTTTTTGGTTAAAATCCCATTATTTGCCTTGAAATTCCCATTTTTTGGAGTGAAATTCCCATTTTTTTGAGGTGAAATTCCCATTTTTTGGGGTGAATTTGTTGGTTTTTTGTTGATATTTTTTCTCGCCAACTCGCGGCTCCACCGAAGCTTCTCCCGCTCCTCAAATTTCCCTTTTTTTTCTCTCGATTTTGGGACAAAAATCCGCTCAAAAATTCCCTTTTCCCTCCCTTTTTTATTGGGAATTTTTATCCCTTTCCCAACAAACCCCAGGCCGGATAAATCCGTGTCAAAATTCACTTTTTTAGCCAAAAATTCCATTTAAAAATCCCATTTTTATTTATTTTTTCGGCGCTTTTCAACACGGGGAAGGGGAAGGGAAAAATTCCCCAGGGAAATAAATTAAAAATGGGGAAAAATAATAATAATTTTAAAAATTATTTTAAAAAATAATAAAAATGAAATTAAATTAAATAGAATAAAATTAAATAGGATAAAATGAAATAGAATAGAATAGAATAGAATAGAATAGAATAAAATAAAATAAAATAAAATAAAATAAAATAAAATAAAATAAAATAAACCCTCCCGATATTTTGATTTTTTGGCATAAATTCCAGCGAGATCACAGAGAACAAACGACTTTAATCAGAAAATTCACTTTTTTATTGTTTAATTTATTTCTATTTTTAATTCCCAAATCAAACCGGGGCCATCGATCGACGATAAAACCCAAAATATTCAATTATTCAACAACAGGGAATGAATAAATAAATATTGCATGGGAAAAGAATTGGGAATATTGATCAGGCAGAGATTGAATTCCTTTATTTGTTTTTTATTTGTTTTATTTCCTGGAACAAACCGCGAATTCCGCATCAAAAAAACATTAAAAAAAAAAAAAACTCATTTAAAACAAATTCATTGAAAAACTCATTGAAAAACACATTGAAATTTTTCATTAAAAACTCAATTTTAAAAATTCATTAAAAATTCAATTTAAGACTTAATTTCAAAAATTTTTCATTTAAAAATTCATGTAAAATTCATTTTAAAATTCATGTAAAAATTCTTTTAAAATCCATTTAAAAATTAATTTTAAATATGAATTAATTAAAGGGCCCCGGGCCTGCTCCGGGTTTGAACTCGAGGAAACTTCGCCGAGCTGGAAATTTTATTTATTTTATTTTTATTTTTTTTATTTTTATTTTATTTTCCATCCCAAACAAGTGGAGAAGGAGCAATGAACGTTTGTCTGGGGCTCGTTAATTAATCAGCGTT